>NC_134092.1:132351475-132667934 GCF_000715075.1 Nicotiana tabacum | reverse complement strand
AAAACAATAAATTATTTCTGCTAAAGCAATTGATGACCTTTAAATACAAGGAAGACAAACCTATCCTTGATCACATAAATGATTTTCAGGGCATCATTGATCAGCTATATGGAATGGGAGTTAATTTTGATGATGAGATACAAGGACTTTGGATTCTTAATACTCTGCCAGGCTCTTGGGAAACTCTTCGTGTTTCTTTGACAAATTCAGCTCCTGGAGATAAGGTGACCATGGAATATGCCAAGAATGGTGTGTTGAACGAGGAAATAAGGAGAAAATCTTATGGTTCGTCCTCACAAGCAGATATCTTGGTTACAGAAGACTAGGGGAGAGATAGAATAAGAGGCTCAAGGAATAGAGGTAAAAGTAGAAGTAAGTCAAGGTCCAAATACTATAATATTACATGCAACCACTGTGGCAAGAAAGGACACATCAAAAGGTTTTGCCGCAAGTTGAAACAAGACACTAGAGAAGGAAAAAAAGCTAAAAATAACGAGAACAATGTTGCTGCTATTGTTCGAGATGACCTTCTTTTTGCTTATGATGAAAATATCATCAATTTGGTATCCCATGAGACGAACTAGATAGTAGATTCTGGAGCTACCTCGCATGTCACACCAAGAAAAGACTTTTTCTGATCTTATACTCCTGTTGATTCTGGAGTGTTAAAAATGGGCAATGCCAGTGAAGTTAAGGTGTTTGGTGTTGGCACAGTTTGTTTGAAAACTAATAATGGGTCAATGTTAGTTCTTTAAGATGTCAAGCATGCTCCAGACTTTCCTTTCAATTTGATCTCCGCAGGAAGAATAGACGACGAAGGTTACCATAATGCCCTCTTTAATGGGCAATGGAAGCTCACCAAGGGCTCGTTAGAAGTGGCTCGAGGAGTCAAGTCTGGTTATTTATATGTGACACGGGGCTCTATTCTTAATGACTCGATAAATCTGGTGGAAAGTGATACTTTATTAGAATTGTGGCATCGAAGATTGAGTCATATGAGTGAGAGGGGGATTACGTGTTTAGCTAAGAAAAGTTTGCTTTCTAGAGTGAAACAAGCAAAGCTGAAAAGGTGCATACATTATTTAGCTGGCAAATAGAAAAAGGTTTCCTTTCATAGCCATCCTCCCTCAAGAAAGCCCGATTTATTGGAGCTAGTACACTCTGATTTGTGTGGTCCTTTTAAAGTAAAGTCAATAGGTGGTGCACTTTACTTTGTGACCTTCATTGATGATCATTCTCATAAACTCTGGGTGAATCTTTTGAATCTAAAGATCAAGCACTTAGCGTGTTTAAGGATTTTCAGGCCTTAGTTGAGAGACAGACGGGGAAGAAATTAAAATGCATTCACACTGACAATGGTGGTGAATATTGTGGTCCCTTTGATAACTATTGCAAGGAAAAAGGAATTCGTCATCAGAAAACTCCACCCAAGACACCTCAATTGAATGGTTTGGCAGAAAGGATGAATAGAACTTTAGTTGAGAAAGTTAGATGCTTACTTTCAAAGGCTAAACTTCCAAATAAATTTTGGGCGGAAGCACATAACACTGTTGCATATGTTATCAATTTGTCTCCTGCAGTTGCTTTGGATGGTGATGTCCCAGACAGAGTTTGTTTTGCCAAAGATGTTTCTTATGATCACCTGAGAGTTTTTGGGTGTAAAGCTTGTGTGCATGTTCCAAAAGATGAGAGATCGAAACTGGATGTCAAAAATAAGCAGTGCATCTTTATCGGTTATGGTCAAGATGAGTTTGGATATCGTTTTTATGATCCAGTTGACAATAAAATTATTAGAAGTCGTGATGCAATATTCTTTGAAGACCAAACTATTGAAGATATTTACAAAGTTGAGAAGATAGATTCTTAGAGTAATGAGAGCTTATTTGATATTGATCCAGTTTCAATTGCTAAGGCACCTATTGCACATGAAGGAACCCACGACAATGATGGAGATAGTGATCAAGATCAAAATGATCATCATGGTGTAGATGTTATGGATGCTCCAGTTGATGAAGTTGTGGTTACTCAGCAACCAATTCCTGCACAGGTAACTACTTTGAATGCTCCTGAAACCTCTCTGAGAAGATCTACAGGGGAGAAGCAAAAATCCATGTGCTATCCTCCTAATGAGTATGTACTTTTGACTGACATGGGAGAACCTAAGAATTATGATGAAGCCATGCAAGATTCTCACAAAGATCAGTGGATCGAAGTGATGGAAGATGAGATGAAGTCACTCCATGAGAATGACACATATGAGTTAATGAAATTGCCGAAAGAGAAGAGAGCTTTATCTAACAAATGGATATTCAGAATAAAGCAAGATAACCATACCTTTGTGCCTAGATACAAGGCAAAGTTAGTTGTTAAAGGTTTTGTCCAGAAGAAGGGAGTTGACTTTGATGAAATTTTCTCCCCCTGTTGTAAAGATGTCTTCTATTCGTGTGGTTCTAGGCTTAGCTGCAAGTCTAGATTTAGAGGTTGAGCAGATGGATGTCAAGACTGCTTTTCTTCATGGTGATTTAGATGAGGAGATTTATATGGAGCAACCTGAGGATTTTGTAACTAAGGAAAAAGAAAAATATGTTTGCAAATTGAAAAAGAGCCTGTATGAAAAGAAATACATAAAGAAGGAAAATCTAAAGACCTACCGGCTGAAGACTGTTAGAGTTGATGTCAAATAATCGAATGTGAGGATTTCCAGCAGCAGCAAGGAAGCGTTTATCCGGAGTAATTTCGAGACGATTCACTTGCTGTATACAGTTCAAGAAAGGGAAATGAAGTAAAGGTAGATGTATCACATAACTGCCCCAATAAAATAAGTTGATCCAAAATGCATATATTATTTCCATACATTTTGACTGTCTGTCACACCTTGCCTGCCAATACAATTTGTTCGGACAGATGAACAGGATCTCAACTACTTGGTGAAAAATGAGTCAAATACTTGACAAAATGCAAACAACAATGCCACTCAAAAGTGCCCCATGGGGTTTGATCGACCGGTAAGAGCGCAACTTGTGATGCGCGGGTTAGGCGCAAGTCACAGTCGCGAACAAAAGCCTGGTATTTAAGTGGAGATAGGTAGAGGGGCGGGCTCATTATCTGCTGAGTTTCGAATCATGCATCAGCGGCCCTCGGGCTCGGTTATTAAAAAGAGAAAAAAAGTAATGCGACACAAAAGTGAAGCTTGAGTCTATTTCCAATTTGCAGGCTTGGCATCAAATTTATCCCGTGATGACATAAGTCACATAGATATGTTGAAACTGATTTTACAATTATAAATAAATAAGTTACATATGCAAGAATGCAGTTAGGCAGAAACAAGCTCCAAGGCAATGATATTTGAAGTTTGAATCTGTCATAGAAGAACAAGGGTACAAGAAAACTTCTTCAGACCACTGTGTATTCTTGCAGAAGTTCTCTGATGATGATTTTATTATTTTATTGCTTTATGTGGACGACATGGTTATTGTTGGCAAGAATAAATCCAGAATTGCAGTCCTTAAGAAGCAGTTGAGCAAATTGTTTGCGATGAAGGACTTGGGGCCAGCAAAGAAAATCTTGGGCATTCAAATTCACCAACACAGAGATAGAAAAGAGTTATTTTTGTCCCAAAAGCAATACATTGAGAAGGTACTCAAGAGGTTCAATATGACAGATGCAAAAGTGGTTAGTACTCCACTTGCTAAACACTTCAAATTGAGTATTAGTCAGAGTCCATATACTGATGAAGAGAAAAAGGAGATGTCTCGTATTCCTTACTCTTCTGTTGTTGGTAGCTTGATGTATGTTATGGTTTGCACTAGACCAGATATTGCACATGTCGTTGGTATTGTTAGTAGATTCCTTTCTAATCCTGCAAAAGAATATTGGGATGCAGTAAAATGGATATTAAGGTATTTGAAAGGTACTGCAGATTTGAAGTTGTGCTTTGGCAATGGCAAGCCTGAACTTGTTTGTTACACAGACTCTGCTTTAGGAGGCAATCTTGATAATTCAAGATCCACTTCCGGTTATTTGATCACTTTTGCAGGGGAAGCTATTTCTTGGCAATCTAGACTACAGAAGTGCATAGCTCTATCCACCACAGAAGCTGAATATATTGTTGTCATAGAAGGTGACAAAGAACTATTATGGATGAAGGAGTTTATTAATGATCTTGGCTTAGAGCAACCAAGGTACATCTTATTTTGTGATAATCAGAGTGCTATCTGTCTCACCAAGCACTCCACTTTTCATTCTAAGACCAAACATATAAATAGAAAGTATCATTGGATAAGAATGGCCGTGGAAGAGAAATTATTTGAGGTTGAGAAGATACACACTGATCAAAATTCTTCGGATATGCTAACAAAGGCGGTGGTTGCAGATAAACATGAATTTTGTAGAAAATTGGCAGGCATGAAGCCTGTCAATAGTTCCTCTACTTAAAGACACATTTGGCCCCTTGGTTGGAGGGGGAGTTTGTTGGGCACATGCCCATATTGTCCAGCCAAAGGCCCAATGGCCTAATCCTATTCTCTTTTGGTTTCCAATCCTATTCGGAATTGGATTCGGTTTATTCCTATTTTGAGTGGGTTTTGGCTTTAAGAGAAAGCACCACTCATGATCTATAAATAGGACAACCTTGGAGAATTATTCTATGCTCATTAATACAAGTCTTTGAAAGACTTTAGCATATAAGAGTGATTTTTTAGAGAGCTTTCGTTAAGAGAGAAGAGAGAAGAAAAATATTTGTTTTGCTGCAAATTTTTATTCCGACCAGCCAACATTCAAATCACGTTTTTTGATTCATTAACCGTTGGATCAGGCTGAAATTTTGACTGAGTATATTTGTAACACTTTGGTCTTGAATTTGAACGGTGGAGATCGGATTTGGAGGCTTAACATCTGATTTCGAGCCTCGAACAACAGCTTCATTTTTGTGGATTCTCCTCTTTCTACAATTGATTAGTTGTTGCTCTTCTTACTATTATTGCTCCGTGTTTAGCACTTGTTGTGTAGCCAATTTGGAGAACTTTTGTAACCCTCTTATTGTTATAGTGGAGTTTTCTGGATCTTTGTGATCCCGTGATTTTTACCTTCGATTTGAAGGGTTTTCCACGTTAAAATTTGGTGTTCTTTATCTTCTTTATTTTCGGGTTTGCCTCTTCCTCGACATAACAACATAGCAATATATATAAATTATATCATTAATAATATCCATATGTACTTAAGAATAAGTAACTAGTTATGTGATTAATATCAAGAAATTTGACAGCTTGGATCGTTTATTTCGCTCTTACCTAGAGATCTCGGGTTCTAAATTTAAAAAAGTAGAGCGTTAGGTAGCGTTTTTTTTTTTAACGTGAGCCATGCTAAGAAAATGCAATTAGTTGAGCAATTAACTTTCGGGCTGGATGAAACACTAGGTAATTTCTTTTTAACATTAATATGGAATGTATTTAATCTATCTCGACCATATGATACTAAAATAAAAATAGAACAAGTAGGATAAATGATTCTCCCACCTATTAAAAAATGTAATATGCTGGTGAAATTTGTAAGTTAAATTGGAAAATATTCTCTCTGTCTCATAATATGTATTGTGATTCTCTTGTGTACGCCCCTTAAGAAAGAATAGTTTTTTGACTACTTTACCCTTATTAAATATTTTTTTCAATTTAAATGTCATCTCTATCAATGACATTATCCATTTTTTTACTAAATGTGAATGCAATTGATTATTAAGGATAGAAAAGAAAAAATATAATTAATTTTATCTTGAACTTTTAAAATAACAAATAATTTGAGACAACTAATTTTATTAACCACGACATATATTATGAAACGCAAAGGAGTATAAATTATTCCAAAATCAGGCAACCTACATATCAAGGTACAGTCAGTTTTCATCGTAGTAAGTCAATTTAGATCACATAGTAATAAATGCTTTTCGGCCTTAAGTTAGACGGTTGAATTGACTTGACTAAGGAGAGATTTTCAGAGGGTTGGTTGGGTTAGCAATAATAGATTTTTTTTCCTTATTCAAATGATAATGTTCGTAATAATAAATGTGTATCATACCTAGGGACGACTCAATGATATTAGCAGTCTAAAGCCAAACCTTAAGAAAAGATCTTAACTTGTATAAATAAAATTTTATACTATGTTTTTACTCGATTCTTTTCTGTTAATTTGTGTGAGTCCACCAAACAGTAGAGTACCTGGTCCTCTACAAGATTTTGCTGAGAATGCTAATAAAATAGTATGTAAATAAGGCAAAAGATTTTTACGTGGAAAAATCTCACACAAAGGAATCAAAAAACCACGACCTACACCTGTAGGCTTTTAACTTCACTAACTTGTAATCTCCCTATTACAAGCCACTTTATAATAACCCTATTGCAAAGACTTCAACTAACTTATGATGCTCTCATCACAAGCCACTCTATAACTATCCTAGTTACAAAGGCTTTGACTAACTTGTAATGTTTCTACCACAAGCCACTTTGTCACACTACGGTTACAAAGGCTTTTGCTTATGACTAAACCTAGCCACAACATAAACTCAAGGAGTTTACGGATTTACAAAGGTTTCCTAATCAACACTTCTAAGAAAGCAGGATAGGAGTTACAATGAAGAACACATAACAAAGACTCAACAACCCTAAGGACTTAAGATATCATCAATCTTGGATCGGGTCCTTGAGGTTGCAGCAGTTCTGTTCTTGAGAGAGGTTTTTGAGCACTTGAGAGAATATTTCCTTTTCTGCTTTTGCAAAAAATGTTCAAGTAATCAAATACCATGCACCACGCTGTTATATTACAAAAGACATTACCATGGTGATGCCAATTCACAATGGTGATGTCAAATCTTGATTAGTACATGCTTTTTCTCAATGGGAAGTGACTGCTGCACTGTTGCGTGTACAGTTGCAGGCAGTCAGTTTCTGCAGTTGCTTTCCAGCTGTAGTTGACTTGTACTTCTGTCAGAGAACCCTAAAGGACCAGGTCCCTGTTGTGTTCCTCTTTGTACAGTTGCGGACAGTCACTTTCTACAGTTGCGTTCCAGCTGTATAATTGATTTGTACTTCTGTCAGGGGAGCACCAAGGGATCAGGCTCCTAATCTAGTTCTTGTACACACTGCCCAGATTATCTTGAGTTGAGTAACTTGAATGATGTTTTGTATGGACTCATTGTAGGTACACCTTGATCACATCACTTGAAGTGATGTGAGCACTTTAGTTGGTCAGAGAATGAGTGGGCGCTGGAAACAGTGCAGTGCGGCATAATCTTCGTTTCCAGCTGTGTCCAATTGACTTTGTACTGCTGTGAGGAACCCGCAAGAGTATCATGTCCTTGTTTGGGTTCCTACCTCCTAAAGCTGTAGCAAGTTTACATTTGGCTTGAATCCGTTAGATGCAGCAAGTGAGTCAGGTTCCCTATCTGGTTCTTGACATTAAGTTTGTTAGATCATCAAAACACCAGGCAAAGATATTGAAAACCTATCAATTTCTTTTTGTTCTTTAAAAATGGTGTATAGATCATCTTGTACATATCTTGACTATGTACTCAGCTACCTGCTAGCTCCCGATATTGAAGGATAACTCTACTCATCAAAGCTTCGGTAATATTAATATCCATGGTTAAGATAATATTTTTATAAGTTCTCATCATTTAATTATCTCAAATTTGCTACGTATATGTTAAAATATAATCATACATTTGGAATAGTTCAAGTTTGTGTTGAATTTAAAAAGTAGCTTGATCCATTCTTTACAAGAAATGTCAACTCTAAAAATACTACAAGAGACTTTATATTTATTTTTTAGTTATCATCGTCAATAATATCATCAAATTATTCTTTTTTACATTTTGCATATTTTATTATAAAATTTAAATATTTATCTTAATAACCTCTGTTATGTTCCAAAAAAATATAATATCATTTTAATAATTATAATTTTACAATATATGTAATTCTTAATAATAATAAAATTAGGGCCTTCAATTTGATAGGCGTAAAGCAATGGCTTTAGTGCCCTCCCTTAGAGCCGGCATACTACACAGTGAACTATAATACTCCCTCCGTTCCAATTTATGTGAACCTGTTTGACTGTGCACGGAGTCTAAGAAAATATGAAGATTTTTGAAATTTGTGGTTCCAAACAAGTCACTAAGGGCCCCAGAGTATTTGTGTGGTTATAAAAGCTTTGCATTAAGGGTAGAATTGTAAGTTTAAGCTAAATTGTTACAAAATTTAGAAATGGGCCATTCTTTTTGGAACAGACCAAAAAGGAAATAGGTTCACATAAACTGGAACAGAGGGAGTAGTAGTTTGTGTAGAAATTTATCTTTTCTCAAATAAAAAAAAGGAGGAGGAGGAGGAGGAGAAGATCAGCTCGAAAACTTCGAATTTCTTTTGGTTTGATGTTATTTATTTATTTATAATTAGCATTATTTACAAGTAATGGGCAATAATAGATTCGGCAACTAGATGTCTAGCCTGCAAAAAGATCAAAGATAGCATATTTTTTCCTTCAAGCTTCCGATATCTTAAATTTACTGGCTCGACTAATCTTGATTTCTTCCATAAAACGTCAGTTGCGGGAGGTTTAAATTTAGCACCATTATCAAAGACGGCTCCATTCTCATCGATTGATACCTCTAATTAAGAGTAACAAAACTTTTATCACTACGCCACAACATTCAGTCGTAAAGATATCTAATTTGATGTCAACTAGGGTTATGTTTTTTTTGGTGCTTTTGGAAATAATTTTGGAGATAAATAATTTGATGTCAACTACGGTTTGCAGTCAGAAGTCTCTTTCACATTTTAGCAGTCCTTTTTCTATATTTCTGGATGTTATAAGATTCCTGGCTGTGGTATGAATAAATACACCTCAATTATACTAATAATTTCGAATATATAAGTACTAATTAAATATGAGTATATATCCAAGAAATTTTGTTTATATTGGTATACTAATTATTGATGTCACTAAAATGATTATACGCGTCTATAATTTTAATTACGTACAAGTTTCTAAAACAATATAAAGCACTATTGTAGCGTCAGCTCAATTGCAAAATAAAGTCAATACATTTGTTTTCCTTCTAGTTAGTATAACTCAAAATACAGAAAGAAGAATTAACTCGGGAGAAATTCAAAAATAACCAGATTTACAAGTGGTCATTCAAAAATAGCCACAGTTTTAAAAGTAATTAAAATTTAGCCACTTTTCATGTAAAGATAAATCTGAACGAAAACACTGTTCAAAATCCGGAAAATACTCCAACATAATATACTGAAGTTCGAATTTTTTACATGTGAATTTCCAACATAATATACTGGAGTTCGAATTTTTTACATGGAACTCCAGCATAATATACTGGAGTTCCAGTATAATATACCGGTCCAGCATAATATGCTGGAAGTTCACATACAGGTGCACCGATGGCTAGTATATTATGCAGGAACTTTCCGTGTTGCAGTAAAATAGTGACTATTTTTCAATGACTTTGCAAACGTTGGCTATTTTTGAATAATCAGTCCAAAAACTGGTTAGCCCATGCTATTTTTACATATATTATAGTAGTATGTCGCATGCTCCTGAAAAAGAAAAAACCAAAAACCAGAAGTGGGGAAACTAACCGAAAAAAATGTGTATAATTATGTATAATCTATGTATATGACTAAAAAAAATAAACAATAAATATAACCGGCTATTTGTATAAAGATCCACTAGGTTAAGTTAGAAATGAGAGTATTTTCTTACTTCATCAAAATCAAAGAAATGACATGCATCAAGTCAAAAGTGGTCCAAATTCTGTGTAATGTGTAGGACTTTAAAGAAATAGCATGCGTCAAGTCAAAGTGGTCCAAATTTTATGCTTCTCAAAAATTGTGAGTAAGAACTGGAAAAAAAGGTTTAAGTTAGCATGTGCTATCATTATAAAGAATTTATTAAAATTATCACTGTCACCCGAATAATATCTATAGGTAAACCTTCTTAAAATGTGAAATTTATAGTCTTGAAAATAAGATAGATTATTTGTTAAAAAAACAACATAGTGCATAGAGCATCTCGCATTTCGTAGCATAGCTAGAAATTTTGTTAAGGGTGTTCCGACTTTAAACAAGTCATTAATTTTTTGGGATTAAGGGAATACAAAAAAATTTAAATAAAAAGTATGCACCATTTTGAATCAAAAAACACAACATTAGCTAAACAATAAAAGTATTATAAAGAACTACAATTTTATTAATCAAAATTAACATTAAAAAATTAACAATAGAAATTTTACTAATAAAAATAAGCATAAACCAAAGAAAAGAGAGAGTCGAGGGGATTTGTAATATGTAGAGAGCTTTTGTTGAAGAATTTTTTATAAAACTTGACTTTCAAATTATAAAATTTGTTTTAGAAATAATTTTGATTTAAAATTTACTATTTAAGACTAGTTATTTATTACACAAATTTTAAGTTTAAGAGTTATTTTATTTAAAAAAATTAGATTGGAAAAGAGTAAATAGACCACACACACAAGGGTCTCCTTTTAGTTTTAGCAAACAAAATGGGCAGATAACTCTAAACCCGTGAATAAATATCACTTTGAACACCTTGGACCGCTGGACTACCTGTTAAGGATATTCAAAATATAATATATAACAATATAAAGTAGAATTTGACTTATATACGCAGAGTAATTTTCTGGCAAAGGGTGGTCAGCGACCACCCTTGACATAGTGCGGCTACGCCCCCATTCACGCAGGGTCAGAGGAAGGGCCACATCCTTAAAGGATATGACGTAGACAATTTACCCTAACACAAATATTAGTGGCCGCTTCCACAGCTCGAACCTATGACATATAGGTCATACGAAGATAACTTTACTCTTGCTCCAAGGCTCCCCTCACATATTACTTAGTATAATAGATAAAAATAACCTAATGATGTAAAAGATTTTTATACTATTGTTTCACTTTGAAAGAGTAAGTATTCATAGTAAAGGCAGCATTTCACATACTTTTTGCAAGTAGCACTGTATATTTCAGAGTGCAAATGTCATCTTGGGTTTTGCTTCAAGAATTGTTTTCTTCCGTCGGCCGATACTCTCCGCGCCTTGATTTCTTAGAAACGCGATCCTACTCCTACAATTATTGAGTTCTTTGTATTTTTATCTAATAAATGTTTTACTTTTCATTAGCGTCCTATATTAATATATTTCATTATTCTCTGTGTAGTCTATTCATTCTTTTACCAAATCATTCGAGCAGAGGCGAACATTAACAGAATTGCAGTTTGGTGCGTTAAGCTCCCGCTATGCGTGGGGTTCGAGAAGGATCGGACTATAAGGCAGTAACAAAACCAGAATTTTCACCAAGAAATGTCAAAATATAAAAAATTAGATACACCGAAAAGCTAATAGAAGTCAACATATACATAATGCAAAAAAAAATTATCTAGCAATATAGTATAATTTTTTTGCGAAAGGGTGTCGGTACACCTGCTTGGTTGAATGTGGCTCTGCCACTGCCATAAGAGTCTATTGTACGCAGTCTTACCTTGCATTTCTGCAAGAGGCTATTTCCACGGCTCGAACTCATGACCTATTGGTCACATGACAATAACTTTACTAGTTACTCCAAGACTCCTCTTCTATGAGGACACCATTATTGAATAAAAATTTGAATAAATACTGAGATCAGAATCGAACCAAGACAGCTAATTAAAAATCAAGTTATGCCCCCAAATCAAATCATGTTGAAATGTGCATTCTTGTTTGTGATAAAAGATGTATCATTTCAACCCTCTTGAATATATTCCAGTGTCCGATGTTTTCCTTTTATTACTTTGAAGTCTGCTGATAATGTTTGGCCAAACATGCACCTATATATATATATTTAGGGGGCGGAAGGGGTTCGCCCAAACCCCCTTCGTCGAAAAATTACACTGTATATATAAGGTAAAATCTGTTTTTTACCTCTATATATTAAATTTTGAACCCCTTAACACAACCCAAAAGTGTAGTTTAATGGTCAAGGAGATTCAATACCTTCATAAGGTCATAGGTTCAATTCCCATTCTTTTTCCCACACTAGTCTTTATCTTCTAATTTTTATTTATTTTGACTAAAACCACCTTGCGTGGCGAGGGTTTAGCATTGACCTCTACCTTTATGTATTAAGATCCAAAAAGTGATTACTCATGAAAGGGCACATAAAATCAAACTTCCTCAAAAACTATATGTGAGTTGGACATTCAATACAATTTTGATGCAAATGCATGTTGTTACAATTAATAGGATCGGAATAATTAGGTGTCAGACGGAAGCTAGTAAAATAAACCTTGAATAACGATAAATCGGACAACAAAAGAGAAATATATCAAAAGAGACACAAATATTTAACGTGGTTTGGTCAATTAACCTACATCCACAGCGGAGATGAGCAATCCACTATATAAAAGAGAGTACAAAAATGTCGAGAAAATAATCTCATAAAGAGGCAAATACAAATGACACACTAACACTTGTCCCGAAAAGTTCTCCCCTCTAACAAGATTTTTAAACCCCGTATGGCTACATTGTGGATGCTACTAAATGAGAAGGAAGAATCCTCAATTTATAGAAGTCCAAACCTTTTTCTCCAAGAAAAGGGACTAGCCAAATTAGAGATATTTATAATTTTTTTCTACGAAAAGGAAATCCCAATTATAGTAAATGCGTTACCCTTTCCTTCAACAGATAGAAAAAACAAATATGATAAGAAAATCAGGACAACCACCTAATACCTAATGATGTGTGTCATACAGTGATGAATCTATAATGTGATAAAAAGGACTCCTCTCTTTAACATTTGATATGCACATAACTGTATAGGTTAACAAATAAAAACATCCTTTGTTGACCTATAAATTGTTTCATATACCAAATATTCATATCTTTTGTTTGTTTCTGAAATTTGGAAATTGAAGAGGCAAGCTTTGGCATTAATGTCATTATAGAATTCTGCTGATTTATGCATTCAAGGTGGTTCAAAGATGAACTGTGCCTTCTTTCTTTCCAAAACAAGAAAGGAGGGAAGAAACCACCTATTGCTATGCATTGTACCTATTGTAATAGCAAGTGATGGTAGAATGTGTTGGGTTAAAACAGTCCAAAGATACTCTTAATCAGTGACGGATTCAAGATTTCAATGTCATGGGTGCTCGTCGATAAAAGTTTCGAAAGAACAAAAAATGAATTTAGTGATGGGTGCTCACTCAATACTTATCTGAAAAATTTCATAATTTTCAATGTAAATCTACTAAGCCTTGTCAAAGGCAATGGGTGCTTATAATCCCATATAGATCAGCCAATGCTCTTAACATGGTGTGATATTTTTCGCTTTGGACCAAGCCAGTACTGTTTTTCCCAAAAGACCTCACCCCATTAAGAGTATCCAACTCTTTCTAAGTAGCTTATTTTTCTTTTCTACTTTCTATGTGGAACTTTGTTCACACACTCCCACCAGAATGTTGCTATATATGTTTACTCTGAAAGCATAGTGCAAAGCCATATCTTCTAAATTAACTCTGAGACTTAATTATTTTATCATCTTCAGGGACATATGTATATACTCTAACAACTTGAATTATATACGTGAACAACATAAAACATAAAGTAAAAAATAAAACCGACATGAAGCTATAAGGGAATGAAACAAGCATACATACTCACAAAGAATCAAGAATTGTAACATAAAATTTTACGAATATCACATGTTATTCGAGCTAAAAACATATATAATTGTTTAATTTTTTATTTTTTTTTAAAATCTACTGCTAGGAATGAGAATGTAAAGGAGTTGGGGCTTTTATTTTGATGCAATATCCATGTAGGCAGCTGCATACATAACTGCACTTCCACTTGACACCTATCGTAATGATAAACGCCTCGTCTTGCCGTGACCATTTTGTGAATGAAAAGATACAGAAAGTAGAGGGGCTGCAAAAGAATGGGATACTAATTGGAAATGAGAAATCTCACTGGCTTGCAAATATTAGGGTTTCAAAGAAGAGATGAATGGGGATTTTTTATTGAAAAAAATTGAATAGAAAAAGTAGAATGAGAAACAAGATAACTGTACAAGAAGTATAAGATTATCAAGAAGAAACAGGATAGAGAAAAAAAGAAGTGATGATTTGAACTTTATTGAGAAGTAGAACACTCAGATAAGAGCTCATCTAATAGATCTGATCCTAAATCTTCAAAAACAAACACATTTTCTTCCTTAGTAATTTGTTTTCTTTTACCTTTACTATGTCTCTTCTTGTGTTTCTCCTTTATAGCTTCAACTTGAGATGAACCCTCTTTGCCACTACACTTGAATCCTCGTAACGATTCTTGAACTATTTCCACAGGAAAATTGAGGCACGTAGAAGGACCGCGCATCGAGAGGGCAGCTTGGTCATAAGCCAAAGCAGCTTCTTCAGCAGTATCAAAAGTTCCAAGCCAAACCCTAATTCCATTTTTTGTTGAATCCCTAATTTCAGCTGCAAATTTTCCCCATGGCCGTTTTCGAACTCCAATATAGTGATTTTCCTCTTTATTGGGAAGTTCTTGAACTTTTTCACACTTGATTTCTTCAGAGAAATCAGCTTCTGAAGCTGATTTCTCCGAAGAAATCATCTTTTGTTCCTCAACATCGTCAGTGTTGAGGAACAATGGTGGCCAATCACTATCAAATGAAAGCTCAGAACATGAAGAACTATTCATAATTGAGAGCTTCCCTTTTTCTTAGATGATTGGAAATATATATTATTGCATACCTAAACCTTAAAAGGGTTAGAGTATATATATGGAAATTAAACTTATTATGATTTTAAAAGCAATAGATATGTCGTGGGAGACAGGTTTTAGTTGAGAGATTAATTAGATTTAGCTATTTGACATGTTCCTAGATTCTTTTAATCATTCAGCAGTTTACATCAAACAATATATATTAATTCTAATTAATCATTTACTCATATTCTCACTTTATTTTATGACTCTTTAGTTGAATGGATGTTTATTGTAATTAAACATAACAATAAAACATCATAAGCGTGTCAGTATTTTGTCAGCCACTAATTTTTGGGAAAAATATTACTCAGCAGCTTTCTTATTTTTATTTTCTGAAAATATTGATCTTCTTTGCATCACAATATGAGAAAGATTTGAGATTAAAAATAGCCTGATTTCCTTAGTAATAATTGCTTAAACTGTTAAACGTTTGACTGTTTGAACGTTGGAATTGAAATATATAAATCACCAGATGAAATGAACCATCATCTCAGTCACATTCAACATGATAAAATTGCTTTAATTAATTAATACTACTAAAAAAGAAAACACACCTTCTTTAATATGCATGACATTAACAATTAGAGTAAAAGATGAACGACCAAAGCTATGAAAAAGTTATATGTATACTAAGAGTACTTATTAGTCAGTTTGTATGATTATTATCTCGAGAGACGAATTCAAGATTAAAGTTTATGAATTCCTACAACAATTTTAAATTAATTATCATACAATAATAATTAAGTTCACAATCAAATCTTTATAGATATTTAATTAATTTATTAATATATGTATAAGTTATCGAGAAAAGCTACTGGGTTCCTATAGGGAAACCGTTCCTATAGGGGAACCCATAGCTTGTATTCTAAATTCACCATGGATCTCTAGCAGACTACTCCATCCGTTTCAATTTATGTGAACATGTTTGACTTGACACGAAGTTTAAGAAAAAATGAAGACTTTTGAAATTTGTGGTCCTAAACAAATCAAAAAGCGGCATAGAGTATTTGTGTGATTATAAAAGCTTCTCATTAAGAGTAGAATTGTAAGTTTAAGCTAAATGTTACCAAATTTAGAAAGTGGTCATTCTTTTTGGAATGGACCAAAAAAGAAATAGGTTCACATAAACCGGAACAGAGGTAGTATTAAGTATCAAATTTTTATAAGGGGCTGCTGGCAAAATTGAATTATAACTATTTCTCTTAAAAATAATAAAAATAATATTTGAAGTTGAAGCTAAAAAAGAATACTACAAAATTATGTTTGGCCATAAAAACATAGTAGGCGTTTAGACATAAAAATTGTAATTTTTGAAAAAAGTAGTATTTGGAGTTAAATTGAAAAATTATATTTAGAATTTGAAATGTGAAGCGGAGGGAGAGTAGAACTTACGTGTTCGGTCGAACCCAGTAGCTTTAGTTAAAATCATGTATTTGTCTAAAAAATTTCATCAAACATGGATAAATTATTAACTTAGAACCCAGTAACTTAAAAGATTTAGAATCCCGAACGCATAAATTTCAAATCCTAGCTCCGCCTCTGTTTGAAATTATGTTTGAAGATGTATTTCACTTGAAAAAATATTGTAGTTTTGTGAGTGGAGAAACAAAAAAATTCGAAAAATTTTGGAAAAGTGGCCAAAGCACTTTTTGGTTTTCCAAAAACTCATTTTTGAAAATTTTTTAAAACTTGCAAAATATGGTCAAACATTATTTTTTTTAAAAAAAAAGAAAAGAAATTTCTTATGGACAAACAGACCCTATTGGAATTTTGTGAGTGAAAACTTGAAAAATCTCTAAAACATATATATATATATATATATATATATATATATATATATATATATATATACAAAAACTCTTATGTAGCCACTGATATACATGTACTGGCCATCTTGACCTGCCGAAATACTGATGTCGAAGACTTAGAGAGAGGTGTCGGTAAGCACTAGTAATTAGTATCGTAATTGAGTATTAAAATTGGGACTAGGAGTAATATTTATGAATATTTTGAAAACTTCTAGCTACCTGTGTAATATTAATTATTGGTCTCGGAATATCTGAATTTTGTCTTTTTCGTCGGCTGATGCCCCACCTGTGTATCATTTAATGTGAATTCACTTATGTTTACAAGATCATTTAAAGTTAGAAAACAAATATTTTTAGAAAAACAAAAGAAAATAATTTTTTGTTAATTAATTTCTTCTCCCTTTTTATGACTTTCTATTATTTTTTGTAAAATTGGAGTACGGTCTTTTCTTGAACCCTACGTGAACTAAAATGTTTCGTCTTGCTTTTTTTTGTTATTCTAAAAGGGCATAGGAAGGTGTTATGTTACTACCAAAGGATGTGATGCAGTGGATGTGACTGTTCCTCCCTTAATCAGAGGTCTCGAGTTCGAGCCCTGGGTATGAAAAAATCCTTGGTAGGGAGCGCTCCCCACCCCCGAATGGGGCCCTACGCGGTGCAAATCCGGATATAGTCGGGCTCCAATGCGGGTATCGGACACCGGGTGGGAAACCAAAAAAAAAGAAAGGTGTTATGTTTGTGTACATATAAAATCGGAGGCAAAATTTTTCCCGATTCTCTAATAAGGAAACAAGAGGGAAGCACGGTTCGGCGCGACTATGAGCAAGGCCGAAGGACCCCTCGTATCTGAACCCGGGAGGAGTGAACGATGCATCTAGGATCGGGCACGACAAAATAACGAACTCAGGCCAAGTAAAGTTTCTAGACCACGAAAAACATGGAGAACGGTTATGCGTGACAAGCAGGGAGCAGTAATATTCGCCCTCAACCGGATCGCGAATCCCGTCCGATATTAACCGTGGATCGATATTTATCGGAAAAAGAAGATTTTTACCTTATTTAGACTTATACTAGGAGTGAAATTCCCCTACTATATAAATGAAAAGTTCCTTTTATTTTAACACATTGCTGACATGCAAATCAAAGCAATAAAAATCTATTTTGTCTTCTAGCTATTATTCAAAGTGTTCCTTAGTTATTTTCTTTTCTTATTCGCATCCGAGCTTATATCGAGGGTCCGATCGAGGTTGAATTTCACCATTCATCCTGAGATCAGGCTTGATCATCACATTATAATTGATTTGATCTTTTATTTTATCTTTAACTTAATTAATTGTTGTTTTTAGATCATTCGCATTGAATTAAATCACATATCTTTTGAACTGCATATAAATTCAATTGTTACCCATTTTTTGGGGTAAACAATGTTTCTTTCTGTATGTTTTCAATATTTTGGGTTTTGGTTTACAGGTGAGAATGTGTCTTCGTTACATGTCAACAATTCTAATTCGAGACTAAGGTTGCGCAAGAACCCCCTCCCCCCGAAATGCAGGGTCATATATATATATATATATATATATATATATATATATATATATATATATATTCCTATAAATCTTCACTGTGCCAGTAAATTAAGACAGAGATAATAGTATATTTGAATAAGCATACATGCATATCATGATCTAATTCTCAATGTTACAAATTCATTCATTCAGTCATACTTGTAGTCATGCCATATAAATTTATCTTTGGTTCACTCATTTGGTGTCTGGAATATATTTACTAATTAGACTAATTCAGATTCACGTTGCATAAAATTTATTAAAGAAGGAAACGCTCCATACAAAAAGTTATTTTCATTTTTAAGGCTTGATCATGAAATTCTGATTAACTTTGGAGGCATCTCGTTCATCCTACCACACCGACACACCTTTAGTGGTCATAGGTTTAATTTATTGAACGTATCGTGGCTAAAAGAAAGGGATACAATTACACCATTGAAAACATGCCCACTCAATGCTTGCCACACGACGTAGCAGGCCCAAACGAGCTAAGTAAGTCAATCATGCATGTTCAAAGGACCGATTATTAGGAATAGTTGCTTTTGGTAGAAAAATTTTTGCCCTCAAAATGGGTTCCAGTTCAATCCAGATTAGTCGGCCCCAAAACGGATAGTGGCATCAAGTGAGGGAAAAAAAAGAGACTAATCACTTTAATTTCTACTGTATGAAATGCCTAAGAAATCTAGCTTATGTGCACTAGTTGGTATTGAAAAAGTTTACAGGAACGATCAATCATACATCATTTATGCTTAAGTTCCTATTAATTAATTTAATTTGGTTCAAAGTTGATACTCACTGTTTTTAGGTCAACATAATTGATAGTAACATTTTTCTGATGTACAACCATATATAGAAATGTCAAAGAAGCTTAGTGAGTCATATATGATGAGGATATTCGAATATTGTTTGATAGTAACACCGTATTTGTTTTGAAAAAATTATTGTATATGTGAAGAGGATGTTAATAAATAATAAGTAAATAAAATAAGGTTTCCATAGGTATGGTCTACGTATACTCTATCCTTCCGAGACCCTACTAGTGAAGTTTTACTTGGATCTGTTGTTGGGTTTTTCATGACCCATAATGGATCGTCAGGACTTTTGTATAAATTATGTTGTTACTTTGAACAAATTTTTCATAAATAATCCTGCCGGATCACCAAAAGTTTCTAAGAAATTTCATCCGCGTTTGCTTCAGATGATCTTAAATTTGATTAATTAATTTCCAATTATTTGTAGAGCAAAAAGTTTTCTTTGCTTATTTATTTATTTATTTATTTATTTATTTATAGTTGTCAAGATTTCAAGTAATAATCAATAAGGTCCAAGTCATTGAAGATAATTGTGACGTTTCAAGACATAAAAATTTAAAATTACGTGGTGGTCTTGAGCACGTGCTCCACCTTATCCCACGAGCATCGACTTTTGGACTTCCATAGATTTCTTTAATCTTTTTCTTTTTCTTATACAATGAGAAGAAAAAGTCTTTTTTACAAGTAATTAGATGTACCTAATAATCAGTATAATAACGTCATATGCATGAAAATAAGACAAGCAATCTTCTACAACAGAAAAGTTAGAAAGAATCGGAAAGCCAACCACTATCTCATACGTATTCTGGTGGTAAAACCGACAACGATGTTGTTGTATGTTAAGTCATGAGCGATAGTAAAGCCAAGCCGCCGTCTATTTGCAAAGGAACGAAAGCCCGACGAAGGCCTATGTTACAACAAGAAAAAAAAGTACGTTAAGGTTATGAAGTCACTTAATCATATACTATACAAAGGGAAAATCATCGGTACGGACAGAGGCGGACCCAGGAATTTAATACGATGAGGGCACAATATTCTGTTCAATCAGTGCCCCTAAAGACTTTTAACATTAATTAAGGGTGCCAAGTGATTTAAATTAATCATTTTCAAGGTATACATATCGAGGGCATCACTATTTCTGCCGAAGTTTACGGGGTCCGATGATCCCTCAACACTATACATAGGTCCGCCTCTGAAGGCTGTTAATTGACACCCTTTAGTATAAGGTGGCTTCGCCACTAAAAATAGCCTCTTGCAAAAATGCAAGGTAAGGCTATATACAATGGATCGACCATATGCAGTCCAACCATTTACCAAACCTCGCCGCATAGCGGGAGTTTAGATGCATATGTATATCAATTGCCACATATTAATGACACTAACTATGAACAAACTTCTTCTTTTTTTGTTAGCTATCTGTCTCTCTTTTTGTCAAATGTAAACTCAACACTCCATTTTGCTTGCAAATCTCACACTCTCGATGCGCTTCAACTATCTTCTGTAGAAAGATTGAGAACCTTTCAATTTACAATTATATCTTTAAATAATACTAAGAGATAAGACATTTCATAATTTGCATTCAATCAATTAGCCCTTCTTTTAGACAATTCATGAGACTCATTTTCAAGATTTTAGTGTTGAAAATTTGCCACTTGGACATAGCAGATGTCAATCTAGTGCTATTATTACCAAACTTTTGCCAAGGTGTATTTGTCTTTTTTCCTTGGGTTTATACCCCTACCCACCCTAAACCTCACCCTAAGATTAATTTTTGACTTAAATAGTCATCTACCCAAGCGCTTAAACTTAAAATAGCCAGCGCATATTACATATATGTATATACATAATCTATATATAATATATGTATAATTGTATATAATTACTACTAAAAAATCAGGTTTTAGCGACAGATAAATTCTATAGCTAAATAGAAAAATTCGACGCTAATCTCATTTAGCACCATATTATCAAGAAACTATGCGAGCTACGAGCGATTTAGCGATGAAATTCGTAGCTAATTCAAGTTTTTAAGCAGTAATTGTATAATTTATGTATATTGGCTAGAAAAGTAAACAATAAATTCGATCGACTATTTGTATAAATGAATATGACACCATTCATTGTCCATGAAATATGTCATTTTCTTCCTTAAAGAAAAAACTTTAAAGACTTGAGGATCTAAGTCAAGAGTAAAAGAGGTGAATATCTTGAAAAAAATTGTTATATATATATATATATATATATATATATATATATATATATATATATATATATGTATGTATATGTACATCTCTTTCAAGTCCTCATCCAATGAACCCTTATATATATATAAACACCAACATATGTATTGAAACTCAAAAGCCTAATTAACAAAGATGGAAATTTCATCCCTTGATCAATTCCCAAATTTTGATTTCTTGCAAGATCAATTTCCATGGGAATTTTACTCTGAGCTGATCAATGACCATGTTGATCAGATACCAAGAAGTTCGTCAATCTCAGAGACTAATTCCTCTAAAGGAAGTAGCGAAGAAGGGTCCGAAGAAGACAGAACTGGCCATCCTTCTCACCCCACTAAGGAAGTAGAGCGCGGTAAAAAAATTCCATCGTTCAGTCGAAAAGGACAAATTACCATCTTTGATCAGATACCAAGAAGTTCATCATCCTCAGAAACTAATTCCTCAAAAGGAAGTAGTGCTGACGAAGAGGTGACATCATATTCCATCAAGAGAAAAGACGCAGAAGCAAACAAAAAAGAATTAAAAGATGAAGAAAAGCATTATATAGGAGTTAGAAAAAGGCCATGGGGGAAATATGCAGCAGAAATAAGGGATTCAACAAGAAATGGAATTAGGGTTTGGTTAGGAACATTTGATACTGTTGAAGAAGCTGCTTTAGCTTATGATCAAGCTGCATTTTCAATGCGTGGTCCTTTAGCATTTCTCAATTTTCCAATGGAAAAAGTCAAAGAATCACTTCAAAATATTAATATGAATTCTAACCAATTATTAGATGGATTGTCTCCAGCTGCTGCTTTAAAGGAAACACATAAAATAAGAATGAAAAATGTGAAAAGAAGAAGAAATAGGAAGAAGAAGAAAGCAGTTCTTGTTTTTGAGGATTTGGGTGCTGACTTATTAGAAGAACTCTTAATGAGTTAATCTTAAAATCAGAGGCGGAGCCAGGAATTTAACGTTATGGGTTCTAAGTTCTAAGATGTTAGTATTCGGGTTCTAAATTTTATTTTTGTATATATTAATAAATTTCTTAAATATAGAGTTTGAACTTGACCTATTGAGTTACTTAATATTGAGTTTCCTATGTTATGTTATTTATGCTCTAGTTAAATCGTCCATTGACGTGATAAATATTTTAAGATTGTCCCACGTGTTGAGTTAGAACCAAAGTCAATTTTCTTTACGTCTTTACTCAATTGTGATTTTGTATCCATAATTATCGACATGTCGTTTTGTGTCATATCAACTCTTTGCAGGAGTAGAGTAAAAAAATGAAGTTTTCATGTGTGAATAAAGTCTCACAATAGTAACTTAAAAGATTGGGGGCCTACACATAATTAAGGTGTAGAGATCTCTTAATAGTGTGAGGCATCTTGAGGAAAATCGTACGGTCTTGACCAATATAGATAATTTCACATCATGTTAATGTATCGGCGGGCTGGTTGATCCCAACAACTGTCCAGATTCGACGAGACGAGTATGAAAGTGATAGAGTGATAGTGTGGGACTAAATTTGCTTACTCTTACGAGCTTGGAGATGTGTACACAAGATGAAGCTAGTTGTAGGCCTATTGAAAGTCTGCATATAAAATGTAGGTATCTCTTAATAATGTGAGGTCTTTTGAAAACAATTATGCGGGTTTAGCTCAAAGCGAATAATATCACAACATGTTAAAAATATATTCGAGTTGGTTAAACCCAACGGCCAACACTATGATATTGTGTCTGAATATGATTTTCTTATACATTTTCCAAAAATTCTCTTAAGTTATTATTGTTAAAGTAGATTTTTAATGTATAGTTTAAAATTTTAAAAGTGGAGCAATCAATATACAATCAAACTAAATTGTAGGGGTCCGATCCATATATATCCTATGTTGCGGAAGCCAAATGTATATAGTGTGAATAAGTCACAACTACTATACCAAAAATTATGACAGCCACCAAATAATAAATAAGACAATAAAACAACAATAAAGGAAACACCAGAATTTACGAGGTTCAGCTAATTTTGCCTACTCCTCGGACACAACCAATATTTTATTCCACTCCAAAAATACAAGTGAAATAATACTAAAGAGAGAAGATACAAATGCCTTAAACAGAGGAGAAGGCAAATGAGAGGTGTATTTCAATCCTAAACATTAGGCCTTCTTTTATAGGGGAAAAATCCCCCCCAAACTTAACTCCCAACCAATGTGGGACTTTGGCATTTTGCCAAACTTCAACAAATCTTCACCTTGGCAAAATTCCACATTTTCAATTCTCTCTCAATAACAAATTTTGGTTGTGTCTTCATCTTCAATCTTCAGTGTTCAACAATGTTGATCAAATCCAAACAATGTTGAAACTTGACCGCAGTCACCACCTTTGTCAGCATATCAGCAGGATTCTCTGTAGTATGAATTTTCTTCACCGTGACTCCACCTTCTTCTATGATTTCTCGTACGAAATGATACTGAACATCAATGTGCTTCGTCCTTGCATGATAAACTTGGTTCTTCGCTAATTGAATAGCACTTTGACTATCACAAAAAATTGTGATACCTTTTTGTTCAACACCAAGCTCCTTTAGCAATCCTTGAAGCCAAATTGCCTCTTTCACAGCATCTGTAATAGCCATGTACTCTGCCTCTGTTGTAGACAAAGCAACTGTTGACTGCAAAGTAGACTTCCAACTAACTGGTGCCTTTGCAAAAGTAAACACATAACCAGTAGTTGATCTTCGTTTGTCCATATCACCCGCAAAATCTGAGTCACAATATCCAACTACAAACTGATTGTCTTCCTGCTCAAAAACTAACCCGACATCTACAGTATTATGAATATACCGTAGAATCCACTTCACAGCTTGCCAATGCTCCTTCCCTGGATTGTGCATATATCTGCTAATAACTCCAACAGCTTGTGAAATGTCAGGCCTTGTGCAAACCATTGCATACATCAAGCTACCAACAGCATTTGCGTATGGTACCTTTGACATATACTCTCGTTCAGCTTCATCCATTGGCGACATAGTAGTACTTAGCTTAAAATGGGAAGCAAGTGGAGTACTAACTGGCTTAGTCTTGTCATCTATGCCAAAACGTTGAAGTACTCTCTTCAAATATTCCTTTTGAGATAAACAGAGTTTCTTTGAACGTCTATCTCTAATTATCTCCATGCCAAGAATTTTCTTTGCCTCACCCAAATCCTTCATCTCGAACTCCTTCTTCAGTTGAATCTTCAACTTATCAATTTCTTCCAAATTCTTGGAAGCTATCAACATATCATCAACATATAGGAGAAGATATACAAAGGAACCATCTTTAAGCTTGTGCAAATACACACAATGATCGTATTTGCTTCTCTTGTACCCTTGCCGCAACATAAACTCGTTAAATCGCTTGTACCATTGTCTAGAAGATTGTTTCAATCCGTACAACGATTTTTCAAGTTTGCACACCATATTTTCTTTTCCAGCAACTTTGAATCCTTCTGGCTGAGTCATGTAGATTTCCTCCTCCAAGTTTCCATGTAAAAACGCAGTTTTTACATCCATCTGAACTAGTTCCAAATCCAATTGTGCTACCAAAGCCAACATAATTCTAATGGAGGAATGTTTTACAACTGGAGAAAACACTTCATTGTAATCAATTCCCTCCTTTTGAGCATATCCTTTGGCCACCAATCTTGCTTTGTAGCGAACATCTAATTGGTTAGGAAATCCTTCTTTCTTTGCAAATACCCATTTGCACCCAATTGCTTTCTTTCCCTTCGGGAGATTGGCCAATCTCCATGTATGATTCTGATGAAGGGACTGTATTTCATCATTCATGACAATCCTCCACTTATCTTCTTCTGAACTTTGGACAGCGTCTTTGTAAGTAGTAGGAACATCATCAGCTACAATTGAGGTTGCACAAGCAACCGTCTCTATGAGACGAACAGGTTTCGTTATTGTTCTTTTTGGCCTGCTGGTTGCTATTGATTCAAGTTGTTGTTGAGATTCCTGAGTTGGAATCTCCTCTACTGGCTCTCCTTCCAGAGGGTAATTTTCATTTGTTTCCTCCTCTGCTTCTTGTGTAGGAAAAATAAATTTTCCCTCAAACTTCACCTGCTTAGAAGCACCTTCATTTTGTTTGGTATCTTCTGTTACCTTATTTACCATAGCAAATTCATCAAAGGTAACATCTCTGCTGAACATTACTTTCTTTGTCATAGGACACCATAAGCGATATCCTTTGACTCCAGAAGTAATTCCCATAAAAATAGCCTTCTTTGCCCTTGGATCCAATTTTGACTCCGTCACATGATAATATGCAGTTGAGCCAAACACGTGCAAAGAGTTATAATCTACAGCAGGTTTTCCGTACCATTTTTCAAATGGTGTTTTGCCATCAATAGCAGCAGATGGTAGACGATTAATGAGGTGGCATGCATATGTAATTGCCTCAGCCCAAAATTCTTTGCCCAAGCCAGCATTGGACAACATACACCGTACCTTCTCCAGCAAGGTCCGGTTCATACGTTCTGCCACTCCATTCTGTTGTGGTGTATGTCTAACAGTGAAGTGTCGGATGATGCCATCATTTTCACAGACCTTATTGAAATGATCATTTTTGTATTCACCTCCATTGTCTGTGCGAATACACTTGATTCTCCTGCCTGTCTGATTCTCCACCATCATCTTCCATTTGAGAAAAATTCCAACACTTCATCTTTGCTCTTCATTGTATACACCCATACTCTTCGGGAAAAATCATCAACAAAGGTTACAAAATAGTGCTTCCCACCCAATGAAGGTGTTTTGGAAGGACCCCAAACATCAGAGTGTACATAATCCAAAATGCCTTTAGTATTATGGATCGCTGTACCAAATTTAACCCTTGTCTGTTTCCCTTTAACACAATGCTCACAAAACTCCAAGTTGCAAGCCTTTACTCCTTTTAACAATCCTTGATCTGATAGAGTTTTCAAGGATTTTCCTCCAGCATGTCCCAAGCGCATGTGCCATAGCTTGGTTGCTTCTGCCTCTTTGTCGTCACTGGATGTTACTGTCGCTGTCCCAATAACTGTACTGCCACGATAGCGGTACATATTATTATTCTTCCGATTAGCCTTCATTACCACTAGTGCACCGGAGCATACTCTCATCACTCCATTTTCTGCAATGATTTTGAACCCTTTTGATTCTAGGGCTCCCACAGAGATGAGATTCTTCTTCAAATCCGGTACATATCGAACATCTATCAATGTTCTGATCATTCCATCATGGTTCCTTAATCGTATTGAACCAATGCCATATGAGGTAAGAGGGCTGTTATCCGCTGTGTGGATGACTCCATATTCTCCTTCTTGAAATTCCACGAACCAGTCCCTGTTGGGACACATATGATAGCTACAAGCCGAGTCCATCAACCATATGTCTGATGATGTTGATGACTCTGTTGTAACTAATGAGAAGCCTGAATCATCACAATCAGCTACATTTGAATCCATAATAGCCTTTCCATTGTTATGTTTGGCCTTATTCTTCAACTTCGGACAGTCTTTCTTCCAGTGCCCTTTTTCTCGACAAAAGGCACATTCATCTTTGCTGGGTCTGGATCTTGACTTGGATCTTCCCTTCTTTGTCCTCGTTTGATTTTGAGGACGACCCCTCACAAACAGTGCTTCTCCTTCTCCGCCCTTCTGTTTTTCTCGCTTTCTTTGTTCATAGCTGTACAAAGCTGAACAAACTTCTCTGAGAGAAATTTCGTCATTTCCATGGAGTAGAGTAGTTTCAAGGTGCTCGTACTCATCAGGAAGTGACGCCAACAACATTAAGGCCAAGTCACCATCATCATAAGTTGTATCCATATTTTGCAAATCTGTGACCAACTTATTGAAACTGGTGATATGTTCATTCATCGTGGTACCAGGAACATAGGTGAAGTGAAACAGTCTCTTCTTCATGTACAATTTATTTTGACTGTTTTTCTTCAAAAATTTATCCTCCAGTGCTTTCCATAATTTACTTGCAGAAGTTTCCTTTGTGTATGGATATTTCTGCTCTCTAGCAAGGTAGGATCGAATGGTACCGCAAGCAACACGGTTGATAATTCTCCAATCTTCTTCTCCAATAACATCTGGTTTCTTTTCTTCAATGGCCAGATCTAGCCCTTGTTGAAAAAGGACATCTAGAACCTCGCCTTGCCACATCCCAAAATGTCCGGACCCGTCAAAAATTTCTACCGCAAATTTCGCATTTGACACAATTCTTGTCATAAGCGAAGATGCCAATGATGACGTATTGTTGACACTTGATGTAGATTCTTCTTGTTTATTGTCTCCCATATTTGACACAAATATTATTTAATAGCTGACGACACAAATCAAGATTATTTCCTTTCTGGTGTAGAAGATCAGACTAAGCTGCAACTACAGAGCATACTCAGACAGAACCTTGACTCAGTTACCAAGATAAATCTTTTCTGATGTGGAAGATCAGACTATGCTGCAACCACAGAGCATACTTAGACAGTACCTTGGCTCTGATACCAATTGTTGCGGAAGCCAAATGTATATAGTGTGAATAAGTCACAACTACTATACCAAAAATTATGACAGCCACCAAATAATAAATAAGACAATAAAACAACATCCTAAACATGTCATTCATTTTGGGACCAAAGGAGTCATAAATTTAAACACTAGATTATCAAGAGGTGTCGTGAGAAATTCCTTTTCAAATTGAATAGACCCTACGTTTACGCCAACCTAAACCGAACACCTAATAATAAAAGAAAAATAGTATTCCCTCCGTTTCAATTTACGTGAACATATTTCCTTTTTAGTCCATGCCAATAAGAATGACCTCTTTCCCTATTTGGAAACAATTTACCTTTATGCAATGATTTATAGCCGCACAAAATATATGTGTTTTATTTTACACCACAAATTCAAAAGTCTTCTCTCTTTTTTTAAACTACATGCCCAGTCAAATGAGTTCACGTAAATTGAAACGGATTTGACAAAAGCCTTGATTTGACAACTCATGAACTCTATTGAAACTTTGAGACCTTAGCTTATCCTTTCCACTATTCTAAGCGAATATGCTTACTCTCAAGTTTGATCCCTCTTCTAATCATTCTTCTTTCACTTTCATCATAATATTTATCAACTTTGATTTTCTTTTTCTCCCTTCCACTACTTACAAAGTGATTTATTTTTATTTATTTTTTGAAAAATGCCTATTTTATATAGGCTTCTCTAGTATAAAATGGACCACTTTAAATAGATTTATTGCTCCAGCTCAGAATATGATATCTTTAGTAATTTACCGGATAAATTGAATTATATTGTCGAGCATTCTCGACCCACAAAGCGAAGCCAGTGATTTCTTGGTCAGGACCAGCTAAGACTAAAGTTCCATTAAAGAACGCTCTCTTTTATAAGAAAAGATGGGCATGAACCAACGAAAATAACAAGATCACTAACAAAAGAGAAGCTATTGGTTATATAATCGTGGTTATATATATATATATAGATACTTTTATACAAGCTTTTAGTTGACGGAATTAAATGATTAGTTGAATTCACTCATTTTTTAATCTACAACAACAACCCAGTAAAATTTTATTAGTGGAGTCTAGGGAGGATAATGTATACGCAGACCTTACCCCTATCCCGGGAAGTAAAGAGGTTATATCCGAAAAACTAATCCACAAATAAATGATAAAATGACTAAAGTGGGTTGAAATTAACAGTTTTATTGTGGGAAAAAGTATAAAATATATAGGGATGAACAAATATGTAAAATATTACTATGACTAGTATGTATTTGCATTATGGTCCACCCTACCCTATGCTTTATTTTGTCGACTATGATTAAGGCAAGTGGCTACATTATGAAACGATGAATGTACTACAAATTAAAGTGGTGCCATGCGTAAATGAAAGGTTGGAAAATTAGTAGATAAAATGGTCCCCGATAAATAGTAGTATTTAATTATTGTTTCTTGTTTAAGATCAAGTGATCCACTATATATTGTGAGCACGTAATTTTTTACCCGCGTAAATTTTAAAGTTAATTTTAGTATTTTTATATTTTTAAAATATTTACTTGACTTTATTTTAATATAATTTTAATCTTTTTTTATTTATTTTTAGTCCTAAGACATAAAAAAAAATAGTTTTATTTATCGTATTTATCGCTTTTCTATATTTTTATTTTTAGTTTAAGATCAATTAGTATATTTTTATTCATGGTATCTTAATTTTATGTTGACTTTAACCTATTTTCTTTACTTTTTACTTTATTGTTATAACATTCGAAAATACAAAAAAAAGTAGTTTCATTTTAAAATTTTGTTTATTTACTTAACTAAGTTTAATTAATATTTTGGTAGGATTTTTGAGTTTGTCTTTGTCCAACAAGAAAATTTGTAGGCCCAAGGGTGTGAGTTCATTTCTTTTAACTTAAACTCAATTGTTCTTAGCCCATTCTTCTCAGCCCATTTATGTGCAAGATTTAAACCTAACCATCTATTTTCTTCTAATCCAATGGTCATCACCCCTTCCCACCTTCATATAAAATACCCAATTATAAAAACTCTAACACAAGTTTTGAACTCCTGGTCTTGAACTAAAAAAGGGAACCAGCTGCTCCTTTCGTACCACACATACCCGCCGGAACTCCGCTAAGAGCCTTTGAAACTCATCGTCAACCAGCCCCAAACGACCACCCCGTCGCACACGCCGGAAACTTCGACCAGACCATCCACTCATCTCCATTCTTCACAAAACACGTACAGACACATAAGCACATTATCGAAAACAGAGGCAGGAACGATTCAAGTTCCTGATTCAAGTTTTACTTTCATTTTAAAATCAGAAAAACAAAAAACAAAAGAGAGAAAATTCTGCTTCTTCATTCATTTTCTTCGAATTTTGGGTTTGAACATGGAATTTGATTGAGTTGGGGTCGTTCCGAGCTGTCCGTGGCTGCTGTTCGAGTTCTGCTTTTGATCGGGTTTTGATTTGTTGTTCGTTGGTTGTTGCTGTTCTTCTAAATGCTTTTAGACATCTGGACAGAGACTAATTAAAAAGAAAACTCATTCAAGGTCCATTTCTATCTTTACTCTTTTATCTCCTGATTTTGTCACATATTTGTTTGAATAGCAGATCCGCATTTCTTCATGACTAGTTGTGATATTTTTATCCTATGATAAAACTTGGCTCATTAACATGTTTTGGCGTTACTGATTTAATCAAATGGTACTTGGTCTTAAATTGAATAAGGAATGACAAAATAAAACTTTTCAGATAAAGATATGGATTTAAGTTTTATATACTTATTAAGAAATTATTAGTAGTGTTATAAAATATAACTCAAAATAACAATATAGAACAAGCAAAAACAAACTAAGAGATATAGAGAGAAAGAGAGGAAGAGGGATTTCTTCTTCAATTGTGTGTTTTTTCCTATCTATTACAAGGCCTTTATATAGGCATAAAAAGTGAAGAAAATATATCATGGAATATGTCATTGAACATACAAATTATGTCATTGAATATGTCATTAAGCATTTTAGATGAAGATCATGGAAGAAGAGTAGACATCCACAATAATGTGATATTCATCATAACACTCCCCCTTGGATGTCCATAGATAATGTGCCTTGTTAAAAACTCTCTAAAAAAAATATTGGGATGTACATAATTATTTATGATATGCATTGTTTGTTGCCTCATTAAAAACCTTACCAGGAAAACCCAGTGGGACAAAACCTTGGTTAAGGAAAAAAGTGCAGCGTATAGTTATCACTTGAACGAACTTGTTGTACATCTATTTCACCATTCTTCTGAAGATCATGAGTGAAATTTTTTTTTGGTGAAATGTGTTTTGTTCTATCTCCTTTGATATACTCTCCTTTCAATTGAGCTATGCATGCAGCATTGTCTTCATACAATATTGTTGGAATATTCTCTTTCGAAGAAAAACCACATGTTTGCTGAATGTGTTGAGTTATAGATCTTAACCAAACGCATTCTCGACTTGCTTCGTGAATGGCTATTATCTCTGCATGATTTGAAGAAGTAGCAACCATAGTTTGTTTTGTCGAATGTCATGATATGGTTGTACCTCTACTTGTAAATAAATAGCCTGTCTGAGATCGACCTTTGTGTGGATCAGACAAATATCCTGCATCCGTATAACTAATCAATGATGGCTTGGATTCGTTTGAATAAAATAAACTCATATCAATTGTCCCTTGGAGGTATCTGAATATATGTTTAATACCATTCCAGTGTCTTTGTGTTGGCGAAGTACTAAATCTTGCCAATAAACTTACTGAGAAAGCTATATCTAGTCGGGAATTATTGGCAAGATACATTAATGCCCCAATTGCACTAAGATATGGTACTTCGGCACCAAGAAGCTCTTCATCATTTTCATGAGGTCGGAATGGATCTTTCTTTATATCAAGTGATCTCACAACCATCGGGGTACTCAATGGATGTGCTTTATCCATATAGAATCGCTTTAAAATCTTTTTGGTATATGTTGATTGATGGACAAATATTCCATCTTTCATATACTCAATTTGTAGACCAAGACAAAATTTTGTCTTTCCAAGATCTTTCATTTCAAATTCTTTCTTCAAACAGTCTACTGTTTTTGGAAGCTCCTCAGGAGTTCCAATGATATTTAAATCATCAACATACACAGCGATTATAACAAATTCAGATCCAGACCTTTTTATAAAGACACAAGGACAAATTGGATCATTCTTGTACCCTTCTTTCAACAGGTATTCACTCAGGCGATTGTACCACATACGACCTGATTTTTTCAATCCGTATAAAGATTTCTGAAGCTTTATTGAACAAGTTTCTCGAAAACTTTTATATGCTTCTGGCACTTTAAATCCCTCAGGTACTTTCATAAAAATTTCGTTGTCTAATGATCCATACAAATAGGCTGTAACAACATCCATTAGATGCATATCAAGTTTTTCTTGCACTGCCATATTTATGAGATACCTGAAGGTGATAGCATCCACTACAAGAGAATATGTCTCCATATAATCAATTCCAGGACTTTGGGAAAACCCTTGTGCCACAAGTCGTGCTTTATATCTAACGACTTCATTTTATCATTTCGTTTCCGCACAAAAACCCATTTATACCCTACTGGCTTTATGCCTTCAGGTGTTCGAACTATGGGTCCAAAGACTTCACGTTTTCCAAGTGAAGTTAACTCTGCCTGGATAACGTCTTTCCATTTTGGCCAATCATTTCTCTGTCTACATTCATTGACAGATTTTGGTTCAAGATCCTCATCTTGTTGCATTATTTCAACAGCAACATTATAAGCAAAAATGTTATCGATAACAACATTATTTCGGTTCCATCTTTTCCTGGTTGAGACGTAACTTATTGATATCTCTTCATTTTCATTATTTTCAAGTACCTGGACCTCCCCTAAGGTCTTATCATTTGTTACGTCTTGGGGCTCTTCTTGAGCCACTACCTCCTTGTTATGTTCACTTTGATCATTTGCTCCTTTTCATCTTCGAGAATTTTTATCTTTAGAACCGATTGGTCTACCACGTTTCAAGCATGACTTAGACTCATTTGCTTTAATTAATTGTCATGCTGGGATATCAACTCGAATTGGTGCATTAGCAGCTGGAATATGTGACTTGGTCACCCTTGGCAGGTCAGTGAATGCATCTGGCAATTGATTTGCAATATTTTGCAAATGAATAATCTTTTGAACCTCTTGTTCACATTGATTTGTTCGAGGATCTAAATGAGACAGTGATAATGCATTCCAATCTATATTCTTTTTCAGCTGCTTATTTTCTCCCCCTAATGTTGGATATACTGATTCATCAAAATGACAATCAGAAAATCTTGCCGTAAATAAATCTCCAGTCATCGGCTCTAGATATTTTATAATTGAAGGAGATTCATATCCAACATATATCCCCAACCTTCTTTGAGGACCCATCTTTGTGCGTTGTGGTGGAGCAATTGGAACATATATCGCACAACCAAAGATCCTAAGATGAGAAATATTTGGCTCCTGACCAAAAGCCAATTGCAATGGGGAGACTTTATGATAACTTGTGGGCCTTATCCGTACAAGTGATGCTGCGTGCAAAATAGCATGACCCCATACTGAAATGGGAAGTTTTGTTCTCATAAGCATTGGTCTAGCAATTAATTGGAGGCGTTTGATCAATGATTCTGCTAGACCATTTTGTGTATGAACATGAGCAACCGGATGCTCCTTGTTATCCCAGTTGAAATGCAATAATCATTAAAGGCTTGAGATGTAAACTCACCAGCTTTATCAAGACGGATTGTCTTAATTGCATAATCTGGAAATTGTGCTCTTAGCTTTATTATTTGAGCCAACAATCTCGCAAATGTCATATTGCGAGTTGATAGTAAGCACACATGTGACCATCTTGTAGATGCATCTATCAAAATCATATAATATTTGAATGGTCCACATGGAGGGTGAATGAGCCCACATATATCACCTTGTATACGTTCCAGAAATGCAGGGGATTCCATCCTAATTTTAATAGTTGATGGTCTAATAATTAATTTTCCTTGAGAACATGCAGCACAAGAGAATTCCTTAAATTGAAGAATTTTCTGATTCTTCATTGCATGTCCATGTGAATTCTCAATTATTTTACGCATCATATTAGAACCAGGATGGCCCAACCGGTCATGCCAAATAATAAAATTATCTTGATTAGTAAACTTCTTGTTTACTACGGCATGTGTTTTAATCCTGCTAATACTTGTGTAGTATAAGCCGGAGGAAAAAGCGGGTAACATTTCAAGCACATATTTCTTACCGGACGTTATTATAGTAATATAAAGATATTCAATCTTTTCATCATTTGTAGTCTCAATATGATAGCCATTTTGGCGAATATCTTTGAAACTTAATAAGTTTCTTTGAGATTTACTACAATATAGTGCTTCATCAATAGCCAAATTTGTTCCTCCTGGTAGTAATAAATTGGCTCTTCCAGAACCTTCAATTAATCTTGTACTACCGGATATTGTATTAATATTCGTTTCTTTCATTACCAAATAAGAGAAATATCTCTTATCTTTTAAAATAGTGTATGTTGTAGCACTATCCAGAAGACATATATCATCTTTATTAATCTTGAGTCCAACTGAAGACTGTGAAATTTTCATATTCTTCATAAACAAAAAAAAGACAAATAATACATCATAAGAAATATGAAAGACAAGCAAAAAAAAAATATTAAGAAATACATTAGAAATATAAAAACTAGCAACACATGATGCATTAGGAAAATACACTCACGAAAAAATAAACTAGTTGCAAACATAAACATAACAACTTTTATAACTTCATTCCCCAGTAAGATGATTCATTCTTCAGTCAATATCCTCAAAGAAGTCTCCAACTTCTAAATGAGTAATATTTGTTAGGCCTTCAAAATCATCATCTTTATATGCAGGATGTGCCTTAGAATCATATTTATTTGAGGGACCTGCTTCATCATTATTATTTTGAAAGGTCAAGTGTGCCTCCACATTATTTTCTTTTTTCTTGAGGGAGGCTTGATAAAGTTTGGCAAAATGTTCTGGCGTATGACAAATGCGTGCCCAATGACCTCTCATACCACATCGGTGATATATACTAGCTTTACCTTTTGAATGATTAATTTGAGAACCCTTATTGTTCTCCAATTTATTTCCACCATAATGACGATAATTGTTTCGCCCCCTGCCACGTCCACGTTTACGACCATGTCCACGACCACGGTAATTATTTTATTTTCTTTCAAACTTATCATATGTTGCTACATCATTCACTTCCGAAAATGGAGCTGACCCAGTGGGACGGGCTTCATGATTTTTCATTAATAGAGTATTATTCTGCTCAGCCACAAGTAGGCATGTGATTAACTCAGAATATTTCTTAAAACCTTTTTCACGGTATTGTTGTTGTAGCACCACATTTGAAGCGTGAAAAGTAGAAAATATTTTTTCCAATAAGTCCTCATCTGTGATAGTGTCTCCACATAATTTTAATAGAGAACTTACTTTAAAGATAACAGAATTATACTCACTTACAGTTTTAAAGTCTTGCAACCTTAAATGTATCCACTCATACCGAGCTTTCGGTAATACCGTAAGTTTTAGGTGGTTATATCGATCCTTCAAATTAATCCATAATTCAAGTGGATCTTTTACTGTTAAATATTCAGTTTTTAACCCTTCATGTAAATGATGGCGAAGGAAAATCATGGCCTTCGCTTTATCCTGATTTGATGCTTCATTTCCTTGTATAATCGTATTTCCAAGACCTTTAGCGTCAAGGTGAATTTCAGCATCAAGGACCCATGATAAATAGTTCTTCCCGGTGATGTCAAGTGCCACAAATTCAAGTTTTGATAAATTTGACATAGTGAAAACTATCATAAAAGATGAATAAGTTAGAGAAATAATTATAATAATAAACAATTAATGAAACAAATCGATTAAGGTAAAAGAAATGAAAATAAAGCTATATCATGTTAGCAATCTACTATTTCATTTTATTCATGCCATAAAATAGAAACTATATATTATTTTATTTCACTTTATATTATTGATATATATATATATAGAATTTAACGTTTTATTAGTTGCAGTGACTAGATAATGTATACACTACATACATATGTATACATTTTTTTTAATGGTATTGTGTCAGGTGTGAAAAACAACATGATAAACAAAAATATGAAAAAGGGAACAACAACATGAATGATGTAAATTATCAAAAATTGCAAAGAAAAATTTAGGTTGTAAGAATTAAGCATATGATATATGTACTACCATAAATAAAGTGATTATAATGATACATACCTCAATAAAATATGGCTCAACTTAGCTGGAGTTAAGAATAAAATTAGAGCTTCGTGCTGATAACGTATTATAAAATATAACCCAAAATAACAATATAGAACAAGCAAAAACAAACTAAGAGATATAGAGAGAAAGAGAGGGAGAGAGATTCTTATTTCTTATTCAATTGTGTGTTTTTTCCTATCTATTACAAGACCTTTATATAGGCATAAAAAGTGAAGAAAATATGTCATGGAATATGTCATTGAACATACAAATTATGTCATTGAATATGTCATTAAGCATTTTAGATGAAGATCATGGAAGAAGAGTAGACATCCACCATAATGTGATATTCATCATAACAATCTTCCGTTTAACTTTGGTCCCAAATATACCTTTATTGTAAGTGGACTAGCTCATATTTGCCTAGACAAGCCTTAAGATTTTGTTAATTTGAGGCGAGAGGTCGTTCCCGTAGTAAAATTTATCCGGGGAATACCCCATGAAGTTTGTATATATTATTATCCAGGGGTATGCCCCGAAGAACTATGTAAATATGTTGGAGTCCGTGGCGAACATTGTAGAAGAGGTAGCATAGAATAGAACTTTAATATTTTCTTCTATTTATTTTATCTTTCTTAGGTGGGGACGACCTCTAGCCTCTTGTGTGTTTATTTTTCTTTTTTGTGTTTATACCTCAATTTGAATATTTTAAAGCCAACTTGATCATGTACGCAATCGTACTAGCTACGGGACTCGGGGAATGCCTAACACCTTCTCAGGTGACCTGGCACACCGAAATCAAAGTCAGGTGGCGACTCTGAGTTATTTCCTTTTGAACACAAATTTGTCACTTTTTAATTAAAAACCCTTTTGAGCTTTACTAAATCTTTTTATTTATTTAAGAGGGTTTAGTGAAGTTTGGTTAAAAAGGGGTGTGACATATATGATATTGTTATGATAAAAATCAAAATATGGTGGATGTCTACTCTTCCTCTATGATCTTTCTCTCAAATGGTTAATGACATATTTTCTATGTTCAATGACATATTCCATGACATATTTTCTTCACTTTTCATGCCTATATAAAGGCCTTGTAACATATAGGAAAATATACCAAAGTGAAAGAAGAAAACACTTCTCCATTATCTCTATCTCTTCTTGTTTACATTTTACTGCATTGCTTTTATTTTATAACACGTTATCAGCACGAAGCTCTAATTTTATTCTTAACTCCCGCTAAGTTGAGCCATATTATATTAAGTTTTCACTATGTCAAATTTATCAAAACTTGAATTTGTGGCACTTGACATCACCGGGAGGAACTATTTATCATGGGTCCTTGATGCTGAAATTCATCTTGACGCTAAAGGTCTTGGAAATACTATTATACAAGGAAATGAAGCATCAAATCAGGATAAAGCGGAGGCCATGATTTTCCTTCGTCATCATCTATATGAAGGGTTAAAAACTGAATATTTAACCGTAAAAGATCCACTTGAATTATGGATTAATTTGAAGGATTGATATGACCACCTAAAACTTACGGTATTACCGAAAGCTCGGTATGAGTGGATACATTTAAGGTTGCAAGACTTTAAAACCGTAAGTGAGTATAATTCTGCTATCTTTAAAGAAAGTTCTCTATTAAAATTATGTGGAGATACTATCACATATGAGGACTTATTGGAAAAAACATTTTTTACTTTTCACGCTTCAAATGTGGTGCTACAACAACAATACCATGAAAAAGGTTTTAAGAAATATTCTGAGTTAATCACATGCCTACTTGTGGCTGAGCAGAATAATACTCTATTAATGAAAAATCATGAAACTCGTCACACTGGGTCAGCTCCATTTCCGGAAGTGAATGTTGTAGCAACATATGATAAGTTTGAAAGAAAACAAAATAATTATCCTGGTCGTGGACATGGTCGTAAACGTGGACGTGGCAGGGGGCGAAACAATTATCGTCATTATGGTGGAAATAAATTGGAGAATTATCGTCATTAAAAGATAAGAGATATTTCTCTTATTTGGTAATGAAAGAAGCGAATGTTAATACAATATCCGGTAGTACAAGATTAATTGAAGGTTCTGGAAGAGCCAATTTATTACTACCAGGAGGAACAAATTTGGCTATTGATGAAACACTATATTGTAGTAAATCTCAAAGAAACTTATTAAGTTTCAAAGATATTCGCCAAAATGGCTATCATATTGAGACTACAAATGATGAAAAGATTGAATATCTTTATATTACTACAATAATGTCCGGTAAGAAATATGTGTTTGAAATGTTACCGGCTCTTTCCTCCGGATTATACTACATAAGTATTAGCAGGATTGAAACACATGCCGTATTAAACGAGAAGTTTACAAATCAAGATAATTTTATTATTTGGCATGACCGGTTGGGCCATCCTGGCTCTAATATGATGCGTAAAATAATTGAGAATTCACATGGACATGCAATGAAGAATCAGAAGATTCTTCAATTTAAGGAATTCTCTTGTGCTGCGTGTTCTCAAGGAAAATTAATTATTAGACCATCAACTATTAAAGTTAGGATGGAATCCCCTGCATTTCTGGAACGTATACAGGGTGATATATGTGGGCCCATTCACCCTCCATGTGGACCATTCAAATATTATATGATTTTGGTAGATGCATCTACAAGATGGTCACATGTGTGCTTACTATCAACTCGCAATATGGCATTTGCGAGATTGTTAGCTCAAATAATAAAGCTAAGAGCACAATTTCCAGATTATGCAATTAAGACAATTCTTCTTGATAATGCCGGTGAGTTTACATCCCAAGCCTTTAATGATTATTGTATTTCAACTGGGATAACAATTAAGCATCCGGTTGCTCATGTTCATACACAAAATGGTCTAGCAGAATCATTGATCAAACGCCTCCAATTAATTGCTAGACCAATGCTTATGAGAACAAAACTTCCAATTTCAGTATGGGGTCATGCTATTTTGCACGCAACAGCACTTGTGCGGATAAGGCCCACAAGTTATCATAAAGTCTCCCCATTGCAATTGGCTTTTGGTCAGGAGCCAAATATTTCCCATCTTAGGATCTTTGGTTGTGCGATATATGTTCCAATTGCTCCACCACAACGCACAAAGATGGTTCCTCAAAGAAGGTTGGGGATATATGTTGGATATGAATCTCCTTCTATTATAAAATATCTAGAGCCGATGACTGGAGATTTATTTACGGCAAGATTTTCTGATTGTCATTTTAATGAATCAATATATCCAACATTAGGGGGAGAAAATAAGCAGCTGAAAAAGAAGATAGATTGGAATGCATTATCACTGTCTCATTTAGATCCTCGAACAAATCAATGTGAACAAGAGGTTCAAAAGATTATTCATTTACAAAATATTGCAAATCAATTGCCAGATGCATTCACTAACCTACCAAGGGTGACTAAATCACATATTCCAGCTGCTAATGCTCCAATTCGAGTTGATATCCCGACAGAACAATTAACTAAAGCAAATGAGTCTAAGCCATGCTTGAAACGTGGTAGACCAATCGGTTCTAAGGATAAAAATCCTCGAAGAAGAAAAAGAGCAAGTGATCAAAGTGAACATAACACAGAGGTAGTGGCTCAAGAAGAGCCCCAAGACGTAACAAATGATAAGACCTTAGGGGAGGTCCAGATACCTAAAAATAATGAAAATGAAGAGATATCAATAAGTTATGTCTCAACCGGGAAAAGATGGAACCGAAATAATATTGTTATCGATAACATTTTTGCTTATAATGTTGTTGTTGAAATAATGCAACAAGATGAGGATCTTGAACCAAAATCTGTCAATGAATGTAGACAGAGAAATGATTGGCCAAAATGGAAAGACGCTATCCAGGAAGAGTTAACTTTACTTGGAAAACGTGAAGTCTTCGGACCTATAGTCCGAACACCTGAAGGCATAAAGCCAGTAGGGTATAAATGGGTTTTTGTGCGAAAACGAAATGATAAAAATGAAGTCGTTAGATATAAAGCACGACTTGTGGCACAAGGGTTTTCCCAAAGGCCTGGAATTGATTATATGGAGACATATTCTCCTGTAGTGGATGCTATCACCTTCAGGTATCTCATAAATATGGCAGTACAAGAAAAACTTGATATGCATCTAATGGATATTGTTACAGCCTATTTGTATGGAACATTAGACAACAAAATTTTTATGAAAGTACCTGAGGGATTTAAAGTGCCAGAAGCATATAAATTTTTTCGAGAAACTTGTTCAATAAAGCTTCAGAAATCTTTATACGGATTGAAACAATCAGGACGTATGTGGTACAATCGCCTGAGTGAATACCTGTTGAAAGAAGGGTACAAGAATGATCCAATTTGTCCCTGTGTCTTTATAAAAAGGTCTGGATCTGAATTTGTTATAATCGCCGTGTATGTTGATGATTTAAATATCATTGGAACTCCTGGGGAGCTTCCAAAAACAGTAGACTATTTGAAGAAAGAATTTGAAATGAAAGATCTTGGAAAGACAAAATTTTGTCTTGGTCTACAAATTGAGTATATGAAAGATGGAATATTTGTCCATCAATCGACATACACCGAAAAGATTTTAAAGCGATTCTATATGGATAAAGCACATCCATTGAGTACCCCGATGGTTGTAAGATCAATTGATATAAAGAAAGATCTATTCTGACCTCATGAAAATGATGAAGAGCTTCTTGGTGCCGAAGTACCATATCTTAGTGCAATTGGGGCATTAATGTATCTTGCCAATAATTTTCGACCAGATATAGCTTTCTCAGTAAGCTTATTGGCAAGATTTAGTACTTCGCCAACACAAAGACACTGGAATGGTATTAAACATATATTCAGATACCTCCAAGGGACCATTGATATGGGTTTATTTTATTCAAATGAATCCAAACCATCATTGATTGGTTATGCAGATGCAGGATATTTGTCTGATCCACACAAAGGTCGATCTCAGACAGGCTATTTATTTACAAGTGGAGGTACAACCATATCATGGCGTTCGACAAAACAAACTATGGTTGCTACTTCTTCAAATCATGCAGAGATAATATCCATTCACGAAGCAAGTCGAGAATGCGTTTGGTTAAGATCTATAACTCAACACATTCAGCAAACATGTGGTCTTTCTTCAAAAGAGAATATTCCAACAATATTGTATGAAGACAATGCTACATGCATAGCTCAATTGAAAGGAGGATATATCAAAGGAGATAGAACAAAACTCATTTCACCGAAATTCTTTTTCACTCATGATCTTCAGAAGAATGGTGAAATAGATGTACAACAAGTTCGTTCAAGTAATAATTTGGCTGATCTGTTCACTAAGGCATTACCAACCTCAATATTTGAAAAGTTGATATATAAGATTGGAATGCGTCGTCTTCGAGACATTAAGTGATTTCTCATCAGGGGGAGTTAATACGCGTTGTACTCTTTTTCCCTTACAAGGTTTGGTCCCATTGGGTTTTCCCTGCAAGGTTTTTAACGAGGCAACCAAAAGGCGTATTTCTAAATATGTGTACTTTTTCCTAATAAGGTTTTAACGAGACACATTATTTATGGACATCCAAGGGGGAGTGTTATGATAAAAATCAAAATATGGTGGATGTCTACTCTTCCTCCATGATCTTTCTCTCAAATGGTTAATGATATATTCAATGACATATTTTCTATGTTCAATGACATATTCCATGACATATTTTCTTCACTTTTCATACCTATATAAAGGCCTTGTAATAGATAGGAAAATACACCAAAGTGAAAGAAGAAAACACTTCCCCATTCTCTCTATCTCTTCTTGTTTACATTTTACTGCATTGCTTTTATTTTATAACAGATATATAATTAATGGCAACTCAACCTTAACAACAACAATATACCTAGTGAAATGAGAAACAACAATATACCTAGTGAAATGAGAAAGATAATGTGTACGCAGCTTTACCTTTACCTTTATAAAGGTGAAAAAGCTATTTCCGATAGACCATTGACTCAAGAAAATTCTAATCACAACAATCATTAAAAGAAAAAACAAAGCAACAAGAAAAATAAAATAACTGAAGCAAAGAACAAACAGATAATAATAGAAAACTAAGAACTAAGAAAACACGGGGGTAGTACTAATACTACCGGTATGCAGAAGAGAAACATGCGATTACCTACAAACCTACTATCTTAATTCTTTGCCTTCACGACCTCCTATCAAGGATTATTTCCTCATTAAGCTGAAGATATGCGGCAAAATACTAGGTGATTTTTCTCATTTATTTAAGTCTTGATATTGAGAATTTGGTATATGTGCAAGTGGGAAGTAACAAGTACCCCAGAAAATTAGTCGAGATGTGCATAAGTTGACCCTGAAAATTAGTCGAGATATGTACACGCTGGCCGGAACATTATTATCAACAAAAATAGTTAATGACCCAAGATGAATCTATAAAGAGAAACTATCATAGCATAGTACATGTTCTTGGCAATTTGTGTATATCTTATCTTTAACCCTTCTCCTTTAAGTATTTCATGGCGACACAAAAGAAAAAGAGAATATATTTATCTCCAAGAAGGGGAAAAAAAGGCGAAGTTTTTTTTTAATTATCATTTCAAAACTAATTTATTAAAAATAAAATAAGTGTACGAGGAAATAAATGACCAGTACGTCTACAACTCGTACCTCGTAAAATAACCTAACTGATAATAAACTCTAGAAGTATCAGTAATATTACAAAATAGTCAAACGATCTGCGCTTCGCGCGGTTATAGAAAATATTAACGAATTTAAAATAAATTTTTTATATTTTCAGTCACAATAATATTTATCAAGCATGTGAATATAAAAATAACTTTATATATTGTTGAAATCTCAAATTTACATTAACCATACGTGATGGATGTGTGCATGATTCTCTTAATTAAATCATAGTATATTAAATACATGTATATATAAGTACTTAACTTTTTTGTTCATTAGATAGTAAAACCTTTTAAATTCTAGTTTTATCAATTTTTTAAAAAAGAAATATGAAAGGAAAAGAAAAAATAGAATAAAATTTAAAAGTACGGAAACTACAAATAGAAAGAAAACAAAACAAAACAAATGTCCATTACTGTTACGTACTCGTATTTCCTAGAATTTTATTTATGGTGAATGTCTATATTTAGAGAGATTCAAGGGTTCATATTTGGTGGCTAAGTCAGCCTCTCCCTATAAATAGAGGGTTCTATTCCATTATAATTCATCCCAAAATCAATAAAAAAAATTCTCCCTACTTTTCTCGGCAATACTCTTCTTCTTCTTTTATTGTTTTATAACAGTACTCATATTTCCTTTCCACTATTATTAGAAAGGTCACATTACTTTCCTCTACATAAATTGTAACTCTGCTTCCTAGCTTTAATTCTAGGATTATTAAATTATTATCAGGATAAATTTACTTACTTAGAGATCAAGGAGAAACTTCAGACAAATCGGCTCGTGTTAGTTACTTGGAATGCTTCTTTCCCTCTCAAATACCTAAAATTATATTTGTTAACTCAACAAAAAAAAAATAGGAAAAAGATATTCACATTGTTTAAATAACTATACCACGACAATTGTACGTCTCACTAATCAAAACTCAATGGAGTAATTCAACAACAAATTGTATGAAAATAGAATTACATAACGGAAGTTTTATGTTGAGCATATCTAATCAAAGATATGTAAAGCAAAAAAAAAAAAAAAAAAAAATCTGGACAATAATATTGAATTTATGTTAATGCAACAGTTGAAATTATAATCTTTTTTTCCTTTTCACAAAAAAGACGTTACATTTGTTTTGTCCTTTCAAATTAGAATGTTGGGTGCTTGAGATTTAAGACCAAGAGAGAAGAGTGAAATGAATGTCCACACTCCACTCATCATAAATTTAATATATTGCCTTTTCAGCTCTCGTTATTAAATACAATAAATAAAATTCAACAATTAGATTTTCTTATTTTGCAAAAAAAGGAGAAAAAAGATAAATAGATTACATGGCCAAAGACTTTTTTATTCCCTCCTTTATATATATATATATAGATTTTCCTATTGATTAAATGGTCAACAATTGACGATCAATGACTTTTCAAAAGTCGGATTCAGCTAGGTATGATTTTAGGCACGAAATCAGAAATAGAGAGTTTTGGCTAAGCTTATATGCTGGTCAAACGAGCTTATAAACACTTTTTGACTTATCTACGCGTTTGATAAAATTGAAAATAAATAAGCCAAAAGTCATAAGTTGGTCTCCCCCAACTTATTAAATTTCAGCTTATAAACACTTTAGGTTTGACCAAAATATTTACTATTCTATCCCTAAAATACTTTTTTTTTTAAAATAAAACTCTTCGTATACCCAGTTCTTCAGTTGCTTATTATTAAGTTCAGCACTTTTATCCAAACACGTAACTGTTTATTTTTTAAATTAGCTTCAGCACTTAAAAGTACTTTTCAGCAGTAAAAATTGCATGAGGCGCCTTATTTGGTCACCCCCATTTAACCTATACCCATTTTTTTAAAAAACTTTTAACTTGTACCCACTTTTTAAATAATTTCAGCCCTCTTTCTCTTCTTCCTCCTCCTTCTTCTTCTTCTTCTTTTTAAATTCCGTACTTTTAATGGAAATTTCTTCTTTTTCATTTTTCACTTTCCCGAACCCCGCATATTGCGAGAACTTGATGCACTGAATTGCTTTTTTATCGACTATAATCTTTTACGTGATTTATTAGTGTATAAAAGTTAAACCCATTTTTATGATAAGTAATAGAATAGTAAAAATGGTAATTGACCTGTCATCACTGTATTAATAATACGTGAGTAAAACTCAAATCTTTTGAAGAACTACTAATGGAATGTTGATTTGCAAATATGTAGGAGGCTAGAGGCAGACAGATTTTTCACCAGCAATTACAACGAGGAGACATATACAAAAAAGGACTGGAATGGGTGAATACGACAGAAAGCTTGACAGATGTATTAGAGCTGAAGTTCGATAGTTACAAAATAAAAACTTCAGTTCTAGAGCTGAAGTTCGCTAGTTACAAAACAAAAACTTCAGCTCTAGCCAGTTACAAAAACAAAAACTTCAGCCCTAGAGCTGAAGTTCGCCAGTTACAAAACAAAAACTTCAGCTCTAGAGCTGAACTTTAGGCCCGGCTACTAGAATGTTGAAGTTTTGCGTAATTGCCTTTGCTACTTCAGCCTCATATGCTGAAGTTATGCGAAAAAGTGGGTACGCTTGCAATTTTTTTTGCAAAGTGGGCACAAGTTAAAACGTGACACAAAAAGCGGGTATAGATGCAAATACCCCTTTTCAACACCTAATACTTTTCAGCTACTCTAAATCAGCTAAGCCAAACGGGCTCATAGTACTAAAATATTCACTTAGAGGAAAATTTAACTTTTTTAGATAGGGGAAGAAGCATGGAAAAAGGAATCTTTACATAAATAACCAGGTAAAATCACTTTTACTTTTTTCTAACCGGTATACATAAATTATACACTAATTATATATGGGTGTACATATAATATTTATGAATTATATGTGTATTATATATCCCACTGGATCGACAACTATTTGAGTTAATACTTAGGAAAAATGACACTGTATAGCCACCATCAAAATAATAACCGAAAAAATATATATTTTTTGTATATTTTTTTTATATATAGACACACACGCACATTCTGTATGTTATATACAAAAATTATACAAATTTTGTATATTTGTTTGGCTATCGAATATAAATAGTTTCTAACACGAGCTAAAAATTTAGAAAACCCTTAATTCTTCAACTAAATTGATTCGGCCCAAATCATTGTATCAATGACCCAGTCCAGTAGAAACTGGTCCTTGGTCCACTAATAAAGTCTAATTTTTGAATGTCTTTTTTCTCCCATTCCTTCCAAATAGGCCTTTGCATAATACTCATATATATGACCTAAGTAAGGGTCAATTGGAAGAAATTCAAAAATAGCCAGATTTACAAGTGGTCATTCAAAAATAGTCATAATTTCAAAAGTAATCGAAATTTAGCTACTTTCCATGTAAAGATAAATCTGAACGATAATACTGTTCAAAATCCGGAAAATACTTCAGCATAATATACTGAAATAATTGAATTCTCTTTTCAAGTTGATTCAAATTATTCGAACGTTTTATTACTTATTTATTTTTGTTTGGCGTACAAAAAAACTTTTTGAATTCCCGGTAGAAAGAGATTTCGCTAACGAAAAAGCCTTTAATGTTATCGAATATCCCTTCTTTTTCCAAATATTTTTATGCTGGACCGGTATATTATACTGGAACTCCAGTATATTTTGCTGGAGTTCCAGTATAAGTATACTGGATTGGACTTCCAGCATAATATACTGGAGTTCCAGTATACCGGTCCAACATAATATGCTGGAAGTTCATACACATGTGCTCCAATCTTCAGTATATTATGTTGGAATTTTCCGTGTTGCAGCAAAATAGTGGCTGTTTTTCAGTAACTTTGCAAACAATATCTATTTCTCAATGACCATTCCGAAAACTGGCTAGCCCGTACTATTTTTACTAAGTTTATCTGCATTAGAAGAGGAGACAATTCTAGTTTTAACATCTATTTACAGCTTCTTTTATAACATAAACAGTTTTACAAAAAAATATTTTGGGTATAATTTTTTAATCTACAATGGTGAATAAGATTTAAATATCAAATATTATTATAGGTGTAAAATAAGCTAATCGCTATAAAAGACACAAATAAAAGTCCGAAAAACAAGACTGTTATAAAAAAAAGTTTGAAATATATACATAGTACTAAGAACTTCAATAAATCTGGTTCAAAATGGAATAAACAGTGCGAATTCCAAAAACTTTTTAGCAGATTAAACTATAGACTATCATGTGAATCGTTCCGTAAAATATGCAGCTAAAAACGCCCTAAAATAGCTAAATGGGATTAAATAACCAAGGGGTGCTTCTGATTCACACTTCACAAAGACTTGCATGGTGAAATTAAACGTTGGAATGAGTCAAACTTGAATAAAATAAAATAAAAAAGTAGTTCGGTACACTAAGCTCCCGCTATGCACGGGATTCCGAGGAAGGGCCGGACGACAAGAGTCTACTGTACGCAGCCTTACCCTGCATTTCTGCAAGAGCCTGTTTTCACGGCTCGAACCCATAACCTCCTAGTCACTTGACATCAAATTTACCAGTTACGTCAAGTCTCCTTCTTAGTCAAACTTGAATATTTATATCAATTTAGAAGTTGCAAGTTGCCAATATTTTGCTTCTTGCTTCAAATATAACAAATCATAAATACAAAGGTTGGTTTTTGGTAATAGAATAAGCAACATAATTTATGAACGTTAAACTTCTATGAGTTAACATGAGTGACCTTCTACAAGGTAAAAATAGTACCGTCTAACCAGTTTTAGGACTGATAATTGAAAAATAGTCAGCATTCGCAAAGTCATTAAAAAATAGTCACTATTTTGCTGCAACACAGAAAGTTTCAGCATAATATACTGGAGATTGAAGCACTCGTGTAAGAACTTCCAGCATCTTATGTTGGAACTCCAACACACAGAAAGCTCTAGCATAATTTACTGGAGATTGGAGCACCTGTGTATGAACTTCCAGCATATTATGCTGAAACTCTAGTATATTATGCTGGAAGTTCACATGTAAAAAATTCGAACTCCAGTATATTATGCTGGAATATTTTCTAGATTTTGAATAGTGTTTTTGTTCTGATTTATCTTTATATGAAAAGTGGAAATTTTTTGATTTCTTACGAAACTGTAACTATTTTTCGATTACCACTTATAAATCTGACTATTTTTGAATTTCACCCTACAAGTTCTCACTACTTGTCAGAGGCGGAGCCAGAAGCCCGACTACAAGTTTGACCGAGCTAATAGATTTTGCGCAAACACTATATTATATTGAAAAATTTATTAAATATGTGTAAATATTAAATTTAGAATTCAGTTATTAGCACTTGAAATTATCATTCTAAAATTCTGAATCCATAAAGTTGAAATCCTAGCTACGTCTGTACTACTTGCTATGGATAGGATCTTTCCACCTTTAATCAAATATCTCGGTTTTGGGCTCTGGGAAATAAAAAAAAAATTTGGCACAAAGTGCTTCCCCCTTTTAATAGCCTTGCGTGGTGCAAATCTGGATTAGTTGGGGCTTCAATACGAGTATCGAACGCCACGTAGAAAACAAAAAAAAAAAATAGTTTATCATACACAATACTCATAAATACCTAACTCTCCTTTGACTAATTATAACCAAGATATCCTTGGCAAACCTTAGAGTTTTGTTACTTAGTAGTGGTAAGATTTATAGAAGGTGCTTCTGATTAACACTTTACAAAGACCTGCATGGTGAAATTAACATTGGAATTAGTCAAACTTGAATATTTATTTTCAAATTCTGAAGTTGCAAGTTGTCAATTCTTTTTGCCTCTTGCTTCAAATATAAGGAATCTTAAATACAAAAGTTGATTCTTGGTAATAAAATAAGCAACATAATTTATGAATATTGAACGTCTTTGAGTTTCACATTTGTGACATTCTACAAGTTCTCACTATGGGCGGAGCTAGAAGTCCGGCTACGAGTTTGTCGAACTTAGTAATTTTTATTCAAATAGTATATTTGTGTTTAAAAATTTATTAAATATATAAAAATATTAAATTTAGATCCTAGTTATTAGCACTTCAGAACCCATAAAATTGAAATCTTGGTTCTACCTTTACTACTTGCTATGGATAAGATCCTTCCACCTTTAATTAGAGATCTCAGGTTCGAGTCTTAGAAAATAAAAAAATCTTAGGAGGAAGTGCTTCCCCTTTTAATAGCCCTTACGCAATACAAATCTGGATTAATCGGGCTCCAATACAAATATTGAACATTGGGTAAAAAGCCAAATAAATCATTTATCATGCACAATGCTCTTAAATATCCAACTCTCCTTTGATAGAACATACCTTAGTGAAGAATTAAAGTGCTAAATAATAGTAAATAATTCAGGATTTTAAGTTAGTGGATACAAAATACAAATGCACGCATTAATTTTATATGCCTCCAGTGGGCAGATGATTATGACTTAATTATAAGCATATAAAGACTAGATTTGAGAGTTCAAGATTAATCAGACAAAGAAAGAATTCCCATGGATTCCACTAAAAAGAACAAGTTTCTTTCTTCTAACTTGTTTTTTGCCTTCCTTTTAGTATCCTCAAATCTCTTAACATTGTTCATTTCTACCTCTTTTAACACCTCTTGTTCTCTAAATCAGCAAATAGATATTGCTTCACCTGTTGTGGCTAAAGTAGCACCTAAATATGAAGCTGTTCAAGTATCTGATAACACACAATCTGATCAAAATCTTCCATCTGAGTTCCTTTCTTTAACATCTCCACAAAAACTCCCTTTAGGATTCAGCAAAAACTTTGACTCTAACGAAATCATGCCTCCAGTTGGTAGTCCGTGTACTTTGTTTCGCGATTTACTTAATCGTTACATGTCATATAATGTCAATGGTTCTTGTCCTGATGATGATTTTCTAGCACAAAAGTTGCTTCTTAAAGGTTGTGAGCCACTTCCTCGTCGTAGATGTCGTGCAGCTGCTCAACAAGAATATGTTGAGCCTTATCCAATTCCTGAGAGTTTTTGGAATACACCCTCTGATTCCTCTGTAGTTTGGAGTGGCTATACTTGCAAAAACTACGATTGTCTAGTCAATCGCGTTAGAAATCAGAGAGGATTTGACGATTGTAAAGATTGTTTCGATCTAAATGGCAAAGAGAAATCGCGTTGGACAGCGAAAACTGGTACTCGTCTTGACTTCTCTATTGATGAAGTGTTAGCAGTAAAGAAACCAGGAACAATTAGAATTGGACTCGATATTGGAGGTGGTGTGGCTACATTTGCAATAAGAATGAGAGAAAGGAATATTACAATTGTGACCACTTCAATGAACCTAAATGGTCCTTTTAATAACTTTATAGCTTCAAGAGGAGTTATACCATTGTACGTTAGTATTTCACAAAGACTTCCATTTTTCGACAACACGTTGGATATTGTACACTCAATGCATGTAATGAGTAACTGGATACCGACTACACTTCTGCACTTCTTGTTGTTTGATATTTATAGGGTGCTTCGGCCTGGTGGTTTGTTTTGGCTTGACCATTTCTTCTGTGCTGGTGATCAGTTGGAGCAAGTTTATGCGCCACTTATCGACAGTGTTGGATTCAATAAAGTGAAGTGGATTGTGGGGCGAAAGCTCGATAGAGGCCCCGAGCTAAACGAGATGTATCTTTCAGCATTGTTGGAGAAGCCATTGAAGAATTCTTGGTAACACTATTTAGTGTTCCTTTTTTATTTTCTAACTCGGAAATAGGAGAGAAGAAAGCTGTGTTCTCCTTATATGTTCTTTTGTTCTATTGTACTCAAATGACATATGCAGACATTAAATACATATATATAACAGCTTGAGTTTGAATATATGATTCTTGTTAGTTAAAAACTTATATCTTGCTTCCGCATTTCTTGAACAACAACAAACTCTGTGAGTTCCCACAAGTTGGGTATGGGGAGGGTAAGACGTACGCAACCTTACCCCTACCTTAGAAGGGCAGATAGAGACGCTGTCTCCGAGAGATCCTCGAGATAGATCATACCACAAGACTAGACCTAAAGTTGCAGTTCTGATATATGCTTAACTACTCAATTCGCTATTTTCAGATCCATAAAATAACACAAACCACACAACATATTAAATACAAAATTTTTTGTAGTTACAAAAAATTAATACAAGTATCAATCCATAGTATTTTGTATGCACACATACAGTTATTTGTAAGTAAAATCCATTCGTATTATGATTTCATTTCCAAGAATGGATTAATCGATGAAGACATATTTACAGAAGGGATAATTAAATGTCTTTTATCTACATGACTAAGGAGGCAAAATGGTTAAAATTAAAGAAAATAGTTATCCACCCATATTATCCATCAAAAAATGGGTTGGATAATGAACCATTTAAAAACGGGTCGAATATGGATAAGAACCATATTATCCACTTAGAAAATGGTTAACCAAATGGATAACTAATTATGTTTAACTTTTACATTTGTAAAGCCTCAAATTGGGGTTCCTCAAGTTTGGAAGACTAAGAATTCTCCCATAAGTGATCATATTCAAGAGGTCATGGATAATATACATATTATCCGCCAGATAACTCGTTTTTTATCCGCCTCCAATACGGGTCGGGTCGGACAATTTATCCGTTTTTTGAATTACCCGTTTTGATCCGTTCATATCCGACCCGCCCATTTGCCACCCCTGTACATGACCAAGAATGGAGCAGCACATGGATTTGCCTTTTGTTGTTAGTAGCAAAAATTACAAGAATGCTTCACACATTCCATTCAGAATTCAAAGTCCATTTGTTTGTTTGCTGGAAATAATGGAAAAAGAAGAGGCTATAAAAGTAGATCAAATTTCTATTAGATGGAAAGGTATGCAAAAAGAGCAAATCTTTAGAGAACTACAGGGGTATAAATTCAGATATCTAAAGAGGATCTTTTCAACTATTTGCATTCTGAAGTCTGTTACTTTTTCTTGACTTTATTTCTTCATGTACTTGTATACACTACTATAGATAGAGAGCAATAGTAGAGAAATATGACACTTTTTGGGTTGGTCTCTAACTTTTGACCACCGCTAGCTTGCTCCATGAGTAGAATTTCAAGGTCAAAAGTTAAAACTATTGCCTTTGGGGCAAGCAAGGTACAACACTTGTTAAACTTGAAATTATGTCCATGCCCATGGGCAAGCAAGGAGCAACACTTGCTGAACTTGAAATTTTGCCCATGGGGCAAGCAAGGAAAAAATTAAGACCATCCAATTTGAGAAAATATGACACTTTTTGAGGTAGTTTATAAAGTTTGACCCCCACTTGCCCTATGGGCAGAAGTTCAAGGTCAAAAGTTAAATGTGTTGCCCATAGGGGCAAGCAAAGAGCTAACACTTATTAAACTTGAAGTTCTACAAATGGGGCAGCGGAAACAAAAATTCAAGACCATCCACTTGGAGGGCTTTTTGTGCAAAGCCCACGATAATCAAGATTTAAGTATGTTGCAGGTTTTAATCACATTTAATGCAGTGTCATTTGTATAAAGGAAAACCAGCCAAGACGACAATTTAAAGACCCCTAAGCACATGGTTTGTTCTTCTACCAGCAATTCTTCATTCATTTATGGTTTTGAAATTATTGGAATTTCGTGAGGATTCCCAAGTATGAGCTGATAGCCTAACTAATAGGTCCAAGTTGTTGTCTGCCAAAGTGAAGAGAGGAGTTTATTTACCAATTTAAGGCCCCATATATACATGACCAACAGGCATTAGCACATGGCCTTGCCTTTGTTGTTAGTAGCAAAACTTCGGCTCCAACTCAAAGCTTGTCTACAGCCTCTTTGTGTGTGTATATATATATATATATTCCCTTTTCCATGAGCCTTTTCATCAGCAAAACAAGCAATATCAATTAAGTCGTCAAAGCTGTCTATAGAGTTTACTTTCTTGGTTCAAATATTCCAGAGCAATGACAATGATTAGTGCTAAGAAACTCATCAAGATGGCCAGGAGATGGCAAAAGTTCGCGGCCAAGCAGAGGAAAAGGATTTCATTTCCAAGAAATGGCAGTGATACAGACAGTTGTAGTACATCTTCATCCTCTATCACCGGAAAAGGCCATTTTGTAGTCTATACAATTGATCAAAGGCGCTTCGCTATTCCCTTGGCATACCTTGAAAATGAGGTCGTTAGGCAACTCTTAAACCTGTCGGAAGAAGAGTTTGGGCTGCCAAGTGGTGGCCCTATTAAATTACCCTGTGATTCAGCGTTCATGGATTACATCATTTCACTAATCAAGAAAGGTGTGGCCGCTGGAGATCTTCACAAAGCATTGCTCCTCTCAATTACTTCGTGTTGCTGTTCAGCTTATTCTTTGCACCAAGAAAGTGGAAACCAACAGCTTGTTATCTATTGAGTAGTCATCATGAAATGATCATATTTTGTAAAATGGTAGATCAAAACAGATTGCAAAGCAGGTGATAAGTAGGAAACTAAAAGAGTGTATTACAACAGATGAATAGAGCTTTCAATTTTCAATTATAAAACTAAGAAGTTCTTAACATTATCATCATGGAATGACACTACTATCTTATTCCGGACAATTAATTTGGTTGATCAAAACTTCCAAATATATGAACTTGCAAGATCATGTTCTACAATATGCATAGATGGAAGTGAAAATTAATGCAACCTCAAGTTCAGACAAACTTTTGCAGCTTCTTTACTATTCTTTACTTGTTTAATGAAACAGAATTAAATTCTGTAGAACTGTAACGACCCACCGGTCGTTTTGAGAATTAGCATCCCGTTCATCGGCTTAAGGCCTTGAGCATCTTTGTATTATGTGTTATGACTTGCGTTTGTAGACGACTCTGGAATGGAGTTTTGATGATTCCAATAGCTCCGTAGGATGATTCTAGACTTAGGAGCGTGACCGGATGTTGATTTGGAGGTCCGTAGGTCGTTTTGACACGAATTGGAAAATGGAAGGTTTGGAAGTATGACCGGGAGTTGACTTTATTGATATCGGGGTCGGAATTCGATTTCAGAAGTTAGAGTAGGTCCATCATATCATTTATGACTTGTGTTCAAAGATTAAAGTCAATCGGAATTATTTTCGTATGAATCGGCATTAGTTTTGAAATTCGGAAGTTCATAAGTTCATTAGGCTTGAATCGATGCGTGATTCATGGTTCTAGTGTTGTTTGATATGATTTGACGCTTAGAGCGTGTTCGCATGATGTTTTAGGACTTGTTAGTATGTTTGGTTGAGGTCCCGGGATCTTCGGGTGTGTTTCGGGTGGGTTTTGAACAAGTTTGGGCATTTCAGCACTTTGATGATGCTCTGGAGCGTCGAAGTGCGGAGAGCACATTTTTGGAGTGCTGAGGCAAAGCCCATGTGTGGCTGCAAACTCCCAGAGTGAGGAGATATTCCACTACGGCCACACATGGGCTTTGCCTCAGCACTCCAAAAATGTGCCCTCCGCACTTCGACTGCTCCAGAACATCATCAAAGTGCCGAAATGCCTAAACTTGTTCAAAACTCACCCGAAACACACCCGAGGCCCTCGGGACCTCAACCAAACATACCAACAAGTCCTAAAACATCATACGAATACGCTCGAAGCGCCAAATTACATCAAACAACACTAGAACCATGAATCGCGCATCGGTTCAAGCCTAATGGCCTTATAAACTTCCGAATTTCAAAACTAATGTTTATTCATACCAAAACATTTTGACTGGCTTCAAATTTTGCACACAAGTCATAAATGACATGACAGACCTCTACTAACTTTCGAAATCGAATTCCGACCCCAATATCAATAAAGTCAACTCACGGTCAAACTTCCAAACCTTCCATTTTCCAATTTCACCAATTTTGCGCTGAAACGACCTACGGACCTTCAAATCAACATCCGGTCATGCTCCTAAGTCTAGAATCATCCTATGGAGCTAATGAATCATCAAAACTCCATTCCGGAGTCGTCTACACAAAGGTCAAACTCCGGTCAACTCTTACCGCTTATGCTTCTAAAACAAGAATCCTTCTTCCAACTTGGTCCCGAATCATCCAAAAATCGAACTCGACCACACACGCAAGTCATAAACACATAATACGAAGCTGCTCGAGGCCTTAAGCCGCTGAACGAGACGCTAATTCTCAAAACAACCGGTGGGGTCGTTACAAGAACAACAAACATTTCTCTTGCTTTTTAACATAGGAAGCGTTGAATGTATAAAACTAAGAAGTTCAGACAATAACAGGACAAAATAACATTGAATTCTGTTGATTCACAAACTCTGTAAATGAGGTATTTTTAGTGTGCCATCATATTGGAGGGTTTGAGAGCTGTAAATAATAATTACTGATCATACAAAAACATCAGGCAAATTAGTCTGACATTTTAGCACATAAAATGTATACTAATAATTAACTACAAACCGAAGTAGCACTAAAGAAAACGAAGTTTTCAGTGACGATTTTCTGTAGTGACCTCTTTAGTCGCCGACAAAGGTAAGTTTCAACGGTGAACTATATGTTGCTGTTTTTTGTAGCGACCTACCTTAAATAAGAGGCCTTAAAATCTGTAGTGTTAATTTAAGGTAGATCGCTGCTATCAATAATATGGAGTACGTCGCTGAAACTTACTTTTGGGGCAACTAAAAAGTCGTCACTGAAAATCTTTATTTAAGGTACTAACAATAGCAACACTTAGGTCGCGGCTGAAAGTTTCTTTTTGTGGCGACTAAAGCGGTCGCCACGGATGGTTGTCAGTTTAAGTTAAGTCGCTACTAGCTGAAACATCCTTTTCTGGCAACTAAAGCGGTCGCCACGGAACGTAATCACTAGTAATCTGTAGTTATTATTCAACTTGGGAAAATGCATAAATACCTCCTTACCTATAGCCGGATTCCCAACTACACATCTTTGCGAGATTTTTATTACCTCCTAAACTATTTTAAAGTAGAATTAAATGAAATTACTATACCCTTAGTGTTATATGGCAGAAGAGAGTGTATGTCACTCTCCTTGGGAGAGTGAGAAAGAGAGAGAATACTGAAATTTTATTTTTATTATATTTTTATAAAATATAGGAGTACTATTTTCTATTTTTTCTTTTTTCTGGTTTTTCTTTTCCTTTTCCTTTTCTTTCCTCCAGTTTTGTTACTTATAGATTGGCCGGAAATTAGCTCCGGCATTCTCCATATTTTCCGCGAGATTGAGTTGAAGATTTTATTCTTTCCTCTACATATTTCACTACACTTTATTAGGGGTGTCAATGGTTCGGTTCGGCCGGTTATTTTATAAAATTTGTATCATACCAATTTTTCGGTTATTCTATTATGTATAATCAAAATTAGACTTTTCGAAACTGTCCCAATCATGTCGGTTTCTCTTCGGTATCGGTACGGTTCGGTTAATTTTCGGTATTTTTTTAATATCATATAAAATTCACCAGTAGAAGTAGAATGCAATAACATACATTCTTTTATAGGACTTAGCAAAACTCTCTAGACATTTTTATTATTTAAAGGGTGATGAATTAAAAAAAAAGATGGCTAGAGTATAGATCCATCAACTATTCTACAACAGCGTAAAAGAAATCAAACAAAAGCAAAGAAAATATAAATCACACGAGTTGAAAGATATACCAAGTTGGGACTCAAGAATAAAGTCTATAGAAGATTAAATATTCAAAAAGATAAATCTAAATTATATGAAAGAAACATATTCAATACATTGTAGTTTGCTACTCATAATCGCTAGAATACTTTGTGTCTTGCTAATAAAGATACTTGAAATAACTTAGTTTAAATAGAAGTAGCATAATAGATTTTAGGAATTAGTATTTTGAGTTTAATTACTTGTTGGCTTGTAATAGTTTTCATAATTCCAAGTCCCAAAGAAAATTTACTGCATTATTATTTTTAAACTTACTAAATAAATATATTTTCTACATGTAAAATTTATTCGGTAGGGTTCGATATTTTTTCGGTTTATTTTTATAAAATAAAAAACCTACCCTAATTATCGGTGCGGTTATAGATTTATATAAAAACCTACAGTTTCTTAAAAAGAAACCTAAAATTCGGTTCGGTGCGGTACGGTTCTGTCGGTTTAGTCGGTTTTCGAATATCCATTGACACCCCTACACTTTATAGAGAATTACTGCTATTTTTAGTTTCTTCACTCACCACTTTTAAACTTTCAAATGCAATTGCTTCTCACAGAAAAGAACGAAAAATCTCGTCCCAATATCAATTTTCGATTAAACCACGAAGAAGCCCAGAAAAGACTGAACAAGAAAAAGGTTTTTGATTATTATTTGCAAAAAATATTTTCGCTATGCTCGCCGTTTCCCGATTTGGGCCTTTGGCCTTTCACTGCTTTAGGTAGTGGGGTGGGTTAGGAGAGTCCTATTTTTTTAATTAATCCAATTTACAAAAAAGAGAGAACAAAGAAGAAGAATTTGGTTGTTGTTTATTGATTGCTAGAAAGTTTTCTAGGAGCTCAATGTTTATTCCTTCAAAATTTTCACTACTTCACTTGTGGGTTGGGCGATGGGAGAAGGTGGGTTGTGCGAAAATGGAAAAAGAATTTTAAAAAATACAAAAAGTGATTTGGGAAAGGAAATAGATGGGAAAAAACAAGAAAAAAATGATTTTAATGGGAAATACATGTGTTAGACGCGTGTATTTCACTAACAAATATGGATGTGGTAGTGGCATTTCGGGTGATACTAATTCCATTTAAAAATAGTTCAAGGGGTAATAGGACCCCTACAAAGATAAAATGTGTAATTGGAAATCCGATTATAGGTTAGGGGTACTTATGCATTTTCCCTAACTTTTTTGTTTATATTGACACTTGTTATTCCATGCATAACCATACTCACCAATTTTACTCTGCTTCTTCTTACTATTCTCTTTATACTTTCAGTTTTCAGCTTGTAGATTTTCATAACCAATGGATGCAATTTTGAACTTCTATTACAATAGGTGGTCCAGCAGTTGCTCTTGGTGGGATTTCACTATGATTCCGTAAAGAGTATGTTAATCATCAAGAGAGGAAATCTTCTACTTTTCTTCGACCTTTGCCAGGTATTTTCACTTATTCTTAATCTTGTATGGTCAATTTCATTTCATTCTGTTACCTGATGGTAAGCAATTTCCACGTACAATCAAGAGGTTGTGAGTTCGAGTCACCCCAAGAGCAAGGTGGGGAGTTCTTGGAGGGAAGGATATCGATAGTCTATTTGGAAACAGCCTCTCTACCCTAGGGTAGGGGTAAGGTCTGCATACACACTACCCCCCAGACCTCATTAGTGGAATTATACTGGGTTGTTGTTGTTGTCTGTTATCTGCAGATGCAAATCCAAGATTTAAATTTAAACATAGATTTGGTCGAAACTTGAAAAAAAGAGTTTTTGAAGTTGTGTTGAAAAATAATTTTTAAAAGTTAAAATTATGTTTTAACATGCATTTTAATTGAAAAAAGTTTGAAGTTTTGTGAGCGTTAGAAAGAATTTCACCCAAAAATTGTCCTAAACAGATTATGTAAACTAGAAAAAAAATTCAATTTTTTATTTAAAAACTAATCATATTCCATGAACAAATAATGTTCAATTAGTATTGTAAATCATATTAACATGAAAATCATATTAAGCAAATTAATGAATACCTTAAGAAGTTGAAAGGCTTATGTGATAGCTTGGCTGCAATTAAAAAGCCAATGGACGATACAAGTAAAACATTTCAACTAGCTAGGGGTTTTGGTGCTAAATATAAGGATTTTCGATCTGCTATGTTAGCAAAGGCCCCTTATCCTACTTATAATCAGTTTGTTGTAGCCTTGCAAGCTCATGAACAGATGATGATTAATGAAACCTAAGCGAGGAGAAAGATCACTTGCAACCTCACCATGAACAAGCTTTCGTTGGACAAAGAGGAAGAGGACGACATCGCAATGGAGGAAGGTTTAACTCGAGAGGACGAGGCTTTGCTCCAGCAGCACGCCATGGTAGTTATAGTGCTACACCAAACTTCAATGATAAAATACCGTAATTGTCACGACCCCGGTTCGCCCTCCGTGAACCATCGTGATGGAACCTAGTCTCTACGACTAGGTAAGCCTAAACTTGCGGAATATAACCAAAACTTGCGGAAATAAAACAATTTAAACCAGAAATAAGGCAATAACAGTGTTAAATGTGCCGCTCGGCATACACCATATTTATACAGATCTCAAAACCAATATCTAAATCCAAGACCCGGAAATCCACGAATCACAAGCTAAGACAAGTGTTACATAGCTCTAACTCTGTAATGTCTAATAAAGAACAGGAAATTATAGAAGGACTAAATACTAAAGGCAAGAATAGAAAGGGACTCCTTGGTCTGCGGATGCGATAGATATACCTCGGAGTCTCTAAAGCAGTCGCCTCCCTCAAGGATAGTAGGACTGATCAGCGGTACCTGGATCTGCACATGAAAAACATACGTAGAAGGGGCATGAGTACACCACAGTGGTACTCAGTAAGTGCCAAACCTAACCTTGGTTGGGTAGTGATAAGGAAGGTTAGGGCCATACTGAGATTAAATAAAATATAAGGATCAACAATGTGAAATAAAACAGTATAATTAAGTGCAACAGTAAGAATAACATAGATTAGAAAGGACAACAACATCTAGAACAGAGACAAACAAACCACGGAAAAAAATACAGCTCAACACATAAATAACAACCGGGGCTCCTTCCAGGATACCGTCCTGTAGTCCCAGTTACAACTATCCAGTGGATCTCCCGGGATATCGTCCCGTAGTCCATCCTATATGTGTCTGAAGGATCTCCCGGGATCCCGTCCCGTAGTCCAACTATCAATGCACGGGGATCTACCGGAATCCCGATCTGTAGTCCCAAATGTAAATATCCAGTACTGGAAAAATCTACCGGGTGCATTTCCGTAGTTCCATATAACTATGTAGGGGGATCTACCGGGAATCTAACATGTAGGCCCAAAGTAAATGTGCAGGGGGATCTACTAGAAATCTAACCTGTAGTCCCAAAGTAAACAGACAGGGAGGGGGGAGCTACCGGAATCCCACATCCGTAGTCCCAATGTAAATACACAGCAACAACAAGAAAATATTCAAAAAGGGAAATCTCATATTAAGGCAACAAATAATTCTCGCCTAGCATGCTGCACAAAGTTCAAGTAAACCGATTGAGCAATCAAAGCAATTAAATCATTTAGACATGCTTTCCTAAGCTAACAACAAGCTTAATAGTACAGGTAATGAAATCATGAAAAGAAACATACTAATAAGTACTTAAAGAAAATCGGATTTCCAACAATTTGCACAAGTACGTACTCGTCACCGCACGTACATGGAAATTCAATTACCAATTATACCAAATCCTAAGGGGAAGGTCCCCCACACAAGGTTAAACAAGCCACTTACCTCGAACCGGCTCAAAATCAATCCTAAATCACGTTCTTGCCACGAGTACTCGACTCCAAATGGCCCAAATCTATTCAATTTAATTGCATAATGTAAATAACACTTCAAGTAATTGATTCTACAATTAAATTTAAAGATAATACGCGAAATTATATAAAATGACCAAAACGCCCCTCAGGACCACTTCTCGAAATCGGGTGAAATTTATATTTCCAGAAACCTCACACTCTCACAAGTCTAACCATACCAAAATTATCCAAATCCCATAACATTTCGACCCTCAAATCCTCAAATCTATCCGACAGGGTTTTGAAAATTTTCCCAATTAAAATCACCAATTAAATGCCAAAACTAGTAATAGATTCGAGTAATCTAACCAAAATTAAGTTAAGAACACTTACACCGTTGTTTTCTCTGAAAATCTCCCGAAAATCGCCTCTCCCCGAGCTCCAATTTGGTAAAAATGGAAAATGGGACGAAGTCCCATTTTCAGAACTTAAAACATTCTATCCAGCAAGTTTCGCATCTGCGACCAGATGAGCTGCACCTGCGGTCCCGCAGGTGCGAGAAGAGATCTCGCTTTTGCGGATGCTTCTGCATCTGCAGACAAAGAGTCCACTTCTGTGGACACACTTCTACGATAGAGCGTCCGCTTCTGCGGTCTATGCTGGCCCTCCCCTTTTCTGCTTCTGCGGCTCCGCATCTGCGGTCCCCAAACCGCAGATACGAAAATACCAGAAGCAGCAAAGAAAAATACAGCAGCTGCACATGTTTCTAAATTTCTCGTTAACCATCCGAAATCACCCCGAGGCCCCCGGGACCTCAACCAAAAGCACAAACATCACCTAATACCTTATTCAAACTCGTATTAATCCTTAAAACACTTAAAACAACATCGAAACCTCGAATTAACCATGGATTTAAGCCTAAGAACTCCAAATTTCCTCAAAAAATGCTTTCGATCAAAACGTCTATCAAACCTCGTCCGAATGACCTAAAATTTTGCACACACAACACATTCAACATTACGAAGCTACTCCAACTTCCAGAATTTCATTCCGACCCTCGGATCAAAAATTTCACTATCGCACCGGAACTTCAAAAATTCAATTTTCGGCATTTCAAGCCTAAATTCGCTACGGACCTCCAAAACATAGTCCGGACATGCTCCTAACCCCGGAATCACCCAACGGAGCTAACAAAACCATTGGATTTCCATTCCTATGCCGTCTTCACACCATTCTAACTACGGTCCACTTTCCAACACTTAAGCTCTCATTTAGGGACTAAGTGTCCCAAAACTCTCCGAAAACTTAAAATCGAACATCCTGGCAAATCAAAATAGCAGAAATAAACTTGGGGAGAGCAGTTAATAGGGGATCGGGGTATAAATTCTTAAGACGACTGGTCAGGTCGTCACATCCTCCTACACTTAAACATTCGTTCGTCCTCAAATGAGCATAGAGACATACCTGAAGTAGTGAAAAGATGAGGGTAACAGCTGTGCATATCCTGCTCGGTCTCCCAGGTCGCCTTCTCGACCGACTGGCCCCGCCATTGAACCTTCACTAATGCAATGTTCTTTGACCTCAGCTTTCTAACCTACCTGTCCAGTATTGCCACTGGCTCCTCAACACAAGATAGATCCTTGTCCAACTGGATGGAACTAAAATCCAACACGTACGACTGATCACCGTGATACCTCCGGAGCATCGAAACATGAAATACTGGGTGAACTCCTGCCAATCTGGGAGGTAAAGCAAGCTCATAAGCAACCTCCCCAACACGCCTCAATATCTCAAAAGGGCCAATAAACCTCAGACTCAATTTCCCTTTCTTCCCGAATATCATAACGCCCTTCATAGGCAAAACCCGAAGCAGGACCCGCTCTCCAACCATATAGGAAACATCATGAACCTTCCGGTCCGCGTAACTCTTCTGTCTGGACTGAGTTGTATGGAATCTATCCTGAATCACCTTAACCTTCTCCAAAGCATCATGAACTAAGTTTGTGCCCAATAATCTAGCCTCTCCCGACTCAAACCAATCCACCGGGGATCTACACCGTCTCCCATATAAAGCCTCATATAGCGCCATCTGAATGCTGGACTGATAACTGTTGTTGTAAGCAAACTCTACCAATGGCAAGAACTGATCCCAAGACCCTCCAAACTCAATCACACATGCATGGAGCATATCCTCAAGAATCTGAATAGTGCGCTTGGACAGTCCGTCCATCTGAGGGTGAAATGTTGTACTCAACTCCACCCAAGTACCCAACCTTGCGGAAGATAACCAAACTTGCGGAATTAAATCAATCTAAAACAGAAATAAAGCAATAACAGTGTATAAATGTGCCACTCGGCATACACCATGTTTAACTCTCAACACCAAACATAAATCCAAGACCCGAAAACCCATGAATCACAAGCTAAGAAAAGAAATACTACATAGCTCTAACTCCGGAATTTCTAATAAAGAACAGAAAAGTACATAAGGGCTAAATACTAAAGGCAAGAATAGAAAGGGACTCCTTGGTCTTCGAACGCGGCAGATGTACCTCGGAGTCTCTAAGCAGTCGCCTCCCTCAAAGATAGTAGGCCTGATCAGCGGTACCTGGATCCGCACATGAAAAACATGCGCAGAAGGGGCATGAGTACACCACAGCGGTACTCAGTAAGTGCCAAGCCTAACCTCAGTTGGGTAGTGACGAGGAAGGTCAGGGCCCTACTGAGATTAAATTAAATATAAAGGTCAACAGTATAGAACAAAATATTATAAATGAGTACAACAGTAAAATAACACAGGGTGAACATAACAACAACAACTATACAGAACAAGGTAAACATGGAAAGGAATACAACTCAACATTGATAGTAACAATCGGGGATCTCCCTGGATACCATCCCGTAGTCCCCACTTTACGTGCCCAGTGAATCTCCCGGGATACCATCCCGTAGTCCATCATACATATATATATCCGAAGGATCTCCCGAGATACCGTTCCGTAGTCCAACTCATAGTGCGCGGGGATCTACCGGAATCCCGTTCCATAGTCCCAATTGTAAATATCCAGTACTGGGGGAATCTATCGAGTGCATTCCCGTAGTTCCATATAACTATGCAGGGGGATCTACCGGGAATCTAACCCATAGTCCCAAAGTAAATGTACAGGGGATCTACCAAAAATCTAACCCGTAGTCCCAAAGTAAACATACAAGGAGGGGGAGGGGGGAGCTACCGAAATCCCACATCCGCAGTCCCAATGTAAATACGCAGCAACAACAAGAAGATATTTAGAAATGAAATTTCATATCAAGGAAATAAGTAATTCTAGCCTAACATGCTTCACGTAGTACAATCAAGGAAATTTAAGCAAATAGGAAATTTAAGTCAACTAAACATGCTTTTCTAACTAACAACATGCTAATTTTGCAAGTATAATAAAGCAGGAAAGGGAAACATGCTAATAAATACTTTAAGAAAAACCGGATTTCCAATAAATTGCACAAGTACGCGCTCATCACCTCATTCACAAGGCAATTCAGTTACCAAACATACCAATCCTAAGGGGAAGGTCCCCCACACAAGGTTAGACAAGTCACTTACCTCGAACCGGCTCAAAATCAACTTGAAACCACACTTTTGCCACGAGTATCTGACTCCAAATGACCCAAATCTATTCAATTCAATCGCATATCGTAAATTACACTTCAAGTAACTAATCTTACAATTAAGTTCTAAGCTAATACGTGAAAACATGTAAAATGACCAAAATGCCCCTCAGGCCAACGTCTCGGAATTAGGTGAAATTTATATTTTCAAAAACCTCGTACTCGCACGAGTCTATACATAACAAGAACACTGAAATCGGAGTCCAAATGACCCCTCAAATCCTCAATCAAAGGTCTCTTAAACCCAAGCCCTAATTACCCCTTTCCCCAAATTTCTCACCATTAATTAGGTCTTTAATCATATGAAAATGGGTTATAAAGTCAAAAATGTTACCTCCAAGTGATTTCCCTTTGATTTCCTCAAAAACCCCTCTTAGAAGCTTCAAACCCGGACATAAATGGTGGAAGAATAGCCAATTTCGCAAAGACAACTATTTATATGTTCTGCCCAGCGATTTCCGCATTTGCGGCCCTGCGGTCCCGCTTCTATGAAAACCACGTCGTATCTGTGACTTTCATTTAATTGCCTAGGAGCCGCATCCGCGATTCCCTTTTTGCAGATGCGAAATCGCATCTGTGGTACTCCTTCCGCATCTGCGGAAATCTGAAGAAAACACCAACATTCGCTTTTGCGGCTCATACGCCGCTTCTGCGGCTCCACACCTTCTCCGCAAGTGCGGTTATGACACACACCAGCAAATTTTCTGAAGTTTCAACTTCAAAATCTTTCTGTCAATCATCCAAAAATCATCTCGAGGCCCCCGGGACCTCAACCAAAAATACCAACGTCACCTAATACCTTATTCAAACTTGTACCAATCCTTAAAACACCTAAAACAACATCAAAACCTTGGATTAATCAAGGATTTAAGCCTAAGAACTCCAAATTCCCTCAAAATACACTTTCGATAAAAACCTAACCAAACCACGTCCGAATGACCTGAAATTTTGCACACACATCCCAAATGACATGACAAAACTGCTGCAACTCTGGAATTCCATTCCGACCCTCGGATCAAAATCTCACTATCGAATCGGAAACTTCAAAATTTCAAAACTTTGACATTTCAAGCCTAAATTCGCTACGGACCTCCAAAACACATTGCGATCACGCTCCTAACCTTGAAATCACCTAACGGAGCTAACGCAACCATCGTATTTCAATTCCGAGGCCATCTTTACATTGCTCCGACTACGGTCAACTTTCCAATACTTAAGCTCTCATTTAGGGACTAAGTGTCCCAAAACTCTCCGAAGCTCAGAACCGAACGTCCCGACAAACCAAAATAGCAAAAATAAATATGGGGAAAACAATTAATAGGGGATTGAGGCATAAATTCTTAAGACGACCAGCCAGGTCGTCACACCACACAAGCTAGAACCCGTCTGGGCTCCGAAAGATCCAATCTCACAAACTGGCTGGCTAAGGCCTGAATATCCATCGCCATAGGCCTCTATGATGCTAGTAAATAAGCCAAACTCCCAAAACTCTTTGCCCGATAACTCAAAGCATCGGCCACCATATTGGCCTTGCCCGGGTGATACAAAATAGTGATATCATAGTCCTTTAGCAACTCTAACCACCCTCTCTGACGCAAATTTAGATCCTTTTGCTTGAACAAGTGTTGAAAGCTCTGATGGTCAGTATAAATCTCACAAGGCACACCGTATAAGTAATGGTGCGAAATCTTCAGGGTGTGAACAATGGCAACTAACTCAAGTTGATGAACAGGGTAGTTCTTCTCATATATCTTTAACTGTCTGGATGCGTAGGTAATCACCCTACTGTCCTGCATCAACACCGCTCCGAGGCCAATCCTCGAGTCATCACAATAGATTGTATAAGACCCCGAACCTGTAGGCAGTATCAAAATTGGGGCTGTGGTCAAAGCTGTCTTGAGCTTCTGAAAGCTCGCCTCATACTCCTCCGTCCAGTGAAACAAAGCACCCTTTTAGGTCAACCTGGTCATGGGGGCTGCAATCGATGAAAACCCCTCCATAAAACGATGGCAGTAGCCCGCCAAGCCAAGGAAACTACAGATCTATATAGTTGAGTATGGTCTGGGCCAACTCTGCACGACCTCTATCTTCTTTGGATCCACCTGAATACCCTTACTCGATACCACGTGGACTAAGAATGCCACTGAATCCAACCAAAACTCACATTTCAAGAATTTAGCATATAACTTCTTCTCTCTCAAAGTCTGAAGTATAGTCCTCAGGTGCTGCTCATGATCTTCCCGATTCCGGGAATACACCAGAATATCATCAATAAAGACAATGATGAACGAGTCAAGATACGGCCAAAACACATTGTGCATCAAATGCATAAAGGCTGTTGGGGCATTAGTCAGCCCAAATGACATAACAAGGAACTCGTAATGACCATACCGAGTCTTAAAAGCAGTCTTCGGGATATTTGGCTCCCAAATCTTCAACTGATGGTAACATGAGCACAATTCAATCTTAGAAAATACTCGTGCGCCCTGAAGCTGGTCGAACAGATCGTCAATACGAGGAAAAGGATAGCGGTTCTTCACTATAACCTTGTTCAACTAGCGGTAATCAATACACATACGCATAGAGCCATCCTTTTTATTCACAAACAAGACAGGAGCACCCCAAAGTGATACACTGGGCCGAATAAAACCCTTATCAAGCAATTCCTGTAACTGATCCTTCAACTCAGGAGGAGCTATACGATATGGAGGAATAGAAATGGGCTGAGTTCCCGGCAACATATCAATGCCAAAATCAATATCCCTATCAGGCAGTATGCCTGGAAGGTCAGTTGGAAACACATCAAGAAAATCCTGTACTACTGGAACTGAATCAACTGAAGGGGTATCAATACTGATATCTCTCACATAAGCTAAGTATGTGTCACACCCCTTCTCAACCATACATTGAGATTTAAGAAAAGAGATAACTCTACTGGGAGTGTAATCTAAAGTACCTCTCCACTCAACACGTGGTACACCTGGTATAGCCAATGTCACGGTTTTGAATCCCGAGATACACCCAAATGCGGAGCAAAATAAGAAGACACATAAGAATAAGTAGAGCCTGGATCGAATAGAACCGATGCATCTCTGTGGCAAACCAATATAATACCTGTGATGACAGAATCGGAGGCAACAGCCTCGGTACGGGCAAGAAGGGCATAATATCTGGCCTGGCCTTCCCCTCCAGGGAGACCTCTACCTCCCCGACCTCCACCTTTAGCTAGTTGAGCAGGTGGGGTAGCAACTGGGGCTGTAACCATAGCCTGAGAACTCTGTGGGGCACGCTGCGACTGAGAAGTCTGCGGAGGTGCACCCCTCCCAAGTCTGGGGCAATCCCTCACCATATGGAGCATGTCACCACACTCAAAACAAGCTCTAAGAGGACGTGGTGGCTGTGACTGGCTAAGGCCAGGTTTGCTGGACTGACCTTTGAAAACACCCCGCGTAGGAGGCGCGCTAGAAACTGGAGGTGCATAATAAGGCTCTTAAGATATGGGAGGAGCTGGAGCACTACTGGCTACTAAAAGAGCTGAATGAATAGGGTGACTCATATAATCCCTACCATGGCGACCTGCAGCTGGGGCACGGGCACCGGAATAATGGCCCGACTCTCGAGACCTCTTGGCCTCCCTCTCCTCTCTCTCCCTATCATGCATACCCTCAATCCTCCTAGCAATGCTCACCACCTGCTGGTAAGAAATATCCATCTCCAACTCACGAGCCATGCTAGATCTGATGCTAGGAATAAAGACCTCAACAAACCGACGAACCATCTCGCGGACAGTAGAAACCAAGGCTGGAGCATGCCTAGCCAAACTAGTGTAACAGACAGCATACTCTGAAACAGTCATAGCACCCTGGCGCAAATGCTCAAACTCTACACGCCATGCGTCCCTAAGGCTCTGAGGGACATACTCCCTCAGGAACAGATCTGAAAACTGAGCCCAAGTTAGTGAAGCAGCCTCATCTGGACTGTCTAACTCATAGGTGCGCCACCACTCATAGGCAGCCCCTTGAAGCTGGAAAGTAGTGAAAGAAACCCCGCTCGATCCTAAGATACCCATGGTACGGAGAATGCAGTAATAGTGATCAAGAAATCCCAGAGCATTCTTCGATACTAGACCACTGAATACAGGAGGCTTGTACCTCTTGAACCTCTCAAGCCTCAGTTGCTCCTCCTCACAAGCCGCTTCCCTGACCTCGGGCTGAACTGGCACTGTAGGAGGTACAGGAATAATCTCAGGGACCTGCTCAACATGCACTCGCTACTCAAGAGTGCGGGCGGCGGGAGTCTGTGCTCCTCCCCAAGCCTGGGATGTGGCTGCTGTCACACCTCTTTTTTCCGCACCCGCGAGGGTACAAGGGAGTTTTTTCCAATTAAAGGACAATCGAAACGGGATTAGTTTATTTATGTCAGAGTCGCCACTTGGGAGATTTAGGGTGTCCCAAGTCACCAATTTTAATCCCGAATCGAGGAAAAGAATGACTCCATATTACAGTCTGCGTACCAGAAATCCGGATAAGGAATTCTGTTAACCCGGGAGAAGGTGTTAGGCATTCCCGAGTTCCGTGGTTCTAGCACGGTCGCTCAACTGTTATATTTGGCTTGATTATCCGATTTTATACGAATATGAACTTATGTGCAAATTTTAACTTTTAACCGCTTTTATCATTTACTATTATTTTTGTCAAGAATTGCAACGTTGTGAAAGTGTATCTCAAACCACGTTACAATCAATGTACCCGTGGTCGTCGACACACTTTGACTCCGTCGAGATTTGGATTTGGGTCACATCAATGTGCACCCGAGTTTAAGGAAATTAAATTATTAAAGGCGCGCCTAAGGCGACTAGAGTATTTATTTTGGGTAGGACCGTGGAATTTTTCTAAAACGGTCTATCCCGAAATCTAAGCAATTTGAAAGCAAATATTTACTGAGGGCCCCGCAATTTTGTATTTTTATTTGGCGAGGCTCATCTCATTCTTATTTTTTAAAGGAATTTGCAACGTCGTGGACACGCATCTCGAATCACGTCACAATCAATGTACCCGTGATTAGAAACACATTTCGACTCCGTTGAGATTTGGATTTGGGTCACATAAATGTGCACCCGAGTTTAAGAAGGTAAGATTTATTAAGGCGCGTCCTAAAGAGACTAACGTATTGTTATTTTAGGAAGAGGCCGTGAACGTTCATTAAACGGCCAAATCCAAAGTCTAGTAAATGCTTATGTATTTATTGAGGGCCCCAGCGATGTGTGATTTATTTGGCGAGGCTCGTCTCATTTTTATTTTAAGGATAAACCTACAGTGACTATATTTTCTATTAAATTCGTCTCTAAAATAAAAGAAAATCTCTTAATTATTTACATGCTGAAAAACGTAACTTATTAGTTATTAGTTTACGGCTAATGCGAATGAAAAATTGCGATCGAGTTTGTACAAAGAAAAACTGCTTTCATTCTGTTATTTACTAATGCTAGAACATGAGATAGATACATAATAATATCAAAAACAGATTAATTATTCTCCGGTTAATTTAAACTAACATTATTAGATGAAGAAATTATACATATGCAACCTCATTACTCATTAATCATTCAACTACATTTTTATACAAAGAAAAGAAAATTATATTCAACCACAAATCTAAACAGGAGGAATTCAACAGGAACAAAGCCTGATTAATATTTCATTTTTTGCTTCAAGCCGAGATTGTACAAATGTGTACCTGGAAACAGCAGTACAAGAACAAAAGAAGGAGAGTCAGCAGCAATAATACCACAGCAACAGCAGATTCAGCAACACCGCAAACCAGTAACAACCAGTAGAATAACTCAGCAACGGATTGAAAAATCAGCAATGCCAAAGGGCAATCACAGTCAAAGCAGAAGCGAGAAAAGATACAAGATGCAGTAGTTTCTGACTTTGAATCACACTTGAGAAAAGACAAACGGAATTTATTCAAGTAGAAGTTCAAGTTGTCTTTCTCTTTTACTCTCTAACATTCTTGAAATTCTCCAGAATGTATTACTCTCAAAAATATTCTCCCAATAATCTCTAAGTCTTCCTTAATGTTTTTTCATTCAAGTCCTAAAAACTCTCCAAAATGAATTCTGCTCATGTATATTCAGTGTATCCAGAATGTATATCGGGTGTATACTTCTCACTCCGCCCCCTCTTTTTTCTTCTCTCTATCTAGTTTTTCCTCTTTTTTTTCCACCCCTTCTTCCTAAATTTTCTCTTCTATTTATAGCAAAATTTTCGAAATTTTCAGATTTGTTTTTTTTTATTTTATTATTTTTTTAATTAAAAGAAATCCCACTTACAAATTGCTTTTATTTTTTTAGAAAAAGAAATCCCACCTTTATTTACTTTTATTTTTAAAATTCCAACTTTAATTACTTTATCTTATTTAAAATCCCACTTTTTATTTTCTTAAAAGAGAATCTCACTTTATTTAACTTTTCTTTAAAAAACAAACCACTATCTTTTCTTTTTCTTTTAAAAATGCTACTTTCAATTACTTTAAATTTTTTAAATTTTCAGATACCTTTATATTTATTTTTTAATTCCAACCTTATTTTACTTTTAAATTTTTTAAAACTTTTTACTTTTTTTAAATTTTCTACATTCTTTTACTTTTTTTTTATTTTTTTATTTTTTATTTTTTTAAAATCATTAACTAAAATAAATATATATATATTTTTTAAAATAAAAATAATAAATAAAATAAAATATTTTCGGATTTTTTTATATATATAAAAAAACAAAAAATAAAACTATTAATAGTGATAATTCACTTTTTATTTTTTATTTTTTCGGTTTTGTTTTGTGTTGGACAAAAATGAAGAAGGGGTGTTGAGTTAATGGAGCGGACCGGATCGACCCGGTTTGAAACGGACCAGGTCATGGGGAAAGTTGGGCAATTATTTGGGCCTGTGGTTTGAAATTGAAGAAGTGGCCCAATCCGATTTTTCTTTGTATTTTTGTTCTCTTTTATTCTTTTATTTTTCTAAAACTAAATTATAAAAGTACTTAAATTATTATTAAGAACTAAATTAAGTTATAAAAGCGCAAATTAACTTCCAATAACAATTAACGCACAATTAAGTAATAATTAAGCATAAAATTGTTCATATGGGCATTAAATGCTAAAAATGCAAAAGATGCCTATTTTTGTATTTTTTTATTAATTTAACAAATAAACATGCATAGACAAACATACAAATAGTTACACAAAATATCAAAAAAATTGCACACCAAGAAAAATTATTTTATTTTTGAATTTTTTGGGAGTAATTCTCATATAGGGCAAAAATCACGTGCTTACAGCTGCAACAAGGGGAAACAACCCTGCCTGAGCCAAAGTGGTGTACATGTTCATGAACTATGCCAGAGTCTCCTAAAGTGCTGGAATAGTAGTAGTAGTAGGCGTATCAGGCGCCTAGACTCCGGCTGGAACTGCTGGTGGTACCTCGGTGGCAGCTCGCGTAGGTGCTCTGGCTGCACCACGTGCGCGTCCTCGGCCTCTACCCTGGTCATGGCCTCTGATGGCTGCAATAGGGGGCATAGGTGCCTGATCATCTTGGGTAGCACGTGTCCTCACCATCTATGAGAGAATAAAAGACAGAAGTTTAGAATTATGATGTCAAAATATCGCACGACAGGGAAATCAAATGAAGTGAAAATTTTCCTAACAGTTACATAGCCTCTCGTAGATAAGTACAGACATCTCCGTACCGATCAGCGAGACTCTAATAAACCGGCTTGTGATCCGTGACTCCTATGGACCTAGATCTCTAATACCAACTTGTCACGACCCCGGTTCGCCCTCCGTGAACCATCGTGACGGCACCTAGTCTCTACTACTAGGTAAGCCTAAACTTGCGGAAGAAAACCAAAACTTGCGGAAATAAAATAATTAAACTAGAAATAAGGCAATAATAGTGTTAAATGCGCCACTCGGCATACACCATATTTATACAGATCTCAAAACCAATATCTAAATCCAAGATCCGAAAATCCATAAATCACAAGCTAAGACAAGTGTTACATAGCTCTAACTCCGGAATGTCTAATAAAGAACATGAAAGTACAGAAGGGCTAAATACTAAAGGCAGGAATAGAAAGGGACTCCTTGGTCTGCAGACGCGGCAGATGTACCTCGGAGTTTCTAAAGCAGTCGCCTCCCTCAAGGATAGTAAGCCTGATCAGTGGTATCTGGATCTGTACATGAAAAACATGTGCAGAAGGGGCATGAGTACACCACATCGGTACTCAGTAAGTGCCAAACCTAACCTCGGTTGGGTAGTAACGAGGAAGGTTAGGGCCCTACTGAGACTAAATAAAATATAAGGATTAACAATGTGAAATAAAATGGTATAATTAAGTGCAACAGTAAGAATAACATAGATTGGAAAGGATAACAACATCTAGAACAGAGACAAATGAACCACGGAAAGAAATACAGCTCAACACATAAATAACAATCGGGGCTCCTTCTAGGATACCGTCCTATAGTCCCATTTATAACTATCCAATGAATCTCCTAGGATACCGTCCCGTAGTCCATCCTATATGTGTCTGAAGGATCTCTCGGGATCCCGTACCGTAGTCCAACTATCAATGCGCGGGAATCTACCGAAATCTCGATCCGTAGTCCCAAATGTAAATACCCAGTACTAAGGGAATCTACTGGGTGCATTCCCGTAGTTCCATATAACTGTGCAGGGGGATCTACCAGGAATCTAACTCGTAGTCCCAAAGTAAATATGTAGGGGGATCTACTGGGAATCTAACCCGTAGTCCCAAAGTAAACAGACAAGGGGGAGCTATCGGAATCCCACATCTGTAGTCCCAATGTAAATACACAACAGCAACAAGAAAATATTCAGAAAGGGAAACTTCATATTAAGGCAACAAATAATTCTAACCTAGCATGCTGCACAGAGTTCTTGTACATAGATTAAGCATTCAAAGCAATTAAATCATTTAGACACGCTTTCCTAAGCTAACAACATGCTTAATAGTACACGTAATGAAAGCAGGAGAAGAAAGTACTTAAAGAAAACTAGATTTCCAACAATTTGCACAAGTACGCACTCGTTACCTCACGTATAGGGCAATTCAATTACCAATTATACCAAATCCTAAGGGGAAGGTCCCCCACACAAGGTTAGACAAGCCATTTACCTCGAACCAGATCAAAATCAATCCGAAATGGCCCAAATCTATTCAATTCAATTGCATAATGTAAGTAACACTTTAAGTAACTGATTCTACAATTAAATTCTAAGCTAATACACGAAATTATGTAAAATGAACAAAACACCCTTCGGGCCCACATCTCGAAATCGGGTGAAATTTATATTTCCAGAAACCTCGCACTCTCACGAGTCTAACCATACCAAAATTATCGAAATCCCATAACATTTCGACCCTCAAATCATCAAATCTGTCCGAGAGGGTTTTGAAACTCTTCCAACTAAATTCATAGATTTATTGCCAAAACTAGTTATATATTCGAGTAATCTAACCAAAATTAAGTTAATAACACTTACCCTATTGTTTCTCTCAAAAAATCTCCCGAAAATCGCCTCTCCCGAGCTCCAAATTTGTAAAAATGGAAAATGGGAGAACTTAAAACATTCTGTCCAGCAAGTTTCGCATCTGCGACTAGATGAGCCGCACCTACGGTCCCGCAGGTGCGAGAAGAGATCTCGCTTCTGCGGCTGCTTCCGCATCTGCGGACAAAGAGTCCGCTTCTGCGGACACACTTCTATGATGGAGCATCCGGTTCTGCGGTCTATGATGGACCTCCCTTTTTTTTGCTTCTGCAGTGTAATAGCCGCTTCTGTGGCTCCGCATTTGCGTTCCCCAAACCGTAGATGCGAAAATACCAGAAGCAGCAAAGAAAAATACAACAGCTGCACATGTTCCTAATTCGTTAACCATCCGAAATCACCACGAGGCCCCGGGGACCTCAACCAAAAGCACAAACATCACCTATACCTTATTCAAACTCATACCAATCGTTAAAACACTTAAAACAACATTGAAACCTCGAATTAACCAAGTATTTAAGCCTAAGAACTCCAAATTTCCTCAAAATACACTTTCGATCAAAAAGTCTATCAAACCTCGTCCGAATAACCTGAAATTTTGCACAAACGTCACATTAAACACTAAAGAGCTACTCCAACTTCCGGAATTCCATTCCGACCCTCGTATAAAAAATCTCACTATCGGACCGGAACTAAAAAAATTTAATTTTCGGCATTTCATGTCTAAATTAGCTACGAACCTTCAAAACACAGTCCAAACATGCTCCTAACCCCGGAATCACCCAATGGAGCAAACAGAACCATTGGATTTCCATTCTGAGGTCGTCTTCACACCGTTCTGACTACGGTCCACTTTCCAACACTTAAGCTCTCATTTAGGGACTCAGTGTCCCAAAACTCTCCGAAAACTTAAAATTGAACATCCCGGCAAATCAAAATAGCAAAGATAAAATTGGGGAGAGCAGTTAATAGGGGATCAGGGCATAAATTCTTAAGACGACCGGCCGGGTCGTCACAGTAACCGCCAAAGGAAAATAATTATTGTGTCGATCCGCATCAACAAAAGAAAGAACAAGCGATCATTTGCCAAATATGTGGTAAGACTAATCATTCAGCCTTGGAATGTTGGAATTGGTTTGACCATTCTTTTCAACCCGAAGACCAACTTCCTAAGGCCCTTGCTGCAATGAAACTCGAACATGAATATTCTTCACTCTATGCTGATTCTGGAGCGACAACTCACATCTTAAACATTCCAGGTAAAGTTGCCAAAACTACTCTATATAAGGGCAATGAATCTATATTAGTAGGAAATGGTGAAAGCCTTCCCATTTCTCACATTGGTGAAGGAAAACTAAAAACAAGAAATGGTAGCTTAAGTTTGAAAAATATTCTCATTGTTCCTGATATAAAGAAAAATTTACTCTCTTTTGGACGATTGACTCATGACAATCTTTGTTCTGTTGAATTTTTTGCTGATGATTTTGTAGTTAAGTCACAACAGGGCAGGATACTTGCTAAAGGATGCAAAAGGGAGGAATTTATTCTCTTGAAGAAATAAATCAACAAACTCTCAGCGCCTTTAAGAATAAAACCTTGCAAAATATTTGGCACCAAAGGATGGGACATCCCCATTTGCGATATCTAAAGATTCTAAAGTCAAAAATTTGATAAATTTTTCGAGTTGGGAAAAAAGTCCAGCAGTTTTTAGTAGTTGTCGGAAAAAGTTGTTGAATTTCCTTTAATTTTCATTATCAAATAACATTAGGAAATTTTCATTGGATAAACTACATTGTGATTTATGTAGTCCAACACCCATTTTATCCTGGCAACATTTTAAATATTATGTTGTTATTGTCTACGACGGTACGAGATACACATGGTTGTTTCCTTTGAGAAAAAAAATTGATTTTCTTAAAATATTTCTTAATTTTCAAAATATAGTAGAAAATCAGTTTGAGCGTAAAATAAAAGTTCTTCAAAGTGATGGAAGCAGAGAATTTATTTCCACTAATTTTAAAAATCATGTGATTAACTGTGGAATTCATCACCAATTTTCATGGCCAAACACACCTGAGCAAAATGGTGTGACAGAAAGGAAACATCGTCATATTGTAGAAACAGGGCTCACCGCAGCGACCCAACTTGTCGTTTGAGAATTAGCATTCCATTCAGTGACTTAAGGTTTTGAGCAGCTTTGAAATGTGTATTATGACTTACGAGGGCGGTTAAGTTTGGTCTTCGGATGATTCAGGATTTAATTGAAAGAACAATTCTTATTTTGGAAACTTAAGTTGAATTAATTGACCAGATGGTGAATTATGTGTAAACGACCCCAAAATAAAATTCTGATGGCACCAATAGCCTCGTATGGTAATTTCGGACTTAGAAATGTTTCCGAATATTTACTTTGAGGTTCGTAGATAAATTAGGCTTGAAATGGCGTAAAATAGAAAATTTAAGTTTAGAAGTTTGACTGGGGAGTTGACTTTTTATTAAATTGGAACAGCTCCGATATGTCATTTTTGACTTGTGTGCAAAATTTGAGGTCAATCGAAATTGATTTGGTTGGTTTCGGCATCGAATGTAGAAGTTGAAAGTTCTTAATTTCATTAAGCTTGAATTGGGGGTATGATTCATGTTTTTGGTATGGTTTGACGTGGTTTGAGTCCTCGACTAAGTTCGTATTATATTTTCGGACTTTTTGGGTTGAATAATATGTTGGGGAGTTGAATCATTTCGACCTGGCGAAGCCAGGTTTGTAGTGCGCTAGACCATGCTATATCCCTCGCGAAGCCAGGTCTGTAGCTGTAACGACCCGACGGGTCATTTTGAGCAGTTGCACTTCACTCGGTTGTTTAAGGGCATGAGTAGCTCCATGTGATAAATTATGACTTGTGTGAATCGTCAGTTTTGGTTTTCAGGTTATTCGGAATTTATTTGGAAGAATGATTCTTAGATAGAAGCTTTAAATTTGAAAGGCTTGACCGAGTTTGACTTTTCGATAATTGACCTCGGATTGGATTTTTTTGATGGTTCCGTTAGTTCCGTTGAAAATTTTTGGACTTAGGAGCCCGTCCGGATCGTGATTTGAAAGTCTGTAGTACAATTTGGCTTGAAATAGAGAAAGTCGAAATTTTGAAATGTTTGACCGGGAGTGAAAATTTTGATATCAGGGTTGGATTCCGATTCCGGAAGTTGGAGCAAGTCCGTAATGTCAAATATGACTTATGTGCAAAATTTGAGGTTAATCGGACGCGATTTGATAGGTTTCGGCATTGGTTGTGGAAGTTTGAAGTTTCAAGTTCATCGTTTTTGAATTGAGGCGTGATTCGTCGTTTTCAATGTTGTTATATGTGTTTTGAGACCTCGAGTAGGTTCGTGTTATGTTAAGGGACTTGTTGGTATATTTTTACGTGGTCCCGAGGGGCTCGGGAATGTTTTGGATTAATTTCGGAGCATCTTGGAAATTTTGGCTAAGGTTTATTACTACTGGTTCTGGTGTGACCGCACCTGCGGCTGGTTTGCGCAAGTGCGATTGTCGCAAAAGAAACAGTGGAGTTGCAGAGGCGGCAAGTGGTGCATAAGCGAAGGCTATTGGCGCACCAGCGCGTGCGTAGAAGCGAAGGATATCCGCAGGTGCAGAAGGGCCAGCCTCCATGGACTTCGTAGATGCGAGTCATCTTCCGTAGAAGCGGAGGTCACAGATGCGACATTTTAACCGCAAATACGGAATAGTTGAACAGAGTTATAAAAATCGAGGTTTTGGTTCTTTCTTCATATTTTGAGATGTGGGAATCGGATTGAGGCGATTTTTGAAGCAAATTTCATCACAAGGATTGGAGTAAGTGTTCTTTACTCAGTTTTGTTTACATTCAGTGAATCTATCTTTATTTTGTTGGCAATTGGTTGATGAATTTTAAAGAGAAATTGGGGGTTTTGGCCTAAAGTTTCATAATATGAATTTTTGAGTTTTGAACACCGATTTGGAGTCAGATTTAAGTGAAACTAGTATGGTTAGAGTCGTGATTGAATGGTTGTAGAATTTTGTAAGTTTTGTCGAGTTTCGAGGCATGGTCCCGGGGTGTAATTTTTGGCAGGATTTGGGATTTGATCTTTATCATTTGGAATTGATTCCTTGGGCTTTATCTGATGTATTTGAGTTACTTTTGGCTAGTTTTGAGCCGTTCAGAGGTCGCTACGCGCGTGATGGCATTTTTTGAGCATCGCTTGGCTTGCTCGATGTTGGAATTGGCTTGTTCAAGATAAATAACTCTTCTAAAGTTAGTGCTGAGGGTATGAAAGCCCAAATTACGTGTTGTGTGATTGGTATTGAGGTGACACACATGCTAGGTGATGGGTGTGTGGGTGTGCACCATAGAAATTGTGACCTGGGTGATTTCATGGAACCGTTTAATGACTCTATCTTGTTGATATCCATGTTTTCATCATGTGATAAAGTAATTGAGATGTAAATCATGCTAGTTATCATGTTTAGGATCTATGCCGGTATTGTTGGGACCCTTAGTGGTCGTTTCTTGCTGGCATTTCACTATTTCCATTAATATTCTATACTCAGTCATGTTCATGCATTTTTATATTATATCTCAGTCTCATTAATTTATTGATTCATCATATCATTGTTCCGGGTTTGTTTTCATGATATTGCGAGCCCGTGGGCGAGACTGGAGAGATTGATGACTGAGTGAGGCCGAGAGTCTGATATGAGTGATAGTTATGGGATCGAGCTACATGCCACAACGGTTATATTGATGATTATGATAGCGCTTGGGTTGTAGGAGCTCCTCCTAAGTCTGTAACACACCCCCAGTGAGCGCGAATGATACTATTGAGAGATGAATTTCCCTAGACAAGAATTTGTCTAAAGTACTTGATATCTGGAGATGGATTTCTCCACAGGGTTGGATTGCCCTTTTCTTCAGTATTGAGTGATCGATGATCGGTGATGTATATACCCTGGGATGGATCTCCCTAGGCCACATGGGCCATATACAGTACCGAGTGGTTGAGCATTGATGAGTGAAAATGCGAGATAGTGAGATTGAGTACTCTGAGAGCGTGAGTACATGATTCATCTCTGGGATACATGGTATCTCGTCAGCCATGATTTTTACACACATTGATATATGGGTACAGAGAGGTACAATTTCGGTAAAGGATTTGGATTTTCATTGATATTTCTTGAAAAACAGGGCTATCTTTCGGAGAAACTATGAAAAACTTAGGCATTTTATCTCTGAGTTACTCCATTTATTATCTGCTTTACATTTATATGATATACTATTGGTTATTGGTGTTGGAACTGACCTATATTGCAGATCGCCACTATTTTTAACCTAAGGTTAAGTTTGTTACTTATTGAGTACATGTGGTTGGTTGTACTCATACTACACTTCATGCGCATTGTCGGATGCCAATGTTGCTGTGTTCGATGGGAGCTGGATTGAAAAATGTACCTGCATCCCTGTTGTAGCTGCTTCTTGTTCATGGTAGCCTTAGATTTTAAAACTCTGTTTATGTACTTTTCAAATAGAAGGTGTATTTAGTTCATATAAGCTTTGTAAACTCTATTTTTAGAAGCTCATGATTTGTACTACTAGTCCTTGGGAAATGTATAAGATTCAGAGAATTCCTTTGTTTAATTATCTTATTAAATATTGAAATTGGATAGTGTTTAGTTGGCTTACCTAGCGGGTTTGGTTAGGTGCCATCACGACTAGTGGATTTTGGGTCGTGACCGATTGGTATCAGAGCTCTAGGTTCTTAGGTTCTACAAGTCATGAGCAAGTATTTAGTAGATCCTTGTGGATCAGTATGATGATGTCCATACCTATCTTCGAAAGGATACATGTCATTTAGGATATATTTCTCATCTTTCTTTCCTTATCGTACGACATCGATTCAGCTTGAAGCGATTAGCTGTGCATTGACGGCTTGTTATTTTACTGGAATGAGTGCGAGATGTGAGTTATATGTATTGATGATGGGCCAGTCTGGAGGACTTGAGGCCAGATTTTGACTGTAGCTTGAGCACAGAGGTGTTAATTGTGTGAGCATGTGTTTTCGGATTTATATGTCCGGTAGTGTCCCTATTGGCGGAATTTGTGTCTAGATGGCTACGTGATAAGTATGATGTGACTGCGAGATGTTTTCATATGGTTTGAACATGACGAGAAGGTTTTGCTTGAGATGTAGGGGCTATTCGGTGCTTGATTTTTGTCTTTATTCGACGTATAGTCTCGAGTTATGGACGTGTTAAAGGATCTTTCATGTTGTTTAGTTGTAGAGTGAAGTAAGTTTTCAATGTCGTGATATGACTTCAGACTCTGGAAGACTAAGTGATTGCGTAATAGTTATGATTGTGGAAGGGAATATAGAGATGTCAGTTTGAGGCAAAGCAGATGGGTTATCTCCTGCAGGGTGTCCTGAGGTTTGTATGATCCCTATGTTGTTTTGTAGCGAGTTATCTTTTACCAGTGAATTATATGTGTTGCAATTTGGGTTTGGATTGCTTATGAGAGTTGGCTTGACTGTTACAAGGGTGAATGCGAGATTTACAACTGATTTGAGATATTAGATGGTTTGTGTTTCATGAGCTTATCAAGGATTCAGTTGAATTTCACTGCGGTATTGTGGCGGTAATGGTGTATAGAAATTGTAGGTTGTAAAATGCTTTACTCCTCATGTGATGATCGTGTATGAGAGATGTGTCAGATATGGTGATTCATGTGCTCTATGGGTTTGTGTCGCGCCCCCCTTTTCTCTCGAAATCGGGTTTATGACATTTGGAGGGACAACTCATTCCTTTTGGGAATTGGGTTTGCATTTGAAGAGTCGCCACCTAATGATTTAAAGTGCATTAGGACACCAAAAGAGTTTGATTTGAATAACCAGAGATAGGGTAAGGGCTTGAAATTATTCTAAGGGGAAGGTGTTAGGCACCCCTCAGAATCCACTAGTGTGGTTCCCGGCCAGACAATTTTTGTGAATTTGGTACAATTAACATGTAGACAAATAAGGCTCAAATAAGAGGGGATTTCACATAATGGTTTGAAAGTAAACAAAGTTTGAAAGAACAAATAGAAAGTTGATTTTTCAAAAGAAAGAATTGAAATGCTAAAAGAAAAGAAATAAAGAATAAAGAGAGGGGTCCTAGGATTATTAAAAATATGGATCACCCCACACAATGTCCGGTAATCACTCCTCAATGAGGGGCTACACTTGACATTATCGCGTAGTCGTCATATCCATATCTACCCTTCCCACCCTATTAAGGTATTTAAAGCGCGGAATGGTCTCGATTACTTATTGCATGCTATTACCCGTCCCAATCCTATCAGTCCCGGAGGCACTTAGGGTTACTAATCCTAAAAGGGAGGGATATTAGGCTTATTTGTAGTTTCAAAGTTTAAAACTCTAAGGCGACATACAAAACACATATTGCATTTTTTTGGGGAAACAAAACAAGGCTCAGGTATACCTCCTTGAACAGAAAAACACATAATAACATGTCTTGAACATACTGTTTAAGTCTGATTTAAAAGCATTAAAGAAGAGGGAGATGAGATTATTGAGGCAGTTTTAGTTTATTGCATAACTCAGATAAGAAGTCCGAATCAGGCCTGCCTGATGGTTATAATGATTAACAGAAGCAGATTCAGTTTACAGATATTACCCTAAGGCTTGCCTAAGTGTTTGGGCAAGGGTCCTATAGGCATGGTATCTACTGGATTCAGAAGGTGTTAAGACAGTAAAACTTGAAATGAACTATTTGTGATCCTATAGGCATGCTTACTAAACTTTGTTAAGTAAAGGACTCAGAGTATTAAAAGAGATGCAGAATATACAAAGTTAACTAAATTGGTTACAGGTTCTGCGGGTGATAGCATCTAATATTACTGATTTTATAGCTAACACTGAGTGAAGCAAATAAGATTCATTTAGAAACTCCTATAGGCATGCTTTCTATGCATTGTTGATTTTAAAGCCTTATAGACGTAGTGTCGAAATGCAGAAAACCTTGTAGACATGGTATCTATATATAGAAGCCTTATAGACATGGTATCTATATATAGTTGAATATGCAGAATTAGAACATTCCTATGGGCATGATTTCTATATGGAGATGAATATGCAGAATTAGAACAGTCTGTAGGCATGATTTCTATATGTAGTTGAGTATGCAGAAATTAAAACATTCCTATAGGCATGGTTTCTACCCCTTGCATGTATAATTACCCACACTTTTTCACTAGCTAGCCCAAGTTTTATTACAACTTATTACAAACTAGAATAATAGATTACATCAGAAAAGAATACAAATAAAGTACAACCAGAGGAGGCCTGATTCTTGACTTCATCTCTGAATTACAAGATAAACCAACTCAAAGACTATTGATCCAAAACCTTTCTTCAATTTGAGTGTGTCAGAGTTCCCTAAGAGCCTCAATGGGACTCCGGGCAGTGCTCACACCCAAATTATATTACCAGAATAGGGACAAGTGCAGTGTGGAAGTGTCAGCCCTCAAGTGTCCAAGTTCAGAGGAAGCTCATGGGTCCCAAGGCAAGGCTCACAAGAGGGGGGGGGGAACTTATGTCTAAGAGAGAGTGCAGGTGAAGAAACAGACCAAAGAAGAGGGAAAGAGGTGCTGTAAAACAGTTACAGAGTTAAGGACTTTACACAAAGGGGTTCAGGAATTGGGGATTGCGAAGGGCCTATGCACTTAAGCGTTAGTTAATTTCGGGCATGCACAACAATAGGGAGTGCTGTTATGCTTACAAATCAACCAGAATACACAATCACACAATGGTAACATAAAGGTTATGATCTTAGGGGAATCACATTTGAGTCATAGACAACAATACTTAATACTATCATGCCTCAAACAAACCATCAGTATAAAACACATTAGGGCAGGGGTTTAGGACATATAATAGATTCAAAATAGGTAGAAGGAAATTACAACATGCTAAAATAAGTACTGGGCTAAACACAAGCAGTAGGTAGACAAGAAGGCAAAAGTATTAAGTAAACATAATGTTGTGATGCTGAAATCTTAATCAGAACATACCAGTTCAAAGAAGCAAAATACAGTAAAATCAAGTAGCAGGACTTTGAAGATAGGCCACAGTACGAGTAGCAAGAGAGAATATTTTGAGTCTAAGTGATTTCAGAACTAAGTGTGTTCGTATTTTGTGCTAATGAAAGAACATGGTACTTATAGTTTGAAAATAGGCAGAAAATAAGGCAAGGATCATAGTTTAGCAGTAATTATGGAACTATGTACCAATTAAAATCAAATCACTATAAGGACCTCCTTTAATTAAGGAGTTAAAACTTAAATGGTAATGGACAGAAAACTTTTAAGGAAAGAAATCAAGTAAGCATCTTGTGCAAAGTAGGCAATTAGGGGTAAATACATAGGGGTTTAATTAAGGGAAGAATCTTTGAAATACTCGGTTAACCAAATAAGGTAAGAAAACAGAGTAAAGTTGTAGAATATAGAGGCAATCAGTACATAGTAAATCAAGGAGTCAGGCATTTGAAATTACTGATTTGGGGAGAATAACAGGGGTTCCCATGAATAAAAAAATAAACCAAGTCAGAAACAGGAAAATTGAAAGTCTAAGGAAAGTTTTCAAATCAACCCAAGAAACAGGGAAATCAGTAAAACAAGGAAAGAATCAATCAGAATTACACAAGGAGGTTTGAAATCAGTCTATAATTGAAGGTCATTTCAGAGGGAAATTCAGCATATAAAAGAGTACATAAGTATTAGGCATGCAAGGCTGAATTTATGACAAAGAGAAGTGTCATGCAATCACAAAATCAGTAAGTAGTGGACTACCGAAACATGATAGTCACATAGGCCAATTTCAGTAATTTAGTAATAGAGAAGAGAGAGTATCAAATAGCATTGCAAATGGGTCAAGTGAAAAGACCTTATAGAGTTTAGTAGGAAGTCAGAATCATATAAAGAAACAAAGATTTTGAAATTCAGTTGAGCAACAGGTGAAGCAACTTCAGAAACTTGAATAGGTTTAAGGGAATCAGGGTTTTGAAACCCATCGCATTCGGAGTATGAAGAACGAGTAAATCACATAGCAAATAGTCTCAGGATTCGAATGAACCCCAAATTTTAGGGTTTTCACCATCACTCGAGTATTGAGATGAAAAACAAGTAAATCAGGCAGACATATCAACAAAATAAAATCAGAAAACTCAAGAAGGAACTAAGACTTTTAATCATGCAAAGTCCAGTAGAAGAACAATATAAAGAAACATAGTAGAACATGCTAAAGATCAAAGAAAGCTTCTAAATAACTTAACCAAACCCTAAATCGGAAAAGATAAAGGTTTTGAAAGTAAAGTTTTGGAATAAACTTTGAGAAAACGTTTAGAAGTTTAGAGTAAACACAGATCTATAACGGATCTAAAAGAATCGGAAGAACCTCAAAGGTTAGGGTTTCAGAAGAACCCCAGATGGTGAGAAAGGCTTGGAAACCATTGATCTAAGCAGGAGAAGTCAAGAGTCAGGCTTGAATAGCCATGGCTGGCAGGAGCAAAGTCGAAGATGATCGGAGACAACCATAAAACTGAAATCAACCCAGGTCTGGACCAAAACTTTTTCAAGGTCTGGCCTTGAAAACATGATAACCAGGCAGGTAGAAGTCATAGGAGGTAGATACAGGCCTTTAATGGCTTTGGAAGCCATTGATTCAGGCGATTTTAGGGTGGTGGTTGAAGGTGGCGGCTAGGGTTTGAGAGAGAATGGGGAGAGAAGGGGGGTTCGAAGGTGGCTGCAGATGAGAAATGACTAGGGTTTGGGGGTAATGAGGAAATATAAAGGAAAGGTTAAATGGTGGTCGTTGATCATTTTGATCAACGGCTTGGATTAAGTGGGGATCTGGGCGGGTTGTTTAAAAAGGGTCATGGGTTTGGTAGATTAGGATTTGGGTCAGGGTAATTGGGCCTCAGGTTGGGTTTAATTGTGGTGCCAAATCCGGCAAAAATTGAAATGAAAATGGGCTAACATTTAAATAGCCACGTTTCCCTTATTTATTTTATAAAAAATAGTAAATATAATTTCTATAAATACATTAAAAGTACTAAAATGATTAAAAATGCATAATTATTAAATTAAAAATATTGGAGTTAATTTTATAAATACAAACACAATTAAATCTTAAAAGAGGCTAATATTGCAATTATATGTGATTTAGCTTTAAAAATACTAAATAAATTTGTAAAAATATGCAAAAATTATTATAGCTATATTTTAGTATAAATATGAGAATCAAATAAATGAATCATCCAAAATAATAATTTTGTGGATAATTATTGGGTTTTTCTTGATAAAATAGGGCAATAAATTGATTTAAAAATCTTTAAAAATTAAGGAAAATTAATAAAACATTGGGACACACTTATATATGTATATAAATGCTATTTTTAAAGTGTTTTGCATATAAAAAAAATACAGAGAAAAATTGGGTATCAACAGTTTGGAGACTGGGAGTTCTCATGAGTAGATCATTTCGTGGTTGTGGACTGTGAAAATGTGGCCAAAGCTAGTTAGAAAATGGTATGTGTTATGGGTAAGTCATTGTGGTTCTTCGGAGGGTCGTTTATCTATTTATGGATGACCAGAGTCGATTTGGGGGTCCATTGGTAGGCCCAATTAGGATGTGTATTCTACACCGGGTCGGATTGGTTGGCTCCATACTGTTATTGTTGAGGGATGTGCCATTCGGTTGTTGCCGAGCTTATTCATGTTCTGAGTGATTTGTGAGTTACTCTTCTAAGCTACAAGGAGTTGTGATTCGTTAGCTATATGCACATATGGTGCGGTTCTATTTGGACTTTATAGCGGAATTTGAGCGACAAGAGCATTGGGTATTGCTTGATTGATGGCGTATTGGTTATGCTCTTTTGGGTTTTGTGTGGCATTGTGTCATTTGCTTCTCCGTGGTTATGGTAATGCACATTGGGTGCTTGATGTCGAATTTTGCGTGGTTATTGATTTTGAGCAGGGTGGCTTGGGGTATATAATATGGACTAGCATTTGGATAGATAGCGCATGGTGGCAGAGTTATGTTGAGACACGATCCTTTGTGTTAGATTTATGTGTTTTAGTTATACGGTGTGTAATAGGTTCTTAGCATTGCATTTTGGCGGTACTTGTTAAACTGGCGGGACAGTTCTCTCATTTGAGTCATTTTCATGATTGAGTACATTTGGAATGTTGCAAATTGTTGCACGGGTTATGGTTTTAGATTGTATTAATGTGTCATGCCACTTGAGCGGACGAGTTGGATGAGATGAGGTCATTGAACCTAGAATGGATACTATCAGATTTGATTGTGGTATATTTGGAAGGATAATATCGAAAGTCGGCTTTCAAATCTACTATAATTCTTGTCGGAGGAGAAGGAGCTCCATGACTTGTTGATTTGGTGAATGGTTATGAGTTTCTGCATATTTATTTCATCATTGGAAGTGTATAAAGGTGTTAGAATGATGCTTTGTTTGATAAGAGGTTTGTTACCGGTATTGGATTGTTTGGAGTAGCTACTATGATTAGAAGATATCGTTATGAGTATTTGAGTTATGCGGTATATCATGTGATTACATCTTGGGTCATGGTGAAGACTTGATACAACTTATTCAGACTTGTACAATGTGTAGATGTAAGATTCAAATCTTATGGAAATTCCGGAAGTTGGAAATTGGATTCTAAGGCTTATGGGTTAAGGTTGGAGTAATGATTTTCAGTTATGTTGTGCTATCAAACCTATATGAGATAGGGTAACATGGGATCACCCCCGGGTATGTGCATGGTAAGGTTACATTGCGGTTGATGGCTTTGGGAACAATTCTTGGCACATTCGAGGATAAATGTATGTTTAAGTGGGGGAGGATGTGACAACCCGACCGGTCGTTTTGAGCAGTTGCACTTCGCTCGCTTATTTAAGGGTATGAGTAGCTCCATATGATGTATTATGACTTGTGTGAATCGTCGGTTTTAGTTTTCAGATTATTCAGAATTGATTTGGAAGAATGATTCTCAACTAGAAGTTTTAAATTTGAAAGGCTTGGCCGAGTTTGACTTTTTGGTATTTGACCTCGGATTGGATTTTTTTAATGGTTCTGTTAGCACCGTTGTGGGATTTTAAACTTAGGAGTGCATCCAGATCGTGATTTGGAAGTCCGTACTAGAATTAGGTTTGAAATGGCGAAAGTTGGAATTTTGGAAAGTTTGACCATGAGTGGACTTTTTGATATCGGGGTCGGATTCCGATTTCGGAAGTTGGAGCAAGTCCATAATGTCAAATGTGACTTGTGTGCACAATTTGAGGTCAATCGAATGTGATTTGATAGGTTTCGGGATCGGTTGTGGAAGTTTGAAGTTTCAAGTTCATCGATTTCGAATTGAGGCGCGATTCGTCGTTTCGAATATCGATGTTGTTATTTGTGTTTTGAGACCTTGAGTAGGCTCGTATTATGTTATGGGACTTGTTGGTATGTTTGGACGTGATCCCGAGGGGCTCGAGCATGTTTCAGATTAATTTCGGAGCATCTTGGAAATTTTGGCTAAGGTTTATTACTACTGGTTCTGTTGTGACCGCACCCGTAGCTAGTTTGCGCAGGTGCGATGGTTGAAGAAGAGACAGTGGAGCCGCAGAAGCGACGAGTAGCGTAGAAGCGAAGGTTGTTGGCGCACCAGCGCGTGCGCAAAAGCGGAGGATATCCACATGTGCGAAAGGGCTAGTCTTCATGGGCTTTACAGATGCGAGGCATCATCCGCAGAAGCGGAGGTCACAGATGCGACATTTTAACCACAAATGCGGAATAGCTGGGCAGAGTTATAAAAATCGAGGTTTTGGTTCTTTATTCATATTTTGAGATGTAGGACTCAGATTGAGGCGATTTTTAAAGAAAATTTCATCACAAGGATTGGGGTAAGTGTTCTCTACTTAGTTTTGATTACATTCCATAAATCTATCTTTAGTTTTTGGCAATTGGTTGATGAATTTTAAAGAGAAATTGGGGGGTTTTGGCCTAAAGTTTCATAATATGAATTTTTGAGTTTTGAACACCAGTTTGGAGTTAGATTTGAGTGAAACTAGTATGGTTGGACTCGTAATTGAATGGGTTGTCAGATTTTGTGAGTTTTCTCCAGTTTCGAGGCGTGGGTCCGGGTGTGATTTTTGGCCGGATTTAGGGTTTGATGTAAGCTTCGATCTTTATCATTTTGTAATTGCTTCCTTGGGCTTTATCTGATGTATTTGAGTTGCTTTTGGTTAGTTTTGAGTTGTTCAGAGGTTGCTACTCGCATGATGATATTTTTGGAGCATCGCTTGGCTTGCTCAGTGTTGGAATTGGCTTGTTCAAGATAAGTAACTCTTCTAAACTTAGTGTTGAGGGTATGAAACCCCAAATTATGTGTTGTGTGATTGGTATTGAGGTGACACACATGCTAGGTGACGGGCGTGTAGGCGTGCACCATGTGAATTGTGACCTGGTGTTTCTATGGAACCGTTTAGTGACTCTATCCTGTTGATATCCATGTTTTCATCGTGTGCTAAAGTAATTGAGCTATAAATCATGCTAGTTATCATGTTTAGGATTTATGTTGGTATTGTTGAGACCCTTAGTGGTCGTTTCTTGCTGGCATCTCACTATTTTCATTACTATTCTGTACTCAGTCATGTTTGTAAGCATGTGATTTTTGCTTTACCAGCAATCGCTCCGAAAGAAAATAAAAATAGTGACAAATGACTTCGCTATACAATGTTTCGAGTTTTCCGTGACATGTGTCGTTAATCATTTGTGGGTCTGTCCATTTTGCATCTAATCTTACCGATCAAAATACAAAGCATGTATGTCAGGGTAATTAAAATCATAATTCGGTCGTTAAAAGAAAATCCACAAAAAATATGAAATACATCTAGGTTGTGATTTAAACCTACTTAAATATTTCAATATGTGTGTGGTAACTGTGTTAAAGGTTTAAATTAATGATTGTTTTAATGTCAGTTTTATTATTTCTATTTATTTAAAAAATTAGAAAAAGGAACAAAAAGAAAAGAGTGCAAGATTAACCGGACTTGGGCCTGTTTGTTTTGAATATTCTAAGCCCAAAAGCAGCCCAAGTCAGCAGCCCAAGCGACCCATTCCCCAGGCCATCAAAACGACGTAGTTCAACACCAAAACTACGTCGTTTCAGGGATGGTTAATCTGAGCCGTTCATTTCCAGTGATCCGATAGCCTTTATTGGCCCTCATGACCCGACCCGTTCCCATTTTAACCGACCCCCTACTTAACCAAACGGCACCGTATGGATTAAGCCTCCCCAATCCTGGCCATCAATTGTAATCAATCCAACGGCCAGGATTGAATCAGCCTCCCCGTATATAAACCTTCTATCGTATCCCACGCCCCCTATCCGAACCCCCCCTCCACCCATCGTCTTCACCAAGCACCGAAACCCCCCAAACCCTAGCAGCCGCCCTAGTCTCCTTCGCCATTAAAGCCGGCGGCACGAACGCCGGTAACCACCCCCTTCACACCCCTAAAGCATCCAACCACCCTGAACACGAATCCACTAACCATGAACCTCGAATCACCTTCCTTCGTCTCGAATCTTCATTTGAAGATTCGAGCCGAACCCGGACCTATACCAAACCACCCCATCTTCATACCAGACACTCCCCGGACCCTCCTCGTGACCAAGCCAAACTTGGTTTGGTCCGAATCTACCCACAACTCCTAAAAAACCAGATCTGAAAATCCAGACCTTAGAACACATGCACCTGGGGAATCCGGCCAGTCTTAACAGGGGTTTGAGGTCTAATAGACCTTAGTCAAGGTGTTCTCATGTGAGAACACCCTGATTAAAGTTTGTTCGGCCTCAAGAGTTCGAAGTTGAGTCAGATTTGGGTCATTTTGATTTCAAACTTTTTCGGTAAGTTTTCCTTTATCTTTGTTTTAGTTCTAATTAAGTTGTCAGCATGTTTCGTTGTGTTTGTTTGTTATTTTGTTATTTTTCATTCGGATTTCTTCCATCTCTGTCAAAGGCCTCTTATTTGGTCAATTGTTTTCTGTTTGTGTTCTGAATGTACCCCATGACAAACATGTTCGACTAGATTAGTCGACGCGTAAATAGTTCATATAGGCTCCCAATAATTGAACAAAAGTTGTTTGATGCCTGTAGGTCCCTGTATATGTTTGTTTATTTGAGCGACTGATTATTACCTGTTATAATTAATATAGTCGACTCGATAAACGTCGTCGATTAGTTTCCTATAACTAATGGATCGAATGAGCTAATAATGTCACATGACTAATTGAACCTTGTCACTGACTTAATGCCCAGCATTGTCTGAAATAAGTTTCTTTGCATTGCAAAAATGACTGAAAAGGTTCAGTCCAGGGCAGTCCTGAATTTGAACCTTCATCAGTTCAAAATACCCTGATGATGCAATGGGCAGGGCAGTAATAATCAAGGTTAAGCATGGGTATTCTGGGGTGTTAAAAAGAACAGAAGTAATTAGTTTAAGTGAGCTGACAAGTAGGGTACTAATGTGGGATTAAACTAATACCAATGGGGAACAAGACACAAGAGTATGGGTTTAATATAAATACTTAAAATGAACCCATAACTCTTGATTAAAGAAAAGCCAGGCGTGGGGAACAGAGGGCTGGCACCAAAAGATGCTTAGGCATGGGCTTAAAAGAGTATGGGCAGTCTGCAAATAGGAGAGAGGCAGCTTAGCTGCACTGGGTCATTTTGGCTTATAAATAGGCCATTTGAGAACTTAAAAAGGGCGGGAACTTTTAATCTGAGGAGAGGTCTAGTGAGTTTAAAGAAAACTGAAAAACATAAGGTAGTTTCCAATAAACATTGTAACCAAACACTGCCTGAAAGTTGTATAAGAGTGCATATTGGTCAAGCTGTCTTGGCCAAGTTCTGTTGTTTGCATTGACTGAGCTGTTGGTGGTTGTTGAACTGGTGGTGTTGCTGCATTGAACACTCTGTTATTGCTTTTGTTTCATTACTCTTTCCTGGGATTGCTCGTTTGGTGCTCGACTATTTGCTGGTTCTCTTTGTTCTGGGAAATATTGTTGTTTGGCTGTGGGCCGTGGAAAACACTTAGGTTGTTGATTTGTTGCTGTGTTGTTGCTGTGTATCTGCTGTTGCTGTTGTTTACTGCATACTGCCCAGCTGATCATTCCTTTCTTCTTTGTCCTCTATACCAGGTACACAACCAATGCACTGTCAAAAAATGTAATTGGAAAATTTGAGCATGAATACAAATGAAAGTCCTGAAGAATGTCTTTTATACATAGATTTGTACATTAAATATTCATGTAATGTGTAATAGTTTGCATTCTTGTTTAGATACTGAAGGTAGCCTGTGTGCCCAGTAGATGTAAATATGTGGTGATTGAATGCTAGTTTGTATATGTATGTTAATAGATAAAAGGGTCTCTAATGCAGTAGGTTGTATCCTAGGTTTTATATGATTAGCATGTCCTTAAATACATAGAACTATCCATGTTAGTTAATTTCATGCCCTTTTGATAAATTGTCTCCTCATAATTGACAAACCATTGCCTTAAAATAAACGGCGCAAGTCTGCACTTCTCAACCTCACGAAGGTCGAGCCCGGATCAAACGAACCAGCAGGCTTTCATCGGAAAGGCATTGGCCCAGGTCCAGCCGATACTGTGTGGGCTGGGTTTGGGCCCACGATGCTCGATTAGCTGCCCATGGACATGGCTATGTTTTTTTTTATTCTGCAAAGGCACTCGGAATTCCATTATAATAACCAGCAAGCATGTAATTGAATAGGGTCATTTTTATTCTCAACTAGTAGAGACAAATGCGAAGAGAAACGTAGTAGCTATAGGATATCCTCTTAAAATAAAGCCGAGATGAGCCTCGACAAACAAAAACGCACAAGATGCGGGGCCCTCGTTAAATGTATATTATCGAAGCATTTAGTTTCCAGGACGGGTCGTTTAGCAAATCTCACAACCCTCCTAAAATAACAACACGTTAGACTCTTTAGGACGCGCCTTAATAAATCTTACCTTCTTAAACCCGTGTGCACATTTATGTGACCCAAATCCAATTCTCAACGGAGTCGAAATGTGTTTCTAATCACGGGTACATTGATTGTGACGTGGTTCGAGATGCGTGTCCATGACGTTGCAAATTCATTTTAAAATAAGAATGAGATGAGCCTCACCAAATAAAATACAAATTGCGGGGCCCTCAGTAAATATTTGCTTTTAAAATTGTTTAGATTTCAGGATGGACCGTTTAGTAAAATTCCACGGTCCTACCCAAAATAAATACGCTAGTCGCTTTAGGCGCGCCCTTTAATAATTTAATTTCCTTAAACTCGGGTGCACATTGATGTGACCCAAATCCAAATCTCAACGGAGTCAAAGTGTGTCGACGACCACGGGTACATTGATTGTAACGCGGTTCGAGATACATTTTTGCAACGTTGCAATTCTTGATAAAAACAGTAAATGATAAAAGCGGTTGAAAGATAAAATTTGCACATAAGTTCATATTGTATTTAAAATCAGGTAAATAAGCAGAATATAACAGTTGAGCGACCGTGCTAGAACCACAGAACTCGGGAATGCCTAACACCTTCTCCCGGGTTAACAGAATTCCTTATCCGGATTTTTGGTACGCAGACTGTAATATAGAGTCATTATTTTCCTCGATTCGGGATTAAAATTGGTGACTTGGGACACCCTAAATCTCCCAAGTGGCGACTCTGAAATAAATAAATAAGTCCCCTTTCGATTGTCCTTTAATTGGAAAAACTCCCCTGCGCCCCTCGCGGGTGCGTAAAAAGGAGGTGTGACAGCTCTGGCGACTCCACTGGGGAATGTCCAGAACCACTGGTTCAGGGTTCAAGAATTCGAGCTTAGAATAATTGTTATATTTGGCTTTATTATCTGATCTTTATTACATGTTTTTGCATAACGTGCCAAATGTTGTCTTTTACCGCTTTGATATTATCTGAACTGTATATAAACTGTGCCGAAACCTTTCTTTCCTTACCTCCGGGGAGAAGCTCGCTGGTCGAGACTCCCTATTCTGTTAGTGTCTATACCTGAAATAAGAAAGAGGTCGGACAAGTTACAAAGCCAGACGATCTCGCGGGTCCCCGGTACGTAGCCCCCTCCTCGACTCGAGTTGTCCGCTCGGGTACACAGTCTAGAACAAACGCCCAGGTTATAATCCTAGTATAACGAAACTTCATGCCGGATCCCTAGTAGGAACGTTTATCTGCATCATGTTGCATCTGACTTAGGGGGCTCAACACAGGGGTTGGGCCCGTCTAGGACAGGCAACCTGAAATGAAAAAACCACCCTGATGCATCCTATTTGTTTTGTGCATTTATTTGCTTCGGTTCCGCATGCTGACCGGTTTCTAAAAAGGGAAAATAGCAGCGTAGGGAGATAATTACTTATTTTGGAAAAATAAAACCAATGTTCAAGTATTGTCAAAACCTCGCCGAAATTTTTCTAAAAAACAAAGAGAATAAAAACAAAATTTGTCTTCTTAGTTTGAATTATTAAAAAAAAATACAATTTTTTTTTTCTTTCATGTCCAAAATAAAAAAAAAAGGTGTTTATTTAAAAAAAAAATGGAAAATTCATAATTCAAAAAATGTGTTGTTTCTTTTGTAGTACCCCTTTTATAAATTCAGATTAATAGTCCAAATATTTCCTAAAAAAATATATATTTTCTTTAGTCTTTATCTTTTTTTTTTAAAAAAAAAATAATAAAAAATACTTACTCTTGATTTCTAGGTTTATTTGATTTTCTCTATTCATGATATGCCCGAACTACGCCGGTTTGATTCTCACCGGATGTGAGATACCTAGGCAACCCTCGTCGGGTTCAACCCCATTTTTGCTAAAATAGCCAAAATAAATAAGTCAGGTGATGCTGTTTTGTCATAAATAGTCGAATGTTCCCGAAAGGGACGCCGGAAGGCTGACTTTGCATAAACAACCACCTTTGGGTCTTGTTTAGTATTGTTTCCAGTTGACCCACACGGCCTTAAATCTTCATCCCCGAAGTACTTAAAAGGTCGTGTTCAAAACTTGATCCCATTTGTTAAAATATTATTGAGTCAAGTCATTTTGTTAAAACCACCTTAATAAATGTGCAGGATGAGCACGATGCAAAATGAACATTTTTCAATAATGACCAAAATCCCTTTCAAGTTACGGCTATGGTGGAATGACCTAGGTGTTGAAGGACAAAATGAGGTCAAGAAATATTTGAAAGGTCTCGTGGGTTTGTTGGAAATCCAACCTTGGGGAGATATCATAAGAGCTTTGGTTACCTACTGGGACCCGGCGCACAATGTTTTCCATTTCTCTGATTTTGAACTCACCCCGACTTTGGAAGAAATGGCTGGGTACATCGGAGTTGCTGAACTTCCATTAAAGCAAAAATACCTGGTCGCCCCAAGAGCTGTCACGGTGCATCGGTTCCTCGATTCACTGAAGATACCCAGAACGGTCCACAACCCGGATCTGGCTGCCGGTTTTTGCACTCCATGCTTCATATATGATAGGTACGGTCATGAAGAGGGATTCAATAATCCAATCAACAAACTGTGCAGCAAAGATATTCGTCAGAAGTGGGACAAACACAGACGAGTAGCCTTCATGATGATGTTCCTGGGCCTTCTGGTATTTCCAAGGAAAGACGGAAACATCGATTTGAAGATATCCGGGGTCGTCAGCACTTTACTCACGCAAAGTAACAGTACTCTAGTGCCTATGGTGATATCAGACATTTTCCGAGCCCTCACAGCTTGTAAAGCTGGGGGAAAATTTTTCGAAGGTTGTAACTTGCTCCTACAAATGTGGATGACCGAGCACCTCTGCCGTCGTTCCGAGATTTTGAGCCATGGCTCCCTGGAGAAGACGTGCATAGAAGAATTCTACACGAGAATCAAAGAGATTAGTTTGCCCAAAGGAGTCCTGGCATGGACCTCGTTCTTTCAAGCTCTTACTGCCAGCCAAATACAGTGGACGCTGGGATGGTTGCCTGTTGATGAAGTCATATATATGCCGGCGGCTAAAACTCATCTCTTACTGATGGGGCTTAAGAGCATTCAACCTTACACGCCCTGCCGAGTTTTGAGGCAGCTCGGGAGATGCCAGACAGTACCTCATGAGGAAGATCTTAGCAATCAAGCAATTGAGATAAGTCCTGACGGACGGTTTCCAGAAGCAAAAATTCGCCAAATCTGGAGTGAGTGTCAATATTTGAAATCAGATACTTGCGTACGGGATCGAGCCAAAGGAGTGACGGCACCAAGTTACCTCGCATGGTATAGAAGGGAACTTAAGCATGAAAGACCAGCTAAGAGACCCCACATCCTGAACTTCGCTGAAACATCGCAAAAACAATGGGATTGGCTAGCAAAAGAAAGAGGGTATTGCGCCGAAATCAGCAGGTTGAAACAACAGGTGGAAAGCTTGAAATATGATCACAATGTGCAAGTTGCCGCCAATCTGGGAGAGCGGAACAAGTTAATTCAGGAAAACGAAATGCTCAGAGCCCAGATCAAACAGATAAGGGCGGATGCGGATAAACAGCCAAGGCGTCGATCAGACGAGCAACTGATTAAAAGGCTAAAAAAATGAAATCAGGGAATGGCAAGATGGTTTGGAGAAATCCGAAAACAGCATAGCAGAGCTCAGGGCACAGTGGGATACAAGAGTAGATGAGCATCGCCGATTCTTGAACCAATTGAAACGTGACCACGAGAAGACTGTTGCCAAAATAAAGAGAAAGATGGCTACACTTGAGTTTAAAGCAGTTAAGCGGGCCAGGGATTTCCACTGGGAGAGTAAATACTGTTACGACTTGTTGGCCCAAATGAAGACAGAAGTGCGGCAGCTGAAGAATCAGCACATACAAGACTCACAGGTATTCAAGACGTGCAGTGATCAGATAAGACACCTACTCGTAGAGAAGAAACAAACCAGAGATAAGATCAGGGCCATTGCCCATGCCATCATCAGACGGTGTCGGCGGTGCGAGAACATGACCTGCGTTACCATTCTCTCAGCAGTGATGGGTTATGTCAAACAGACCATGCACGAGTTGGAGCAGCTCGAAAGGGATCTCGCACCTGGAACCGCGAAAAGGCTGAATGATGCCTCGCGGGTCCCTAAGTTGTAAAATTAACCTTTGGTCGAGTTTTGTCTATTTTAGGCTTCGATGTTTTCCCATATGTTGTTTTCTGTTTTTTTTTTCCTTCAATCAAATAGGGTCAAAGAACCGTGGAGTCTGTATTGTTTCTATTCCTTGTTTGAAGTAATTTGTAATAGCAAGATTTTGAGAATGAATTTAATGATTTCACAAGAATTTTGTATTTTTTTACATTAAGGCAGAACTACGCCTGGTCTGATTCACGCGGGGACGTGATACGTAGGCAATCCCCATAAGATTCGACCGCTTTTAATAAAGAAAGAAAAGAAATAAAATAAAACACAGGGTTCCCAAAGCACTTTAAAAGGGGACAAATGAGCAAACCGGGATGACGCATATTGTTTGAAGCAAGGCATGTAGAAACGGTTAACTGCCTAGGTGCATTGCATCCTCTATGTGTTATGATCAAATCTGTTAAAATCTAATGCTAACAAAGTTTGTTGTTGTCTGACCCAGACAAGTTAGTTGTTAAAGAACTCTGGCAACACACTCCTACCAAACCAGATCTAAAGGACCGGTAGCAACAAGCATGACTACTTCAGAGAATAGTAATGAGGAAGAAAGGCCAATGAGCCAGTTGCTAAAAGAAGCGATGGAAAAGATCGAAAGGATGGGACTAGAGATGAATGCAATGCAGCTAGCCCTAGCCAAAACACAAAATAGCCCTGAAACACTGGGACACATGCCGGAATACCCTCACTCTGGCCCTTCCACAAGCCGTCCAAATCCCCTTTATCATCAAGAAAGAAGCCCTCATGATTCCCAAACTCCACCACCCCATCAACCTCTCCCAACACCCAATATTCCCATTTTTGTGGGACCAACATCAGCCCCTTTGCAGAGAACGACCAGTGAGCCATTGTTTCAGGCTCACGATACACAATACTATCCCCCTGAGCCTACATTCCATGCGCCCGAGCCTTAGGCTTACAATCCACATTTAGAAGTACCGACAGAGGTTGAGAAGCCGGTTAAGGCCCCTGAGCAGGATGAAGTGTTGAGAAAGTTCAAAAGCCTGGAGCAGTCCTTCAGGAACTTCCACGGGCTGGGCAATCAAGTCAGCGTGGCATACAAAGATCTGTGCCCTTTCCCAGACGTCCAACTCCCGGCTGGGTTCAAGATGCCCAAGTTTGATTTATATGAAGGGCACGGTGATCCCATGGCACATTTGCGGGGATTCTGTAGCAAAATGAGAGGGGCAGGCGGCAAGGATGAGTTGTTGATAGCTTATTTCGGCCAAAGTCTGAGCAGATCTGCACTAGAATGGTATACCAGGCAGGATTCCAGCAGGTGGTATATGTGGGATGATCTGGCGCAGGCTTTTGCAGGTCATTTCCAGTACAATCTCGAGATAGTCCCTGACCGTCTCACATTATTGAGAACTGGGAAGAAACCCGGGGAAAGTTTTCGCGAGTTCGGGTTCCGCTGGAGAGAACAAGCAGCTAGAGTCGATCCTCCCATGAGAGAGGGAGAAATGGTGGACTATTTTTTGCAGACATTGGATCCAACCTACTTTGGTCACTTGGTGACAACGGTTGGAAAATCTTTCAACGAGGTGGTCAAGATAGGGGTCATGATAGAAGAGGGTTTGAGGTCTGACAAGATCTTGAACTATTCGGCACTCAAGGCCACAACCCAGGCTATTCAAAACGGCACGGGAGGTGCGTTGAGAAGAAAGAAAGAAGAGGTTGCCACGATCGAGGCAGGCAGTTGGTCCAGGGCTGGCAGGCCACACTACAACCAACCCAGACCTCACAGGTCAGAATACCCATACAGCCCACCACAAAATTTCTATCCACCTCGAGAACCACATTGTTCCGTACACCAAGCCCAGGCATACACTCAGCCTCCGGTTCGCCCACAATGGCGCGCACCGGCTCCCCAGAACATATATGCACCACCACAAAACACCTACCCTCCACCAAGGGCATATAGAAACCCTTCAGGGGTAGGCTTTCGGGGAAATCCAGATGCTAGGAATGACAGGTTGCGGAAGCAGAGAACCTTCACGGAGCTGGGAGAAACCTACACCGCTTTGTTCCACAAGCTGCGGCAATTGGGTTTGGTTAGTCCTGTCCAGACTCGAGAACCAAATCCCCCACCTTAGAATTTGGATCGATCAATCAGTTGTGAATACTGTTCAGGGATGCTCGGGCACGATACCGAGAAGTGCTGGAAGTTAAGGCATGCCATACAGGATCTTATTGACACCAATAAGATCGAGGTCCAGACACCGGAGGCTCCTAACATCAACCAAAACCCACTGCCAGCGCACTACGAAACTCACATGATTGAGTTGGTGTGTGAGGGAGGAGAATTAAGAAAACCCTCACAAACAGTGATGATGATCCAAGCCGCCCCGAAAGAAGTCTTAACCAGTGGAGGAACGAGTGTACAGTCGCAGGGAGGAGGAGTCAAGCCGGTAGTGATATTGGGAAAGAGCCCGTCCGCCATAACAAGCAAACCCGAGCCAAGCAAGTTGGTAATACCAGGGATCCTGCCCACACCGGCAGTCGTGTTGAAAGGGGTATGTAGAGAACGGATGACCATAAAGCCTGTGGTCTAGCTGCCGATGATTGACAGCAGGGCTGTGCCTTGGAAATATGAAAAGGCGGTGGTGATGTACAAAGGAAAACAGGTGGAAGAAGTCAGTTGTGAAGCGCAAGGGCTGACTCGATCAGGTCGATGTTTTGCTCCGGTGGAGCTAAGAAGAACCAACCCAGTTGCAACCAAGAAACCTGTGTCCGAAGAAGAGGCTGAAGAATTCTTGAGGAAGATAAAAGTACAAGACTATTCTGTGGTCGAGCAGCTGAGAAAAACACCGGCCCAGATCTCACTGTTGTCATTACTGATCCATTCTGAGGAGCATCGTCGGGCCTTGTTGAAGATATTGAACGAGGCTCATGTACCCAGTGAGATTTCTGTAAACCACCTGGAAACCATTGCCAGCAAGATTTTCGAGGTGAACAGGGTAACATTCTCAGATGATGACCTGCCGGTGGAAGGTACGGAGCACAACAAAGCTCTATACCTAGCCGTCAAATGTGAAGACTCGGTGGTGACTCGAGTATTGGTGGATAACGGCTCAAGCGCCAATATTTGTCCATTATCCACTCTGGACCAGTTAAAGATCGACCGCGGAAGAATCCGGAAGAATAGCATCTGTGTCCGGGGGTTTGACGGAAACGGAACAGCCACTGTGGGGGATGTTGTACTTGAACTGACCATTGGTCCAGTCCTGTTTACCATGGAATTCCAGGCGTTAGATGCCACAGTTTCTTATAACCTGCTGTTAGGACGACCCTGGATTCATGCAGCCAAAGCGGTGCCTTCCACCCTACATCAGATGGTAAAGTTCGAGTGGGAAAGACAAGAGGTCGTGCTCCACGGCGAGGATACAGCGTGCACCATGGGCGGAACCATTGTACCTTTCATAGAGACCGCTGATGACAAAGGTCCTTGGGTCTACCAGATTTTCGATACAGGGTCGGCCAACAAAATTTCTGAAGGAGAAATCATCCCGCACCCTAGGGTAGCTGCCGCAACAGTCATGATGGTCTCAGAAATGCTGGGTAATGGATTTGTGCCGGGAAAAGGCCTGGGAGTCGAGCTTCAAGGGATTGTCCAACCTGTCTCCCTTCCTAAAAATCTGGAAACTTTCGGATTGGGGTTCAAACCAACCGCAGCAGACAGGAAGCAAGCGCGAAAAATGAAGAAGAGGGTCTGGTTTCTGCCTAAACCAGTGCCACGCCTCTCAAGGTCTTTTGTCAAAGCAAGTGCCAAGGGGTCGCCGATCCCAAAGATTCGAGGACCTTTGATCGGTATAAATGAAGACCTGAATCAGAGTTTTGAGAGGCTATTCGCGGATGTCAGTGTGGTGGAGGCTGGAGAAGGGTCCAGCAGAGCAGAGATACAGTTTGTGGGGCCTGAGCCCAAGACCAACAATTGGACGGTTATTCCTCTTCCTGTCCGAGGGGAGTCTTGGTAGTAGGATTTGATTTATGTTTTGTTTGTTTGTTTGTTCGAATTATTCAAGTGTGTAATCCAAATTTTACTTTCGTTTTTGTAAAAGTGTGAACCCTTTTATCCCGCAAGTTTAATAAAGTTCTTTTCTTTTGTCCCATCTTAATTTTGTTTTATTCTTTTTTTTCTTTCTGAACAGTTCTCTTTTTGCTGGTTCTAATGACATGGCATGCACATCGGATCTTCGACCTAGTCTAATAAATCAATCTGAATCCGACTCAATGATGCAAGAGGTCGTTTGTGATGATGAATCTGAATGTGACGAAGGTGAAGCCTTCGAAGAGATAAACCGAGAATTGTGCCAATTTGAAGAGAAACCCAAGCCTAACCTAAATGACACTGAGGCTGTGAATCTAGGAGACGCTGATAACGTCCAAGAGACCAAAATTAGCATCCACATTGAGCCGAATGTCAGAGAAGAATTGATCAAAACCCTCATGGAATTCAAAGATGTTTTTGCATGGTCATATGACGATATGCCTGGATTAAGCACCAATTTAGTGGTTCAAAAATTACCCACTGACCCGGCATACCCTCCGGTCAAACAAAAATTAAGGAAATTTAAAACAGAAATGAGTGTAAAAATCAAAGAAGAGGTGATTAAGCAGTTGCAGGCAGAGGTCATTCGGGTCACTCGATATCCCGAGTGGTTGGCCAATGTGGTACCAGTCCCAAAGAAGGACGGAAAAATCAGGGTGTGCGTTGACTACCGCAACCTCAACAAAGCAAGTCCCAAGGACAATTTTCCGCTACCCAATATTCATATCCTGATCGATAATTGCGCTGGGCGCGAGATCGGATCCTTTGTGGATTGCTATGCGGGTTATCATCAGATCCTAGTGGACGAGGAGGACGCTGAGAAGACAGCGTTTATTACGCCATGGGAAACCTACTGCTATCGGGTAATGCCGTTCGAATTAAAGAACGCCGGGGCAACGTACATGCGAGCAATGACTGCCGTGTTTCATGACATGATACACAAAGAAATCGAGGTGTACGTCGATGATGTGATAATCAAATCTTGGCGTCAGGAGGACCATGTGGCAGACCTAAGGAGATTTTTCCAAAGACTCCGAAGGTATGATATCAAACTTAACCCGGCCAAATGCGCATTCGGGGTTCCATCAGGAAAGCTGCTAGGATTCATCGTCAGTCGACGGGGGATTGAGTTAGACCCATCCAAAATTGAATCCATCCGAGATTTGCCACCGCCAAGGAACAAAACAGAGGTAATGAGTTTGCTGGGTAGACTCAATTACATCAGCAGGTTCATCGCTCAACTCACAGCAACTTGTGAGCCCATATTTCGGTTGCTGAGAAAGGATGCTGCGGTAGGTTGGACAGCAGAGTGTCAGGAGGCCTTCGACCAAATCAAAGGATATCTGTCTAATACACCCGTATTGGTCCCGCCGAAGCCTGGGAAGCCCCTAATCCTTTACCTGACGGTCTTGGAAAATTCATTTGGTTGTGCACTGGGGCAACATGATGACACGGGAAGGAAGGAGCAGGCCATCTACTATCTTAGCAAGAAGTTCACGGTGCATGGGGTCAAGTACACTCAACTCGAGAAAACATGTTGCGCCCTAACTTGGGTAGCTCAGAAGTTGAAGCATTACCTGTCTTCATATACCACGTATCTCATGTCCCGTTTGGACCCATTGAAATATATATTTCAGAAACCTATGCCCACGGGAAGGTTGGCAAAATGGCAAATTCTGCTCACAGAGTTTGATATCGTCTATGTGACGAGGACAGCCATGAAAGCCCAGGCGCTGGCCGATCATTTGGCAGAGAACCCCGTTGATGAAAAGTACGAGCCTTTAAGAACATACTTTCCCGATGAGGAGGTAATGCACACTAATAAGATGGAATTAACTGAGGAACCGGGTTGGAAGCTTTTCTTCGATGGAGCTGCAAACGCAAAAGGGGTTGGAATAGGAGCGGTACTCATTTCTGAAACAGGACGCCATTATCCTGTTACGGCTCAACTACGCTTCTATTGCACCAACAATATGGCCGAGTATGAGGCTTGCATTCTGGGTCTGCGCTTGGCTGCTGACATGGATGTCCAAGACGTCTTGGTTTTGGGAGACTCGGACCTCTTGGTACATCAAATTCAGGGTGAATGGGAAACCCGAGATCTAAAACTCATACCATACCGACAATGCTTGCATGATCTGAGCAAGCAATTTCGATCGGTGAAGTTCAAACACATCCCGAGAGTTCACAATGAGGTTGCGGATGCCTTAGCCACCTTAGCATCAATGCTGCACCACCCTGACAAAATGTATGTTGATCCTCTACACATCCAGGTCCGTGATCAGCACGCCTACTGCAATGCCATAGAAGAAGAAGCAGATGGCGAACCCTGGTTTCATGATATCAAGGAATACCTCAGGATGGGGATATATCCAGAACATGCCTCTAGGGACCAAAAAGAGCCCTTCGGCGTTTGTCGAATGGTTTCTTCCTCAGTGGGGGAATATTGTACAAAAGAACCCCGGATTTGGGATTGTTGAGATGCATAGATGCCAGTCAAGCAACGACGGTTATGGCAGAGGTACATGCTGGAGTTTGTGGGCCACACATGAGCGGGTATGTATTGGCAAGAAAAATCCTCCGGACAGGGTGTTATTGGCTCACCATGGAACACGACTGTATCACTTTCGTGAGGAAATGCCATCAGTGCCAGATACACGGAGATTTGATTCATTCTCCGCCAACAGAGTTACACACGATGTCAGCACCCTGGCCGTTTGTGGCATGGGGCCTGGATGTCATTGGGCCCATCGAGCCGGCAGCATCTAACGGTCATAGGTTCATTCTAGTGACCATTGATTACTTCACCAAATGGGTCGAGGCTAAAACCTTCAAATCAGTAACCAAGAAGGCAGTGGTGGACTTTGTTCACTCCCATATCATCTGCAGATTTGGGATCCCAAAAGTGATCATCACGAATAACGGTGCGAATCTTAATAGCAGCTTGATGAGAGAGGTATGCCAACAATTCAAGATTACACACCGCAATTCCACCCCATATCATCCCAAGGCGAATGGAGCAGTCGAAGCAGCCAATAAGAATATCAAGAAGATACTGCGAAAGATGGTGGAAGGTTCCAGACAATGGCACAAGAGATTACCTTTTGCTTTGTTGGGTTACCGCACCACCGTCCGAACTTCCATAGGCACAACTCCTTATTTGTTGGTGTACGGAACTGAAGCCGTAATACCAGCGGAGGTCGAAATTCCATCCCTCCGAATTGTCGCTGAAGCCGGGATTAACGATGATGAATGGGTAAAAGCTCGATTGGAACAGTTGAGCTTGATAGATGAGAAAAGATTGACAGCAGTGTGCCATGGTCAGCTGTACCAGAAGAGAATGGCAAGAACATATAATAAGAAGGTGCGCCCCAGGAAATTTGAAGTAGGGCAGCAGGTATTAAAGAAGATCCTCCCACATCAGGTCGAGGCAAAAGGCAAATTCGCCCCAAATTGGCAATGGCCTTATATCGTGACCAGAGTATTGTCCAACGGTGCTTTGTGTTTGACAGATGTCGAAGGTAGATGTGTCGACATGGCTATCAATTCAGATGCAGTCAAGAGATATTATGCGTAATTTCTTTAATTATGGCAATTTTTGGTTTATTTGTTTGTATTTGGCATTTATTGGATAATGAGATGACGGAGGCAATTCTTTCTTCTATCCAAACACTTTTAACCCTTGCTTCCCCCTTTTTGAGCCTTAAGTTATTCTTTCATACCCCTCTTTTGGAATCACTAATGGAAAAGTCCTGGAAAAAAAGAAGAAGATAAAATCATAAGAAACACAAAACCCTGGGAACTACGTTTGACCTGATTCCTCGAAGAGGATACGTAGGCGCCTCACGGCTCGGTCATAGTATGCATCATAGTGAATATAGGATGCATAATGTACATAGTGTGCATAATAGGCACAATGTGCGTAACTCACATAGCTCAACATAAGTGTAAAAAATAATAAATCCCCCAAGCAAGAAAACTGGGGCAGAGGTTATGTTTTAAGTCCCAACAAAGGTTTGATTCCAAAAGTTGTAGCACATCACCCATCAAATTGTTTTCATTTTTATAGCCCTTCTTTAACTCCCCACCAAAACCAACATCAACGTCCAGAAGACCTCCCGATCAATGTTCAAGAGATGTCGAGTCAGGCAAATAAGGCCGAGAATAATACACCGATCCCCGGCAAAGAAGAGGATCGTAAGACTGGGAGCGAATCGATGGTCAAAGGAATCACCAGAAGAGAGGGTCATATCTACAACGCCCCGATTCCTCGAAAGAAATAAAATGAGAGAGTCTTATCGGTGAAAACCTTCATAGGCACCGAGAGGCGATGTGAGATGAGGGATATGAAATGAGAGAGTCTTATTGGTGAAAACCTTCACAGGCACCATAAGGCGCCGGGAGATGAAAGAAAGGAGAGAGTCTCATTAGTGAAAACCCCTTGAAGGGAACTATGAGGCGACAAGACAGATCAACAAAATCGACCACATGGACAGTCAGTCATCATCCCCAGCAAGTCAGACCATCGGGCAAATCGATTGATACAAATAGACTGGGTCGGGAATCTATGGTGCACGTCATGATCACGGGGACCAGTCATATCCTCCAGATAAGTTCTTTTGGGTTTCTTCCCCACCAAAATATTGGTTCAGAAAGACTTTCTCCTTTTTCTATCTTTTATTTCTTTTCCTAAGATGTGTCTTGAAAGGATTTTTCAAAGCTTACTACCAGAAACAGGAGGGGAATTCATCCAATGCAGGATAATACAAACAGTCCTAAAGGCCAATCCCAGGCAATGCAGTGATCATGCCCGACAATGTCGGAGGAAGTAAGCTCATAAAGGGAGTGGTTTCGGGAGTTAAAAGCAGACTCCCACAGCACGTGTTTAAAGAGAAAGCAGAAAAGGGGATTCATTGAAGGCCAATCCCCAGCAGGCTAGAGACCCCCAGCAGGCAACTTTGCCCACTAATCAATTACGGGACATAGAGCAAGAAAAGAGAAGAAAGGAAAAATCATCCGCCAGAAAGGCACCCTCTGCCACCACGATGAAAACTAATTAAATCCCTTTGTCTGCTGCAGGAAAACAAAGGATTGATGATGGCAGCAAGATGCAAAACCAGGGAAGTCACCAAAAACCGGGGCAGAAAATTTTCTGCCGATTGTCGAAAATTTTCTCGGAAGAACGGGGAAGCGATTTCAATACATTTAAGTTCTAGGTCGCCCACCAGTATAATGCGGGAATACATTTAAGTTCTAGGTCGCCCACCAGTATAATGCGGGAATACATTTAAGTTCTAGGTCGCCCACCAGTATAATGCGGGAATACATTTAAGTTCTAGGTCGCCCACCAGTATAATGCGGGAATACATTTAAGTTCTAGGTCGCCCACCAGTATAATGCGGGAATACATTTAAGTTCTAGGTCGCCCACCAGTATAATGCGGGAATACATTTAAGTTCTAGGTCGCCCACCAGTATAATGCGGGAATACATTTAAGTTCTAGGTCGCCCACCAGTATAATGCGGGAATACATTTAAGTTCTAGGTCGCCCACCAGTATAATGCGGGAATACATTTATGTTCTAGGTCGCCCACCAGTATAATGCGGGAATACATTTAAGTTCTAGGTCGCCCACCAGTATAATGCGGGAATACATTTAAGTTCTAGGTCGCCCACCAGTATAATGCGGGAATACATTTAAGTTCTAGGTCGCCCACCAGTATAATGCGGGAATACATTTAAGTTCTAGGTCGCCCACCAGTATAATGCGGGAATACATTTAAGTTCTAGGTCGCCCACCAGCATAATGCGGGAATACATTTAAGTTCTAGGTCGCCCACCAGCATAATGCGGGAATACATTTAAGTTCTAGGTCGCCCACCAGTATAATGCGGGAATACATTTAAGTTCTAGGTCGCCCACCAGTATAATGCGGGAATACATTTAAGTTCTAGGTCGCCCACCAGTATAATGCGGGAATACATTTAAGTTCTAGGTCGCCCACCAGTATAATGCGGGAATACATTTAAGTTCTAGGTCGCCCACCAGTATAATGCGGGAATACATTTAAGTTCTAGGTCGCCCACCAGTATAATGCGGGAATACATTTAAGTTCTAGGTCGCCCACTAGTATAATGCGGGAGTACTTTTGGAATCAGTAACCCCACCTGAAGACGGACGGTTACAACAGAGATCTCTCAAGCAGGAAACAATAAAATCATCCAGCACCAAGAAGCAGAAGGCCACAAAGGCAAGCGCGCAGTTCAAAGGAAGAAGGGACGTGTCTCAAAAGAAGCAGTTTGGGAATGTTATAGCATGCCCAACATAACAATTTTAATGAAAAGCCATACCACTGAAGAAACCATTAAAAGATTTAAAGAGGAAAGCCATGTTCCCAGCAAATCAAGCAAAGTGATGAAAACTGGCATCCAGAAAAGGCAAAGGACCAACATCATCTCCCAATAAGGGCACCAGAGGAAAGCGTTAGCCGACAAGAAAGCAAGGCAACAAGAACAAGTTGAAGATAAATGAGATCTCACACTCTAGCTTAGTTTTTTTTCCTTTCAAGAACAATGTAACAAGGAGATCGGTTGAGCGGTAGCATCCTACAGCGGCAGGCAACAGCGCACAACAACAGCAAGCACTACAGTGACACGGTAGTCCCAGCTACCAAAGTTTCCCGAACTACATTGACCTGATTCCTGTTTAGCCCAGGATATGTAGGAAACCTCTGAAGCAAAGGTTCGGTCAAGTCGTTTTCAAAAATGCTTCACAAGGAGTACTCGGACGAGCAAAAATCGCCTTCTTTATCTTTGCGCGAAAACCCTTCGTGTCCTCGTGCAAAGAGGGGCAGCTGTAAGCACGTGATTTTTGCTTTACCAGCAATCGCTCCGAAAGAAAATAAAAATAGTGACAAATGACTTCGCTATACAATGTTTCGAGTTTTCCGTGACATGTGTCGTTAATCATTTGTGGGTCTGTCCATTTTGCATCTAATCTTACCGATCAAAATACAAAGCATGTATGTCAGGGTAATTAAAATCATAATTCGATCGTTAAAAGAAAATCCACAAAAAAATATGAAATACATCTAGGTTGTGATTTAAACCTACTTAAATATTTCAATATGTGTGTGGTAACTGTGTTAAAGGTTTAAATTAATGATTGTTTTAATGTCAGTTTTATTATTTCTATTTATTTAAAAAATTAGAAAAAGGAACAAAAAGAAAAGAGTGCAAGATTAACCGGACTTGGGCCTGTTTGTTTTGAATATTCTAAGCCCAAAAGCAGCCCAAGTTAGCAGCCCAAGCGACCCATTCCCCAGGCCATCAAAACGACGTAGTTCAACACCAAAACTACGTCGTTTCAGGGATGGTTAATCTGAGCCGTTCATTTCCAGTGATCCGATAGCCTTTATTGGCCCTCATGACCCGACCCGTTCCCATTTTAACCGACCCCCTACTTAACCAAACGGCACCGTATGGATTAAGCCTCCCCAATCCTGGCCATCAATTGTAATCAATCCAACGGCCAGGATTGAATCAGCCTCCCCGTATATAAACCTTCTATCGTATCCCACGCCCCCTATCCGAACCCCCCCTCCACCCATCGTCTTCACCAAACAACGAAACCCCCCAAACCCTAGCAGCCGCCCTAGTCTCCTTCGCCATTAAAGCCGGCGGCACGAACGCCGGTGACTACCCCCTTCACACCCCTGAAGCATCCAACCACCCTGAACACGAATCCACTAACCATGAACCTCGAATCACCTTCCTTCGTCTCGAATCTTCATTTGAAGATTCGAGCCGAACCCGGACCTATACCAAACCACCCCATCTTCATACCAGACACTCCCCGGACCCTCCTCGTGACCAAGCCAAACTTGGTTTGGTCCGAATCTACCCACAACTCCTAAAAAACCAGATCTGAAAATCCAGACCTTAGAATACATGCACCTGGGGAATCCGGCCAGTCTTAACAGGGGTTTGAGGTCTAATAGACCTTAGTAAAGGTGTTCTCATGTGAGAACACCCTGATTAAAGTTTGTTCGGCCTCAAGAGTTCGAAGTTGAGTCAGATTTGGGTCATTTTGATTTCAAACTTTTTCGGTAAGTTTTCCTTTCTCTTTGTTTTAGTTCTAATTAAGTTGTCAGCATGTTTCGTTGTGTTTGTTTGTTATTTTGTTATTTTTCATTCGGATTTCTTCCATCTCTGTCAAAGGCCTCTTATTTGGTCAATTGTTTTCTGTTTGTGTTCTGAATGTACCCCATGACAAACATGTTCGACTAGATTAGTCGACGCGTAAATAGTTCATATAGGCTCCCAATAATTGAATAAAAGTTGTTTGATGCCTGTAGGTCCCTGTATATGTTTGTTTATTTGAGCGACTGATTATTACCTGTTATAATTAATATAGTCGACTCGATAAACGTCGTCGATTAGTTTCCTATAACTAATGGATCGAATGAGCTAATAATGTCACATGACTAATTGAACCTTGTCACTGACTGAATGCCCAGCATTGTCTGAAATAAGTTTGTTTGCATTGCAAAAATGACTGAAAAGGTTCAGTCCAGGGCAGTCCTGAATTTGAACCTTCATCAATTCAAAATACCCTGATGATGCAATGGGCAGGGCAGTAATAATCAAGGTTAAGCAGGGGTATTCTGGGGTGTTAAAAAGAACAGAAGTAATTAGTTTAAGTGAGCTGACAAGTAGGGTACTAATGTGGGATTAAACTAATACCAATGGGGAACAAGACACAAGAGTATGAGTTTAAAATAAATACTTAAAATGAACCCATAACTCTTGATTAAAGAAAAGCCAGGCGTGGGGAATAGAGGGCTGACACCAAAAGATGCTTAGGCATGGGGTTAAAAGAGTATGGGCAGTCTGCAAATAGGAGAGAGGCAGCTTAGCTGCACTGGGTCATTTTGGCTTATAAATAGGCCATTTGAGAACTTAAAAAGGGCGGGAACTTTTAATCTGAGGAGAGGTCTAGTGAGTTTAAAGAAAACTGAAAAACATAAGGTAGTTTCCAATAAACATTGTAACCAAACACTGCCTGAAAGTTGTATAAGAGTGCATATTGGTCAAGCTGTCTTGGCCAAGTTCTGTTGTTTGCATTGACTGAGCTGTTGGTGGTTGTTGAACTGGTGGTGTTGCTGCATTGAACACTCTGTTATTGCTTTTGTTTCATTACTCTTTCCTGGGATTGCTCGTTTGGTGCTCGACTATTTGCTGGTTCTCTTTGTTCTGGGAAATATTGTTGTTTGGCTGTGGGCCGTGGAAAACACTTGGGTTGTTGATTTGTTGTTGTGTTGTTGCTGTGTATCTGCTGTTGCTGTTGTTTACTGCATACTGCCCAGCTGATCATTCCTTTCTTCGTTGTCCTCTATACCAGGTACACAACCAATGCATTGTCAAAAAATGTAATTGGAAAATTTGAGCATGAATACAAATGAAAGTCCTGAAGAATGTCTTTTATACATAGATTTGTACATTAAATATTCATGTAATGTGTAATAGTTTGCATTCTTGTTTAGATACTGAAGGTAGCCTGTGTGCCCAGTAGATGTAAATATGGGGTGATTGAATGCTAGTTTGTATATGTAGGTTAATAGATAAAAGGGTCTCCAATGCAGTAGGTTGTATCCTAGGTTTTATATGATTATCATGTCCTTAAATACATAGAACTATCCATGCTAGTTAATTTCATGTCCTTTTGATAAATTGTCTCCTTATAATTGACAAACCATTGCCTTAAAATAAACGGCGCAAGTCTGCACTTCTCAACCTCACGAAGGTCGAGCCCGGATCAAACGAACCCGCAGGCTTTCATCGGAAAGGCATTGGCCCAGGTCCAGCCGATACTGTGTGGGCTGGGTTTGGGCCCACGATGCTCGATTAGCTGCCCATGGACATGGCTATGTTTTTTTTATTCTGCAAAGGCACTCGGAATTCCATTATAATAACCAGCAAGCATGTAATTGAATAGGGTCATTTTTATTCTCAACTAGTAGAGACAAATGCGAAGAGAAACGTAGTAGCTATAGGATATCCTCTTAAAATAAAGCCGAGATGAGCCTCGACAAACAAAAACGCACAAGATGCGGGGCCCTCGTTAAATGTATATTATCGAAGCATTTAGTTTCCAGGACGGGTCGTTTAGCAAATCTCACAACCCTCCTAAAATAACAACACGTTAGACTCTTTAGGACGCGCCTTAATAAATCTTACCTTCTTAAACCCGTGTGCACATTTATGTGACCCAAATCCAATTCTCAACGGAGTCGAAATGTGTTTCTAATCACGGGTACATTGATTGTGACGTGGTTCGAGATGCGTGTCCATGACGTTGCAAATTCATTTTAAAATAAGAATGAGATGAGCCTCACCAAATAAAATACAAATTGCGGGGCCCTCAGTAAATATTTGCTTTTAAAATTGTTTAGATTTCAGGATGGACCGTTTAGTAAAATTCCACGGTCCTACCCAAAATAAATACGCTAGTCGCTTTAGGCGCGCCCTTTAATAATTTAATTTCCTTAAACTCGGGTGCACATTGATGTAACCCAAATCCAAATCTCAACGGAGTCAAAGTGTGTCGACGACCACGGGTACATTGATTGTAACGCGGTTCGAGATACATTTTTGCAACGTTGCAATTCTTGATAAAAACAGTAAATGATAAAAGCGGTTGAAAGATAAAATTTGCACATAAGTTCATATTGCATTTAAAATCAGGTAAATAAGCCGAATATAACAGTTGAGCGACCGTGCTAGAACCACGGAACTGGGGAATGCCTAACACCTTCTCCCGGGTTAACAGAATTCCTTATCCGGATTTCTGGTACGCAGACTGTAATATAGAGTCATTATTTTCCTCGATTCGGGATTAAAATTGGTGACTTGGGACACCCTAAATCTCCCAAGTGGCGACTCTGAAATAAATAAATAAGTCCCCTTTCGATTGTTCTTTAATTGGAAAAACTCCCCTGCGCCCATCGCGGGTGCGTAAAAAGGAGGTGTGACAATGTTCATACATTTTTATATTATATCTCAGTCTCAGTTATTTATTGATTCATCATATCATTGTTCCGGGTTTATTTTCATGATATTGTGAGCCCGTGGGCGAGACTGGAGGGATTGATGATTGAGTGAGGCCGAGAGCTTGAGTATGAGTGATAGTTATGGGATCGGGCTGCACACTGTAGCGTTTATATTGATGATTATGATAGTGCTTGGACTGTAGAAGCCCCTCCATAGTTTGTAACATACCCCAGTGAGTGTAGATGATATTATTGAGGGATGGATTTCCCTAGACGTGGATTTGTCCGAAGTACTTGATACCTGGAGATGGATTTCTCTGCAGGGTTGGATTGCCCTTTTCCTCGGTACTGAGTGATCGATGATCAATGATGTATATACTCCGGGATAGATTTCCCTTGGCCGCATGGGCCATATACAGTACCGAGTGGTTGAGAATTGATGAGTGTAAAGAGTGAGATAGTGAGATTGAGTACTCTGAGAGCATGAGTACATGATTCATCTCTAGGATACATGGCACTGACATGCATACATGACATACATGCATAGAGACGAATTTTCCTCATGCTATACGGTATATTGTCATTTATGATATTTACACACATTGATATGTGGACACAAAGAGGTACAATTTCGATAAAAGGTTTGGATTTTCATTGATATTTCTTGAAAAGTGGGGCTATCTTTCGGAAAAACTATGAAAAACTTGGGCATTTTATCTCTGAGTTACTCCATTTATTATCTGCTTTTCCTTTATATGATATGCTGTTGGTTATTGGTGTTGGACCCGACCTATATTTCAGCTTGTCACTACTTTCAACCTAAGGTTAGATTTGTTACTTATTGAGTACATGGGGTCAGTTCTACTCATACTACACTTCCTGCACATTGCGTGCAGATTTTGGATGCCGACGTTGTTGTGTTCGATGGGAGATGGATTGGAAGATATACTTGTATCCCTGTTGTAGCTGCATCTTGTTCATGGTAGCCTTAGATTTTAAAACTTTGTTTATGTTCTTTTCAAACAGAAGGTGTATTTAGTTCATATCAGCTTTGTAAACTCTATTCTTAGAAGCTCGTGATTTGTACTATCATCCCTTGGGAGATGTATAAGATTCAGAAAAATCCTTTGTTTAATTGTCTTATTAATATTATTAAAATTGGATAGTAATTAGTTGGCTTACCTAGCGGGTTGGGTTAGGTGCCATCACAACTAGTGAATTTTGGATCGTGACAGTAGCGCGCTAGACCGTGCTATATCCCTCGCGAAGCTTGGTATTTAGCCCACTATAGAGCTCGTGAAGCCTCGTATTTAGCTAGCTATAGAGCTCGCGAAGCCTGGTCTGTAGCTCGCTATATTGCGTGCATAGCCTAGCCTATAGCCCGATCGGGATTTTTGGAGGATCCATTCTTATATTGTTATAACCCGACCCTAGTTCTTATAAAATGATCTTAGGGTCATTTTGGATGGTTAATCTGATATTTTTAGACAGGGGAAAGTTCCCTAGAGTGAGAGGAGGAATTCCTAGGCCCTTGTTCATCAAGTCATGCTCAAGCCTTCAAATCCAACAAGAGATCCCTCAAGTTCTTTATCTAAGAGGTAAGGTTCCATACCCTAATTTTTAATTTCGGATTTGGGTGAAAGATGGTTAGTTGGGAGTGTGATTCTTGGTAGTATTAATTATACATACATGTACCAATAAGTTTGAGGAAAGACTTTTGAGTTCAAATGGGTAAAGGTTGGGTTGAAAATGGTAGAAAGCTTCAAAGACTTTAATTGAAGATTTGAGGGTCGAGTTGATGTAGGAATTTGGTAAAATTTGTATGCTTGGACTCGTGGTTGGATGAGCGTTCATATTCCAGAAATTTTGTTGGGTTCTGAGATGTGAGCTCCCCTAGCAATTTTTGGGTGTAATTTCGAATTTTTGTTGGGAAAATTATGTAACGACCCGATGGGTCGTTTTGAAAATTTAAGTTCCGTTCAGCAACATAAGGTCTTGTGCAACTTCATATTATATATTATGACTTACGCGCGTGGTTGAGTTCTGTTGCCGGATGATTCGAAGTCAAATTTGGAAGAAGGATTGTAGTTTTGGAAGCTTAAATGGTAAGAGTTGACCGAAGTTTGACTTTTGTAAAAACGTTCCCGAAATAGCTTTGGATGATTTCAACAGCTTCGTATGCTAATTTTGGACTAAGGTGCGCGTCCGAATTTGGATTTGGAGGTCCGTAGGTTAAATTGAAGTAATTCGGCGAAAGTTGGAAAAGTTGAACTTCGGAAGATGGAGAAGTTTGACCAATAGTTGAATTTTATGATATCGGGGTTGCAATGCGATTTTGAGAGTTGGAATAGCTCCGTTATGTTATTTCGGACTTGCTTGCAAAATTTGGCATCATTCCGGGTTGATTTGATAGGTTTTGGCGCGAGTTTTAGAAATTGAAAGATTTGAAAGTTCATAAGTTCGATTCATGGTGCAATTCATAGTTTTGACGTTGTTTGATGTGATTTGAGACCCCAAGTGAGTTCGTGTTAGGTTATGAAACTTGTTGGTATGTTTAGACGGGGTCCTCGAGAGTGTTTTCGGTGAGTTACAACCCATTTCCTTTTATGTTTGGATTGCTGAACTACTGGTGTCTGGTTACCTTAATCGCGTTCGCGTCATTCCATCTACGTTCGCGTAGTGTAATTTTGGAGGGTGAATTAATTGTTCTTCGCGTTCGCATGACTTCGTTCACGATCCCGAAAGTCTGCCTTCTCCTTCTTCTTGTTCGTATAGTAGAAACTAGGAGCAGGGCACTAGTGACCATTTTCCTCTACGCGTTCGCATTCCATTGTCCGCGAACGTATAAGTATGACTTTCCCCCTTTCGCATTCGCGTAGCTTAGTTCATGTGCCAGCAAATTTTCCTTCTTCGCGATTGCACAAGTTTGTTTGCGATCGCGTAGCACTAATTTTGGGCAGTGGCCATTTACTCTTCGCGATCACATCTCCTTTTCCGCAATCGCGGTGGACAAATATCTAGGCAGAATATAAAAGTACTCTATTTCGAGGTTTAGCCATTTTCACCATTTTTTGAGTTCTAGAGCTCGGTTTTGAGCGATTCTTTTTTGGGGTTTTCAACCAAAACGATTGAGTAAGTGTTCTTCACCTAGAATTTATTATATTCCATAATTGTATCTTTATTTTTATCATTTAATTAGTGTTTTAAAGTGAGGAAAATGAGGATTTTTGACAAAAAACTTCCAAAATGAAAAATCATGATTTGAGGGGCGAATTGGTATCGGAATTTGATGATTTTTGTATGGTTCAACTCGTGAGTGAATGGATGTTCGGATTTTTTGAAATTTATCGGGTTCCGAGGTGCAGGCCCGGGGTTCGACTTTTGGGTTTATTTTTGGATTTTGATAAAAATTGAGGCTTTATGATCCATAATAGTTTCTTATGAGTTTTATTTATGCTTTGAATTTATTTTAGCTAGATTTGAGCCGTCCGAAGGTTATTTCACCTGAGGAGTTCATTTTTGAGAATCAGATTATCTTCTTTGAGGTAAGTATCTTGCCTAATCTTGTGCGGGGGAACACCCCTTAGGATTTGGGTCTTCTATGCTAATTGTAGTCCATGTACGCGAGGTGACGAGTGCGTGCTCGGACTTATTTGTAGAAAGTTGGCCTTTTAGGGTTCTTTGGTCCATATATTCACTGAGTACGAAGTTGTTCTTGATATGATTGAGTTTCCTATGTACAAGTTTCACCTTTATATGCTTTAATTGGAATTAATTGCTTTATGATTTACTCTTATTGCCTATTTGACTCTTATTTGACTTAACTGAAGATTTGTATCTCTTATATTGCCATGCTATCCTTTCATAACTGCTTATCTTTATTTGAAATTATTATTATCTCATCCTGTAATTGTTTAGTCTTCATAACTGAAGATTTGTATCTCTTATCCGTTGCTTATCCTTAATTGAATTTGTTGTATCTTCTTCATAGTTGTCCAACCTTAAAAGAAGTTTAAATATCCTACATCTTAGTCGGCAGGTCCTTATTTAGAATTATTTGACTCGTGTTAGCTCCCTTGTTGTTGAACTGTATATTATGGGATTGTTGTTACATATTATTTCCTCCCTTGTTGAGGCCATAAAAGTAGATCAAATCTTTAGAGCATAATAGAATCTAACTTCAGATTTCTAAAGAAAATCATTTCAACTATTTGCATTTTGAACTGCAAATGGCCCACGTCAGTTGAGTGTTTGATGGCCTATCTCTGGGAATTTTGTTGTGTATACAACTGATCAGAAGCGATTTGTAGTTCCTTTGGCTTATCTACAACACGAGATAATCAGACAAAAGAGTTTGGACTTCCGAATGATGGCCCTATTACATTACCATGTGATGCACTATTCATGAACTACATCATATCACTCATTAGAAAAGGTGTACGTAGATATCGATCTTCAGAATGCGTTGCTTGTATCAAGTTGCTTCTAGTCGATGCTCATCTGCTTTATACGTTCAATAACTAAGATACACAAAATTACTAGTTTGTTGATCCAAGATCTAATTGTTCATCAAAACTCCATATTCTTGTGGTTATATCTGATTTATCACAATAAACAATAGTATTTTGTGACAAATACTTCAGTTTTCTTATTGTTAATGTATCTTTTGAGTAAAATTTGTCCACGGTGTTACTCAATTCCAAAAATAAAAAAAAAAAAAAATTGTTATAACAAAAGCAGAATAAGACTAGACAAGATGACAATATAAAGATCCCTTATCTACATGACAAAGAAAGGAGCAACACATGGTTTTTGCCTGTTACCACAAATATTTTATTTAATTTTTTCAAAGTATTGGCATTGGTGAGAAGTCTAATTATGAGCTGATATCATAACTAACTAGTATTAGTATCCGCGCGGATGCGCGAAACTAATCATGTCAAATATTTAAGTTATTTGGTTTATATGTAAATAATCTTAAATTTTACACTTTCTCAGTAAATATAGATAATTATTGAATATTAACTACATGAAAAAAAATTAACCATTTCTTCTATTTTTCTATTTTGATACCATTCTTGTCGGTGTCATTAGATCCTAAAAATAGTCAGGAAACAAAATAATAACTCATATTTATGGAAAAACAATCAAATGTTGAGACAATGAATGACTTTTTGGATAAGACTTAACTCTTTTACTACTACTTGAACTCTTATTTGGTGTGTTGATATCTCTTAAAAAATATTTCTTTCTTAAATTTCAGTTTCTAAAACATTATTTTTCAATACTAATTATTTTTATAATAATGTAATTGAAAATATTATTCTTAATTCAAAACTCATTTTAGTTGGCTATCTAAAAATATAAAAAATTCTTTAGCTAGTGAATTATTTTACTCCACTTTGATATTTGACATTAACCATGTTAAATATCTGAGTTATTTGAATTATATGTAAATAACCTTAACATTTAAACCTTCTAAATAATTATAGATAATCGTCAGATATTAATTAAGAAACACTACATGAAAAAAGACTAACATTTTCTCAATTCTTGTAGCGATAATTTTATTTTTGCACTATTCTCATAGGTGTCATTGGAACCTAAAAATAGCCACAAAGTGAAATAATAACTCATATTTATGGCAAAGCACAAAGGTTGACACGATATAAACGATTCTTTGATTACGACTTGACTCTTATACTATGACTTGAACTCTTATTTGGTATGATTTTATCTTTTAAAAATATTTCTATTTTAAATTTTGTGTGTGTGTGTGTATATATATATATATATATATATATATATATATATATATATATATATATATATATATATATATATATATATATATATATATATATATATATATTATAATAATAATGATTATCTTTATATGCAAGTGAAGATATTATCCTTAATTTAAAATTCACTTTAATCGGCTATATAAAAATTTTAATTTGAATTATATGTAAATAACCTTAATATTTAAACCTTCTAAATAATTATAGATAATCGTCAGATATTAATTAAGAAACACTACATGAAAAAAGACTAACATTTTCTCAATTCTCGTAGCGATTATTTTATTTTTGCACTATTCTCATAGGTGTCATTGGAACCGAAAAATAGCCAAAAGTGAAATAATAACTCATATTTATGGCAAAGCACAAAGGTTGACACGATATAAACGATTATTTGATTACGACTTAACTCTTATACTACGACTTGAACTCTTATTTGGTATGATTTTATCTTTTAAAAAATATTTCTATTTTAAAATTTCAATTTCTAAAACTTTATATATATTATAATAATGATTATCTTTTTAATGATGCAAGTGAAGATATTATCCTTAATTTAAAATTTACTTTAATCGGCTATCTAAAAATTTTATGATGCACGTGAAGATATTATCCTTAATTTAAAATTTACTTTAATATTCTTTGGTCGGATTTATTTCAGTATGACTCCACTTTAAGTTTATCGATATCTCTAGCCCAGAATTTGAATTTTTAATACCCTATATATATATATACAAAAAATTTATTCTTTGAATCATTAAATGTTAAACTAGTTGATTATTATTATAAAATATTGCATATATTGTCTTAAAATTGTCAAGTAGTTTATTTTTCGGCAACATATTTGGTTTAACCTCAATGCAAACTACTCAAATTGCGTTCCAATTCAAATTCGAATATCATATCAGCTTGTTAGTAATAGTGATTTTTTTAAAACGACACACAATGTAAATTAAAAAAATATTCGAAGATATTCTTATCTTATAATCTATGTATTTGAGTTGAAAAAAAAATATTTGAAATTGATGAGATTAACTTTCGAATTTTTTATACTCATCAAAGATGAAACATAAGAAGAAATTTGTTGTCATCTTTTATTTCTCATTTTTAGATCTTTCTAACATTTTTTTCAATATTTATTGTCTTTTATCTTATTTTTTATGTCAGTATTTCTTCTGTTACAAAAAATTAATTTATTTCATTGTAAAAGGATGAGTTTTAATAAAAATTATCTACATATGAACTTTAATTATATTTTTAGTCTTTGGTTGAAATTATTTCATATTTTTCTTTTGGCTTTATCTAATCAACCTAAATAGGTGTTCACCCGACCACTTAAATTAAAAAAATTGAATGATGTGTAATTTATATATAATCCATATATAATATGTGTATAATCGTGTGTTGTCGGTATATTATCTATTTATATTAACAATAAAAAGTAAATAATAAATATGGTCGGATATTATGTAAGTATTCCATAAAATTTCGGTTTTTGAGTTTATCCATGATATAACCTCTATTATAATAATTTTAAAACTCTCTATTAATGTTCAAAAATATCTTATCTTTTTATTATCTTTGAATTAAAAAGAGCGAAGAGGTTTTTCGAAATAATCTGTTTACATTAAAAAAAATATATTTCACGTCATACCAATTTTTATGTATAATCCATATATAATATGTGTATAATCGTGTGTTGTCGGTATATCATCTATTTATATTAGCTATAAAAAGTAAACAATAAATATGGCCGGATATTATGTAAATATTCCATAAGATTTCTGTTTTTTGAGTTTATCCATGATATAACCTCTATTATAATAATTTTAAAACTCTCTATTAATGTTCAAAAATATCTTATCTTTTTATTATCTTTGAATTAAAAAGAGTAAAGAGGTTTTTCGAAATAATTTGTTTACATTTAAAAAAAAAATATTTCACGTCATACCAATTTTTTCTTTATATATAATCCATATATAATATGTGTATAATCTTGTGTTGTCGGTATATCATCTATCTATATTAGCTATAAAAGGTAAACAATAAATATGGCCGGATATTATATAAATATTCCATAAGATTTCGAATTTTTGAGTTTATCCATGATATAACCTCTATTATAATAAAAACTCTCTATTAATATTCAAAAATATCTTATCTTTTTATTATCTTTGAATTAAAAAGAGTAAAGAGTTTTTTCGAAATAATTTGTTTACATTTTAAAAAAAAATATTTCACGTCATAACAATTTTTCTTTATATGTACTTTTTGTTACACTTAAAAATCGCTATAAAAACTATCAATTAGAAACCAATTTATCTCTTGTTAAGTTTGAAAAAAAAAACCTTTCACATAATCTAATGATTCAAAACTAATATTCTTCAACGAAAAAAATATTATACCCTTGTAATTTTGGCTTGACTGCAGCTAAATGGAGGGGTTTCAGCTTATACCCTTCAATTCCTTGAATGTGCTAAATTGAAATTAATGATAGCAATTGTATATCCAAACACTACTAGAAAATGGCTATTTTGCGACTACAAAAAGGGTCAGAAAGTGGTCAGAAAATGCTAATTTCTGACTACATTCAGACCAAAAAGTCGTAGTCGCAAAATAGCTGGTGAAATGTTTTGTGACCGAATCCGTCCATAATTTGCGACTACAGCGGCCGGAAAGTCAAAATAGAAAAATGACTAATAAATATGGTAAATTTTCGACTGACGCAGTCGCAAACAATTTAAATTAAATTTTAATTTGATATTAACTTTGTCACTACTTCAGTCACAAACGGTATACATAATTATAATTATTATGTAATTTTATTTGAGTTTCCCACTATTGTGGTCGCAGATCTAATTTAAAAATATTTATTTGTTTATTTATATTTGCGACTACTATGGTCGCAAATCTAATTTAAAATGATTTATTTATTTATGTTTCCGACTACACTAGTCGAAGATGTTCCTGAATTTAGATAATTTTGATGCATTTTGCAACTACTATGGTCGGAAAACTAGAAATTTTTTGTCAAATTCCAGCTTTTTTAAAGCAGTACCACCTGCCAATTCAAATATACAACAACCAATTAATCCACCATGCCAACCAATTATTCCACAATGCTAACCAATCAATCCGCCATTTCAACCAATCAATCCACCATTGCACCTAGTCAAATCCATAAAATGCCAAACATAAATTTTGTAACTAAAAGATCCAAAAAGAGTTAAATATTCTAGCACCATTCAATCTAGTCTAAAATATTATAATCATAGTCAAGTGTAAACATTACCAAGTCTAAACATCCAACTACAACAAATAATAATGTCTCAAACATCATAACCATAACAAACTAAAACTCATTATCCCCACCATCCTCGCCATTCAAAGGACCAAATGGACGTCCGCTCATAAATTTCTCCACTAGACTTTGCAATTTGTTAAAATTTGCGCGATCTTCTTTCCGTTCCTCCTTCAACTCTTTAACTTCTTTTCGTAATGCTTCCACCTCTTCGTGATCTTGCGAATAACTCGCATCACCAGACAACAATGTCGTAGAACGACCTACGGAATATTGTGATCCAAGACCGTAGGTTCTACCTTTATTTGCGCCACCAACCACCTGCGACCATATTGAAGCTACATCATTGAGTGATACTTGGGTTGAGCTACCATCTTCGGAATCGGTTTGACGCCATTCCTCAAAAAGTTGCTGATAGGCTTCCTGAAATTAACATGACACAACCAAATCTTAGGTGTAAAATGAAGTAAATAGAGGAAGGAAAAAGGTATATACAAGTCCACAGAAAAATTCACTAAGCTACTAGTATGTTTGTCATCAAAATCTCTGGCATCCCTGTTTGAAAGCAAATTATTCTCAAAATCTTAGAATTAGCACATACAACAATAAAACAAACACACAGCATCAACGTCAGAATGGCAACAACAATGAAATGGAATGAGCATCGACCAGAGGCATCACCTCCAAGTAACATTTTAAACATCAATTGCTCAGCAAAACAGATCCATTAGAGCAATTTATGGCTTGATATGAGTTTTATTTAACTGCAGCCATTAAATGATAAAGTCTCAACAGTTTCTGATCTGTAAAACAAACATGTACTGGTAAAAGAGCAATGACGATATTGAATGTCAAAACATCCATCACATTATAACTTGAAACAACTGCACCTAAAAAAGCAGAATCTGCATGGACCAAACAAAATGAAGCTTAACAAAATTCCAAAGATTTTAACTCATCTTACAGCTACTTGTCAAAGAAAGAGGGAAAAATATATGGGCAAAAGCAGGTCAGAGCTGAACTTTTTGACAGCAAACAGACTGAAATCAGGAGATTTTTTTTCACCAAATTAAGTTCAAAACTAATGAGCAAAGAAGTATAAGTCAACAGCCAAAAACGAGAGAACCCAAGAGAACAACTCATGATAGCATTTCGTCCAACCTAATTTTCTCAATAATATTACACACTTATGTATCCAGAATAGCTCAACCAACTAGCTTGAAATAGCTAGTTCATAAAGCTGAGTGACCACTACTAATGACTCTTTTTTACCCTACAAACAATGTTAGATCACATTTGATACCTTGATAGAACAGTAAATGCAGGTATACCTGCATATATCAAATAAGATATTTTCTGCAAGCCTACTTATATGATACATAATGACACCTCACAACTGAAATCGAGATCTTATGCTAACGGCACATTTTCAATGTAGTCCTGAAATTGTGATCTTATGATAACAACAACAGAGTTGCAATGTAGCCCCCTTGACTTGCTTAGAAAGCAGGGAAATTCTTTTAAATATTAAATGAAAAGTTACTTTGTTTTATCTTCATCTCATCACTGATTAAAAAAGAAAAATTTATTCTGACATAAACTACACGCAAAGTGATTAGCACTATCAAAAAGAAGTTGCTCCATACCAATTCAATCTACAAAATACTAACCTATCCAAATATTGGACCAAATGCATACAAAAACATACTTGTAGTTGATAAAACGAAGTATCAGGCAATTGTGGGAGCAAATCTAAGATAGAGCTCCATTGTCCCATTTAAAAGAGATATACTATTCGGTATTCAGTTCTTTAAGGTTCTTTTTTAACAAACCTTAGTCTAAATCTACTTAAACAAATATAAATCTACTTAAACATATGCTTATCATGGAAACAACCCTTAGTTACAAAATAATGTACAGGACGAGGAGGTTCCGCCGGGAACACATTCTGAATGTCACTGGGTTTACCGGTGGCGGCTATAGTCAACTGGAAACCTTGTTGGTGATATATATATATATATATATATATATATATATATATATATATATATATCTTTAAGAGCATGTTTGAATCTTCTTACAAAATGTTCAAGGGAAATGGAAATCCAACCACTATAAAGCTTGTATCGACAGCATAAATCCTTTTAAAAAGTGAAATGAAAGCACTATCATCTATGTGAAGGAACCTTCTTCTTTGTCGCCACATCCCCTTTGGGAAAAAATTAAAATTAGTGTCAAGTAAACGAACTAAGTGAATCATTACAATGAGGAGATTAGAGAATCTAGTTCAAAACGAGGCCAAATTTGAGACTATATACATATTCAGGATGCGTTCAGTGGGGAGATTAATATTGCTAAGTGCCGACCGATTATGATCCTCCAATTTCAGATGAACAAGCAGTAAGATGGAAAAATTAAACAGAAAAGGGAAAAAGAACTTACCTGTACGAGAAGAAAGAGAGAGAGCTGAGTGATTAGTGATTTACCTTCAAAAAAATGGGAAAATAGGGATCGGTCGAGCAGAGAGAGGGGTTATCGGTCGAGCAGATAGAGTGAGAGAGAAAGAGGAAATTGGGGAAATAGGGTTTGTGCGTGAAATATTAGATTAAGGTTAGTGACTACTGTAGTCTCAAACCCGCTTAACATTCTTTTATCATTTTAATTTTAATTTTGCGACCGACGCAGTTGCTTAGAGGGTCAACATAAATTTTTGATTTTTTAATGTCCGACCGAATCAGTTGCAAAAGTGAAGGTGGGAAGTTGCCGCCCTGTTTTCCCGCTGCCTTTGTCAGAATAATAGTCAATTTTCTTTTTTAAAAATAAGTAATAAAAATTCAATCATTTTCCGACTACTGCGGTTGCAAAAGTAGTCCCATTAGCGACTGCTTCATTTTCAGTCAGAAAATTCGGTCACAAATTGATGTTTTTCTAGTAGTGATTAAAGTTTTATTATTTGTTTTATGTCCATTTATGCAAATTGACTCTTCAAACAAATATCCTTCAAGAAGAAAAAAGAAACAACTTTTTTTTTAATATTGACTGATTTTGTGATGTTTCTTTCTCCAACATGTATGTTTACTTTATTATATAAGTAAGTAAACTTTTATTAGGTTTTGTAAACTCTTTTTTGTTATTTAGATAAACATAGACGTGTACCCTATATATTGCATTTGTTTTAAAAGAATTTTATTTTATACAAATCTAGCTACAGTGTTTCAAAGAACTATACTTATAGGATTTTAAATGTGAAAGGGTTTTATAGTTATATGAAGTAGTTTCTTTTTGCTAGAGGCGAAGTAGTATTTAAATAATTAGAAAAAATAACAAAAGTTCCTAACATGATTGCATATGATCATTAACCGAATTAAGTATGATAACATGATAAAAAAAGATAAATTTTATTTTTAATTTAAATTCGAATTTTAGAACTTTATCTATAAATTCAAAATTATCTTTAACATGATAACTTATCTATAAATTCAAAATTATATTTTAATTCAAATTCCGTATATATATATTATATTTGTATTTAACTAAAATAGTCAAATATAGAATAAAGTTACCATATACTATTGATATTTATTAGCTTGCCACTTGGCTTAACCATAATGTCAATTATATATGGTAACTTTCTTGCTTTAATATATATATAGATATATAGATTTCAATTTATATTATATTATATTATATTATATTATATTATATTAACATGTAGCTAAATTTAGTTAAAGCAACAACAACAACAACAACAACAACAACAACAACAACAACAACAACAACAACAACCCAGTATAATCCCACACGTGGGGTCTGGGGAGGGTAATATGTACGCAGACCTTACCCCTACCCCGAAGGGTAGAGAGGCTGTTTCCAGGAGACCCTCGACTCAAAAAGCAACAGAAGCCGATATATTAGTACCATAAAAATGCATAATAAAATAACAGCAATACAATAATAGCAATACAATAGATATGAAATACAGATTACGACATACGAAAAAGATGACTGGTATAGTAAGACTAGCAGGTAAAGCCCTGCATCAATAGATGACCAATGACATTCTTAGTCTAACTCCTAACTGGCTAGTCTCACTCTATTGTGATGTAGAAATATTTACAACTCTCCCCTAACCTACAACCTTAATACTCGACCTCCATAATTCCCTGTTAAGGGCCATGTCCTCAGTAATCCGAAGTCGCGCCATGTCCTGTCTGATCACCTCTCCCCAATACTTCTTAGGTCGTCCTCTACCTCTCCGCGTGTCCACTACAGCCAGTCGCTCACACCTCCTCACCGGTGCATCAGTGCTCCTCCTCTGAATGTGCCCGAACCATCTGAGTCTTGCTTCCCGCATCTTGTCCTCTATGGGGGCCACGCCCACCTTCTCTCGAATATCTTCATTCCTAATCTTATCCATTCTTGTATGCCCGCACATCCACCTCAACATCCTCATCTCCGCTACTTTCATCTTCTAGATGTGTGAGTTCTTTACCGGCCAACACTCAGTTCCATATAACATGGCAGGCCTAACCACTGCTCTATAAAACTTACCTTTTAGTAACGGTGGCACTTTTTTATCACACAAGACTCCCGACGCTAACCTCCACTTCATCCACCCCACCCCTATACGGTGTGTGACATCCTCGTCAATCTCCCCGATCCCCTGAATAACCGATCCAAGGTACTTGAAACTACCCCTTTTGGGAATGACTTGAGAGTCAAGCCTCACTTCAACTCCCGCTTCCGTCGGCTCAACTCCAAATTTGCACTCGAGGTATTCCGTCTTCGTCCTGCTCAACTTGAAACCTTTAGACTCAAGAGCATGTCTCCAACTCTCTAGCCTTATATATTTTCTTGTAGTATATATTATATGTTATGTATATACATTACCTTATATATTTTATATTATATTATATTATATTATATTATATTATATTATATTATATTATATTATATTTGTATTTAACTAAAATAGTCAAATATAGAATAAAGTTATCATATACTATTGACATTTATTAGCTTGCCACTTGGCTTAACCATAATGTCAATTATATATGGTAACTTTCTTGCTTTAATATATATATATATATATAGATTTAATTTAAATTTAAATTGAAGTGAAGAAATGAAGAAACTTATTATTTTCCATCATTTCAAACTTATTATTTAAGGTCCCATATCAACATGACCGACAAGCGGATCCAGTGCATTAGTGATGGGTTTCAGTAACTTTTGCCTAGATTCGGTATTTGTATTAAAAAAATTCATTAAATGTATAAGAATATCTAGCTTGGAACTCAGTCCGTTAATCCAATTATTATTGCATATTAACTTGAAATTTCTGTAGGAAACCCATAAACTTAAAATTCTGGATTTGTCTCTTGCATCGACTAAAATGTCAGTATTCCACTTAATTTTTAAATGAAGTAATTCTAAGGTGGAAGGTATTTCAAATTTACGGGTGCGGTATTTGTAGGACCTTTGAATGTGAGACAAATATCCAAACCCGTTTCATACGTATATTTGCTAGAGATTTATTTCTTAAACAATTTATGTAACTGATAATTAATCCAAGGCCATGGCACCGAGGGTGTATTAGGGCTCAAGTGATTCACCAAAGCGATGAGACCTTGAAAGCTGGTTTTTGTATGTATTAGTAGCGAAACGTTTTGTCAATCGGAGAAGGTTTCTGCTGATAAGACCTGAAGATATCAGAAGTGTTGAAGATGAAAAGCTCATTAATTCACAGAAGAAGAATGATTTATAGAAAAGGAATGAAGAAGAAGAAGAAGAAAGGGCGAAGAAGTCGAAGTGTGGAAGCCTGGGTTCGATTTAGAGACTTCGGACACTACTATGTAATGTCCTCACCCTTATGTCTCTAAATGTGTAGGTGAATTCCTACACGTGTCAGCATCACACAACACAAGATGAATTGATCAAGAATAGATCTCAACCGTTTGTTTTTGCTGAGTTGGTAAATAATAGAAGCTTCCTACACATGATGAGCACATGTAGGAGAATAAAAATTTGTTAGGAGGTTATACATGTAAGCAATAAGAATAGTACAAGTGTATAGGAATATTGTTTCATTTTTTCATTTATCTTAGATACAAAAATACTTGTATAAATAGGGCTGTGTACAGTGAATACAATCAGAGAAAAATTTCACAAATCACTCTATCTTTCTTTCATGGTATCGGAGCATCAGTAGCTCGATCTATCATAATTTTCTCTCAAAATTCAATCATTACTCTTCTCATCTTCACATCTGTTCTTCAGCAACGATAGGAACAGAAGCAACACCTACTCTCACTGCCACTGGATCCACCAGCAGTGGGAGCACCCCTGATTCCAATCACCCTTACTATCTACATTCTTCTGATGCTCCAGGGATGTCTCTAGTTAGATCACCATTTGACGGAAGAGGTTTTCTAGGCTGGAGAAGATCTGTACTAATTGCGATTTCAGACAAGAACAAGCTTGGTTTTATCAATGGAACTTGTGGTGAACCAGCTTTGAATGCTGCAGAACACTCACAATGGAGCAGGTGCAACGACATGGTGACCTCTTGGTTGCCGAATTCACTGACCAAGGAGATAGGAGATAGTGTGATTTATTCTAGAACTACAAAAGATCTCTGAAGCAGCCTCGAGCACAGGTTTGGCCAATCGAGTGGAGCAAAGCTCTATCACCTACAGAAGGAGATCTCAAAGTTAGCCCAAGGAAATAGCAGCATAGCAGGCTATTTTACAACTCTACAAAGACTGTGGGATGAGTTGGATTCTCTCAACTCACATCTGGGATGCACTTGTGATTGTACATTTGATGGAAAGAAGAAAATTGCAAAGTTCATGGAAGATCAAAGAGTTATTCAATTCCTTATGGGATTGAATGATGTTTATGCTCAAGCAAGAGGAAACATACTTTTGATGAGTCCACTCCCAGGCATTGATCAATCCTATTCTCTACTGTTGTAGGATGAGAGCCAAAGGGAATTATACATGAATCCTTCATAGCCCATTGATGTTGCATCATTCATGGTGGGAATACAGAACAAAACCCCATAGAGAAACAATCAGATCCAAAGAACTTGGAATCCAAAGCAGAAGCAAGGGAACACACAACAAAAATTCAAGGCAAAGAAGACTAGGTACAACCCAAATGTTACCTGTTCTCACTGCATGAGGACAGGCCATGCCAGGGCAGACTACTACAGGCTCAATGGGTTTCCAGATGACTTTTAATTTACCAAGTCACACTTCTCTCAAGGAGCAGTGAAGGCCAATGCACTGGTTCCAGCAACATAAACTGATGGACAAACAAATAGATGCACTAAAGGAAATTCAAGCAATCAGAATCATTTTTTCAGCAAGGAACAAGTCTCTGACTTAGTAAACATAATCAAACAAGTGCAGATTGTAAATGGAGGAAATGAAGGAATAGAGATCAATGCTAATTCAGTAGCTGGTACCATTCTTAAATACTCTGGAACATGCCTAGCTATTTTTAAAACTAACACCTGGATTATTGACTCAGGTGCCTCTGAGCACATGTGTTTTGACTCAAAATCTTTCTTAGAACTCTGTCCATTTCCTATACCTTTGCACATAAGTTTGCCTAACTCATTTCAATTGTTTGTTACACATATAGGAAGGGTAAGCATACAACCAGATATGATTCTGGAAAGGGTTCTATATGTCCCTTCTTTCAAATATAACTTATTATCAGTCCATAAGTTATGTAGCCAATTCAGTTGTTTTATCAATCTGACTTCCAACAAATGTCTGTTGCAGGTCCCTTTAATGAGGAGGGGACAAGCTTTTGGTGAAGTGAGGGATGGTCTATACCTACTCCAGCCTAGTAGTTTAGAGTCTGGGATCTTGTTCAAACAAAATGTAGTTTCAATTTCAAAGGGAAGTAATTCCAGTTTGTTTTCTACTAGTGTTCCTTTTTGAGCACCTGTGTTTGCTAATGCTATATCTAATGTAAGAGAATGGAATGTCAGATTGGGGCATTTGCCCTTTGCAGCTGTGAAAAATCTCAGTTTCATTCATTTTCCTTCAAATTTTGATTATGTGATGTATGTCCTCAAGCCAGGCAAACTAAGCTACCTTTCCCAATTAGTCAAATCAGATCTTCAAGCATATTTAATCTTATTCATATAGATATTTGGGGACCTTTTAAGACTAGTACATACAATGGATACAAGTACTTCCTAACCATAGTTGATGATTTCAGTAGAGCAACCTGGACCTTTATCTTGAGTACTAAAAGTAATACATTTTCAGTTTTGAAGTGTCTTCTTACTATGATGGAAAGACAATTTAACAAGAAGGTGAATAAGCTAAGATCTGACAATGCTTTGGAATTGGGAAAGGGGACACAGGAATCTATATTTCTGCATTCACAAGGTATACAATATGAAACATCTTGTGTAGCTACTCCACAATAAAATGGTGTTCTGGAGAGGAAACATAGACATCTTTTGAAAATTGCAAGGGGCTTATTATTTCAATCAAGGGTCCCTATTCAATATTGGGGAGAATGTATATTGACTACCACATATCTAATAAATAGATTTCCTTCAAAAGTTCTGAAAGGGAAGACACCATATTAAGTACTGTTTAAGAAGCCACCCAAGTATGATTGTCTAAGATCTTTTGGATGCTTATGTTATGCCTCCACTCTAGCTCAAACTAGAGGGAAGTTTGAACCAAGAGCTAAGAGTTGTGTGTTTCTAGGTTACCCTCACAATCAAAAAGGGTACAAAGTTTTGGATATGAACAACAGGAAAGTTTTTATTTCCAAAGATGTCAAGTTTCATGAGCATTGTTTTCCTTTCATCACATCAGTCTCACCATCTGATTTTCCTTTCTATCCTGCCCCCTGCAGCCCAAGCAGACTCAACAGGAAATGCGCATGTTGATTTCACAACAGAACCACGTACTACTTTCACTCAGCCACCCAACACAAATCACTCAGACTCCCCTGCTACTCCTATCACTATGCCTAGAACCAATTCACACACTAGTGTTATTCCATTCTCTACTGATAGACAATCTCTTTTTCATTCTACAGTTCCAAGTTTGTCTAAGAGTCCTATTCCCATTCCACCTCCTCCAATCAGAAAGTCAGAAAGGATCACTCAGAAGCCTACATATTTGAATGACTACGTCTGCAACACTATCATTCTTCCTGACCTTACCTCTTCTTGTTTCATTCAACCTTTCAAGCCTAGTGTGTTTTTTTTTTATGCTCTTTCACTCAACAACCAAAAGGTTCTTCAAACACTGTCTAATATTTCAGAACCAAATAGTTATGCTCAAGCATCTACACATCCAGGTTGGAGGAAAGCTATGGAAGCAGAAATTAAGGCACTTGAGCTTAACCACACTTGGGACATTGTGGACTTGCCACGGGGAAAGAGAGCCTTGCCTTGCAATTAGGTATATAAAGTGAAACACAATTCTGATGGAACAGTGGAGAGATTAAAAGCAAGGTTAGTAGTGAGGGGGGACATTCAAAGGGAAGGCATAGACTATTTTGAAACATTTTCATCAATGGTGAAAATGACTACCATTCGATGTCTTTTAACAATGGTAGTAAAGAAAGGTTGGAAAGTCTCTCAATTAGATGTTAACAATGCTTTCTTACATGGGGACTTACAGGAAGAAGTGTACATGAGATTTCCTGCGGGACTTCTTCCCCCTAAGCCTAATCAAGTCTGTTTATTAAGGAAGTCTCTCTATGATTTGAAGCAAGCATCACGACAATGGTATTCTAGGCTTGCCGGAGCTCTGAGTTTCAAAGGCTACTCCGGTTCTCTCAATGACTATTCCATGTTCTATAAACAGAAAGATGGCCTATTTTCCATTTTAGCTGTTTATGTAGATGATATACTATTTACAGGTAATGACACAAAGGAAATTGATCACATTTGCACGTTTCTCAATACAGAATTCAAAGTCAAGCATTTAGGTGATATACACTACTTTTTGGGGATGGAAATTTTAATTTCATCATCAGTCAGAGACAATTTACCTCAGAATTGCTGCAGGAGTTTGATTGCTCAAGAGCAGCAGTATCTTCTCCTTTGGATCCATACTGCAAATTACAGGCAGACCAAGGTACACCATTAGAGGATCCAATTATTTATCGACATTTAGCTGGTAAATTGAACTACCTTATGAACACAAGACCAGACCTTTGTTTCGCTGTCTTGTGTTTAAGTCAGTACATGCAAAGACCATGTTCTTCACATTTTTCAGCGGCTTTGCGTGTCTTGCGAACAGATCTTTATAAAGTTTTTGAGGAAAGTAACATCCCTTCTCATTTATGGACCTACATTTGTTGTCACTTCCTATCCGCGCAAAGAAAAATAAGACCATAGTACTGCTTTTGATTAGTACAACTGTTGACAAAGAAAATTACTGGGATATTACCCTTCGTTTTCTTTGTAGCTTCATATATCTGCTTGTACTTTCAGTTGTCCCTTGTGTTTACAGTGGAATTTGGTGCAGGGAGGGTGGTTGGTCTTTGAAGGAATTTCCTACTTCCTTCTATTACAATGATAATAATAATAATAATAATAATAATAATAATAATAATAATAATAATAATAATAATAATAATAATAATAATAATAATAATAATAATAATAATAATCAACTAATGTAGAGCATTAAGAAGAAGCTTCACAAAAAAATCCTACTATTTACTTTCTATTAGGAGTAATCGAAGGCAGATCTAAAATTTTGAGAAGATGGGTGCACTGTGACGAAGAGGTGAATCCACGATATAAATTTTATGGGTTCAACATTTGGTTTTGCAACATTTGGATATAAATTTTATGGGTTTGTCTTTCATTAACAATCCTATCAGTTTCTCTGGGATGTTTCAAACATTATGACACTGATTTTGGACTGCACCTTCTAACTGAACCAGGACCCTTATAGCTCTGAGGCTGAAAGTGCTCTTCGTCAATGCATTTCTGCATATAAGGAGGTATGAGCAGTTTAGTTTTATATTACAAGTTTAGTTTAGTCAATTCATTTATGCATATTAGTCAATGATCAGCATTTGAACTTTGTTATCTTGATCTTGTGGCTTTACTGGTTGTTACCTTTTCTTCTTGGTTCTTGCACCACATGGAAGCTTAGAATACACCAATTATAAAATCCCAAGGATATATAGTATAGTTGAGGAACTTCTGTTTCTATCTCTAGATATAGTCAAATTCTCCTTTGGATGTCAAATGTTTGGTTATCAATTATGTGTCATGCTATGATAGGCAAAGCTATGTCCTTTCTGGATATTGTTGAGGTAATAGCTAGTGTGCTTTTAATGATAAATTTACAGGTTCTGTATATTAGTGTTTTAGGACAGAGAAAGTAAAGTACAAGGACTTCAGACCTGTCCAGGCTCTCTAACAGGAAAATTAGATGTCATAATAGCTATGTTCCTCGGACTCTCCGAAAATATCGATGGGTGTGTGTCGGATCCTCAAAAAACAATGTATTTTTGGAGGATCCGATACGGGTGCGGCAGCTGTTTTGGAGAGTCTGCGCAATATAGCACAATAGCATCTTAGAGGATTGAGGCAGCATATATTTCAATTCTTATTTGTGCAAACCATGACATAGTTTGTTTTTTGGGCGTATAATGTTTTTTTTTTAAAAAAAAAGGAAGAACATATATTTAGAAACTACAAAATTGTAATTACTCTGCTCAAGCTGGTTCCCACAATCAAGATTTTGAAATATGCAAAAGTAAGACTTTTTATTTGAACTTACGGGCAAATCTATTCCCAGTTACTCTACATCTAAATATGACATCGGTAAGGGGCATGAGCCTTTTCTGATTTACTGTTGAACTATTTTGGAATCTCATCAAGTGTTTTTACTTTTAGTTGACGAAATCTGTACGATGTATATTCTGTCTTATGGTTTTATCTTTGTTGTTGTGTAGTTTGTTACTGACAAGTCATTGTCTGATGCTCCTGGAGTAAAAGCTGAATACCTCTTGTGCTTGAAGCATCTATTTGATCAATTAAGTGATAACAAGACCTCGAGCACTGATCGATCTAGCAAGCCTGCTTTACAAGAGTTGAAAGATGAAATTAAGCGCGTAGAAGTTGAACTCTCGAAGAAAGGAGGGCGTAGAAGTTGAACTCTCGACGAAAGGAGGGCATAGAAGTAAGCAACTATATGTATAAGTCCATAGCATGTGCAATAAAAGATGAAGAAGCAAGTGGAATGTTAAGATTAGAACTAGAATGTAGTTATTTAACTATTAGCCACATTGTCTACAGTTAGTTAGTTAGGCTGTTAGTGCTAGTTTTGTAAGTAGTTAGTTACATTCGTTAGCGAGTGTCAGTGAGTAGTTTGTATATATGTATAGGTGCACTACTATTTCCTAATTCAGTTCAATGAGAATATTTACTCTCATTCCAAAAGATCTCGAACCTTCTCTTTTCTCTCTCTTAGCTTCATGACACACAACCATGGCAGATGAGCTCTAGCTCAAACACTCTCCTCGATAATGTTCAATTTTGTCATGGTATCAGAGCAAGGCTTCATCTACTGAGGTAGCTTGCGATCTTCTGTCTCGTTTTCTCTTCAATTCACAATTGAAGTTTTAGGTCTTTCTCGAAATTGTCATTCACTATTCTCTCTTGTGAAATCCTGTTCAAAATTGCATTTTTTGCTATGATCTCGTTTGATTGCAACAAATCATAGAAACTTTAAGTGTTCTCGAAGTTTTTCTGTTGAATTCTCGTTTCCTGTCTTCGATTCACGATTTAAATCAATCGAGATCTGTAGTTTAAGTAATTGCTGGAGATACTGCGAACAAAGACACTTTAGATACTTCAAGTCCCCTATACATGCATCCGTCGGAAAGTGGGTTCTATGTTAGTTCATGTACCGTTTGATGGCACAGGATATAGATCATGGAAGAGAGGTGTACTTAGAGCCCTCTCAGTGAAGAATAAGGTTGGCTTCATAATAGGGAAGTGTCAGAAACCAGTAATTGGACATACAACTTTTGATCAGTGGGAACGATGTGATGATATGGTGACTTCGTGGATTCTGAATTCTCTTTCAAAAGACTTAGCGGACAGTTTACAATATGTAAATGATGCAAAGGAGTTGTGGCAGGGATTAGAAGATAGGTGTAATCAAACAAATGGTGCAAAACTCTATCAACTCCAGAAAGAAATTAATGATCTAAGTCAAGGAACTGTAGATATAACAAGCTATTATACTAAGATGAAGAAACTATGGGAAGAATTAAACGCATTAAATGCACATGCACAATGCAGTTGTCAATGCATCTGTGGTGCTAAGGCTAGTATACAGAAAGCTGAGCAAGACAGAAGACTAATACAATTTTTGATGGGGTTAAATGAGGTATATATTGTTGTAAGAGGGAGTATACTGATGATGAATCCTCTTCCAAGCATTGCACAAGCATTCTCTACCCTCATACAAGAAGAGAAGCAAAGTGAAGTTAGGCCACACAATCAACAGTTGGTAATTGAGTCTACATCACTGAATGCCAATGGCCCAGGAAATAACAGTTTTAAAACCAATTTTAATCAACACAAGAGTAATTCCTCTGGTGGGAACAATAGCTATGGAAGAGGTTATATGGGAAATAGACCTAGGCCATTCCATGATTTTTGCAAAAGACCAGGGCACACCAAGGACAAGCGTTACAGAATCTATGCTTATCCACAAAACATGAAGTACAATAATGGTAATAGGGGAAGAAAAGTGGTAGCAAATATATTTGACACAACTGACAATGGAGCAGCTTTGACAGGGGAAATTCTCAGGAGCAAGGTAGAACCATGCAGCAGCTAACAAAGGAACAATATGGACAACTGCTGAGCATATTGGAAAGCTTCAAGAGTGAAAATAATGGAGACAACTCAAGAAACATCAACATGACTGGTGGTGTTGTAAACTTTGCAGGTATGACTGCTTGTAACACTTCTGTTGATCCAAATACACAGTCTTATGAAAGTATTAAAGAGAATGCTAATTCTTGGATCCTTGACTCAGGAGCCACTAACCATATGACTTATAACAAAGCCTCTTTGAATTACATCAAAACTCTTGTTTATCCTTTCCTAGTTTCTTTGCCAAATGGATATAAAGTAAGAGTGACAATAGTTGGAGATGTCATACTCAGTCCTCAATTTACCCTAAAAAGAGTCTTATATGTACCTAGTTTCAAGTTCAATCTTGTCTCTGTTCACTCATTGGCAGTTCAACTTGATTGCATCATCATATTCACTAAGTTTTCTTGTATCCTTCTACATGGCCTTTCACTGAGGAGGCCTCTGGAGATTAGTAAAGTCAGAGACAGCCTCTACCTTCACTATTCAAATTCAAGAAAGAACAGTTCTTCTATCATACCACTCACACACAGATCTGCACCTAGTGCATCCACCTCAGGTAGTCATAGTATCAATAATGTACATTGTCAGCACCATCTCTGTGATTCTGCACCTAGTGCATCCATTCCTCTTCATGTTTGTGATAATAAAAGTGTACAAGTTCCTTTGGATTCCAATAGAACTTCTTCTGACAAAATAGATTCAGTGTGTAGTACATATAGACCTGGTGACAATCATGTGGATCTCTTGTGGCATAACAGGCTAGGCCATGTACCTTTTATCAAGATGAAGGGTATCAATTCCATACATATAACCTTTGCAAACAAACAACCTTTTATATGTTCTATCTGTCCTATGGCTAGGCAGAATAAATCTCCATTCCCAAAAAGAACCACTTCCACCACCAAAGCATTTAAACTCCTCCATATAGATATGTGGGGCCCTTATCATGCATCAACTCATGACAATCACAGATATTTCATCACCCTAGTTGATGACTATAGCAGATGTACTTGAACACATCTCTTGACTAGTAAAAGCAATGCCCTATATGGCATAAAAGCCTTTTGTGCAATGGTACAAAACCATTTCAATACCTCAATAAAAACTATCAGAATTGAGAATGGTCTGGAGTTTGTGAACACTGAAACAACTATGTTTTTCCAAGCCAAAGGGATCTTACACCAGAAAACTTGTCCCTATAACCCTCAATAGAATGGTATAGTCGAAAGAAAACATAAGTACCTCCTTGAAACTGCAAGAGCATTGTTGTATCAGTCCAAAATCCCCATAAGATACTGGGGAGAGTGCATCCGAACTTCTACCTACCTGATCAATAGATTGCTATCCTCACCCCTCAAAGGGAAATGTCCTTTTGAGGTTCTATATAAGAAGAAACCAAATTATTCACACTTTAAGAGTTTTGGATGTCTATGCTTTCCTATGAACCTAAAACCTCACAAAGATAAATTTGAACCAAGATCAAATCCACATTTTTTTATAGGATACCCTTTTGGATCAAATGGATATAAGGTTCTTAGCCTAGCCACAAGGAAGATTCATGTATCTAGAGATGTGACTTTTCATGAAACAATCTTCCATTTGCATTGCATGCACACGAACATTTATGTTTTCCTTCTCCTCACATAGGAACCAGTATGAGTATTTTTGATGTTGCTTGTAACACTCCTCAAATTTATAAAAGTTTCGAGACACGCTAATTATAAAACTAAATTATTATTATTACTATTATTTTTTTCTTGCCTATAGTGAAAATATATATATGTTGTGTATGCATGTATACACACACACTTAAATAATTGGATATACAATTAGAAAAATATTAATAATTTTAATATTATTAATTATTAAAAGTAGGTATCATTAGTTGCTAATTAACTCAAAAAAAAGTAAAAGAAAAAGGGCGTGCAAGCCAAGCCCATAAAGGGCTCTTGGCTGGAAAAAGGCATAAGCCTTAGGAACAAAAAAAAGGAACAGAACCCCACGTTCTGTTGCCAAGAAACACAAAATACTCACGAAAGATTCTTGGTTTCATTGCGAATCACTAATTCTTGAACTCAGGTATATAAAATTTCTTATTGTCAATTATCCTACAGTAATTTTAGGTAAGAATTGAGTAGTTAATTCTCTTCTTCCTCTGTATCAACAATATATTGCATATTTAGGTGTAGTACTTTAAAATTGATTAAAATGCACTGGTTGTTGTAGAATCAATTGTTTGACTGGTTTCAATTGGACTGGGGTCTACGTATTGGTTCAAGGAGTTTTGAGGTGAGTTGATATAACCCTTTACTAAAGTGGTTTAACTCACAAAAGCACGCATACAATGTGTTTGATGAATTGCTTAAAAGAGCTTATATTTACTTAATTGAAGCGAGTGAGTACCTATTAACATAGAATTGTTCTAGCAAAAGTTTAGATGATTTATTATGATATATGTGTGTAAATTTTCAGATTTTTGTGTTATTCTTATATGTTATTTTCATGTTGAAAATTTATGAAGAAGCAAGAATTTCTAGAAACAATTTTACATGTTTATTTCATTCTTCTGTCATGCTTTACATTTAAGGATACCAACATGAGCATGTACATGATGTTCTATAAAGAAAAGATTTAGACTTGAAAGGTCACAAGAAGAAGTTTTAGAAAGAAAAGATTTTTGGGAGTATCCTTTATTCTGAGAAGGGGTCATCGTCCAGGCTGAGGGTCCTAACCAAGGCGTTGACTTCCTGAAACTACTTGTGCCAAAGTAGGGAGCACACGAGCCGAGGGTCTCGTTGCTGAGAATTTACTTAGCCAGGCTAAGGTATGATACATGAGCGCTGAGAACCATGAAGCGAGTGGCACCTCGTGGATTGGGCCTATTCGATCAGGTTGGGATTGAACCCGTGCCAATCACACGGTGACTGAGACAGAATTAAGTCAGGATAGTTGGAACTCCCAAAGTATAAACTGAAGTATTTTTTTATTAGAAAGAAAAAGAAAAGAATTTCTTTTAGAATATTCATAAACTGCTATTATGCAATTATTTAGAATTATTCTTATAAGCTTTATGTTTTACATGCATTTAGAACATTTGCTCGTAATGTATATGTTATTAAAGTTTCACCCCCTGTTGTTGAGACTCATTGAGTACAATGGATGGTACTGACGTTCTCTTTTGGGAACCTACATTGGTCTACGGTACAACGTAGGAACCGATTTTGCAGGCGAGCAGGCTACTGGTTAGGACTTCCTTCTCTTTCAGTGCTATTGGTGAGCTCCGCTATTATTCGTAGAGTATTCCTTAGAGTCATATTTATTTAGTGATTTCTTTGTTTACGTAGAGAACTGTCCAGGAAATCTCATGTCTTGAGTAGTGTCAGTTTATCAGTAGAGGCTTCATAGACATAGTCGCTGGGTTAAGATTCAGATGTTTTTGATAATAACTTGGCAGTATTTCATTGGTTACTATGAATAAAGTTTTGGAGTTGATTTATTTAAATGTATAAATTAATCAAAAGTATTTGGTTAGAGTATTGCCTTGTTGCATATAAAGTTTGGAGTTATAATAGATTTGATAAGCATAGATGGTTCGCTCGGTCATGTTTATGATCGAGTGCCGGTCCCGACTTGTTCAGAAAATGGGTCGTGACATTGCTAATCCTACTGTCACCAGTAACAGTGAGAGTCCACATCAACAACTAATGTCACCTGAACTTTCATTTCGCAATGATATTAATCCTATCACTCATGAATCTGGTTCACTAGGATACCAAAGTTCTCCCACTTCAAATAGAACCTCAAACACATCACTTGAGCCTAGTTTTCACTCACAGGATCAACAACAATCCGTTTCAGATAATTCACCAAGGTCAATACAATCAGAACAGACCATAATCCTAACTCACAATAGACTCCAAAGAACACTAAAACCTCCAAGTTATTTGAAAGATTACATTTGCAATGTGCCCACTCTCAATACCACTCACAATACCACTAAAGAACAAACTACATAAATTGATCATAGCTCACCCTCACAGTCCTTTTCTTTTCACACACATGTACCCTACTTGCAACTTATATCCTTAAGTGCTCTAAGTGGAAGCAGTCAGCATTTGATTGAAAAGCTTTCTATTGATTGTGAACCTGAGTCATATGAAGAGGCATCAGCTATACCTACTTGGCAACAGGCCATGAACCAAGAATTTGATGCCCTCTATTCTAATCATACCTGGGACCTTGTCCCACTACCTGCAGGAAAGAAAGCAATATGATGTAAATGGGTATATAAAATCAAACATAAGGCAGATGGAAGTGTTAAAAGATTTAAAGCTAGACTAGTTGTCAAGAGTTACACTCAACAAGCGGGAATTGACTACACTAAGACTTTCTCTTCAGTAGTGAAGATGACTACTGTGAGAGCATTAATTGGTATTGCAGCAAAGAAGAATTGGGATGTTTTTCAACTTGATGTGAACAATACTTTTCTACATGGAGACCTAAATGAAGAAGTGTACATGCAAGTACCATCAGGGCTATTAGTAGAAAACCAGAATTTGGTGTGTAAACTAAACAAATCCTTGTATGGTTTGAAGCAAGCAAGTAGACAGTGGTATGCTAAGTTGACAGAGGCCCTATGCTTTAAAGGATATGTGCATTCTATGCTAGACTATTCTCTTTTCTACAAGAAGGAGGGTAAATCAATTATTTTTGTAGTAGTAAATGTGGATGATGTCCTCTTAACAAGAACAGATTTGGAAGAAATCAAGGCATTGAAGTCTTTCCTACATGAGACTTTTAAAATAAAGGATCTGGGAAGACTACACTATTTCCTAGGACTGGAGATACTGTACAAACATGATGGAGCAATAGTCACACAAAGAAAGTTCACAAATGATCTTTTAAAGGAGTTTGAATTCTCACACTACACTCCCATGGCCTCTCCACTTGATCCCTCAACAAAGTTGAAAGCCACTGAAGGTACCCTACTCACAGACCCCACTCAATACAGAAAGCTGGTGGGAAAATTGAACTTCCTCTCCAACACACGACTTGATATTACCTACAGTGTCCAACATCTAAGTCAGTGCATGCAAAGTCCTCGAGTCTCTCACCTCAAAGTTGCCATGCATGTACTCGGATATTTGAAAAGTGACCCTGGTATGGGGATTTTTTTGTCGAACAATGGAGATTATAGATTAAGAGATTTCTGTGATTCAGATTGGGCAGCTTGCCCTGAGACTAGAAAATCAGTTAGCAGTTATATTGTATTACTTGGAGACAATCCAATTAGTTGGAAATCGAAGAAACAGTCCACTGTGTCACTGAGCTCTGCAGAGGCAAAGTATAGGTCTGCAAGAAAGGTAGTTGCAGAGCTTGTTTGGTTGTCTAAGCTTTTGGGGGAACTAACTGTACCCTTGAGTCTTCCCATTCCAGTATATTGTGACAATCAAGCAGCCCTGCACATCGCCAAAAATCCAGTGTTTCTTGAACGAACAAAAAACATAGAGATCGACTGCCATTTTGTAAAGGATAAGGTCATTGAAGGATTGATCTCCCTACACTATGTCCATACAAACAACCAGCTCGCAGATATACTCACCAAATCCCTGACAGGCATCAAACATTCGTCACTGCTTCACAAGTTGGAAATGAATACCTCCCTTCCAACTTGAGGGGGGTGGGGGTGGGGGTGGGGGTGTTAAGATTAGAACTTGAATGTAGTTATTTAACTAGTAGCCACATTGTTTACAGTTAGTTAGTTAGGCTGTTAGTGCTAGTTTTGTAAGTAGTTAGTTACATTCGTTAGCTAGTATGAGTGAGTAGTTTGTATATATGTATAGGTGCGCTACCATTTCCTAATTCAATTTGAGAATGTTTACTCTCATTCCAAAAGATCTCGAACCTTCTCTATTCTCTCTCTGAGCTTCATGGCACGCAACCATGGCGGATGAGCTCTAGCTCAAACACTCTCCTCGATAATGCTCAATTTTGTCAAATTAAACCAGTCGGAGATGAAATGTAAGGATTTGATCAAACCAGTAGCAGAGATGGGATGTACACTTTTTCTGATCCCTTAGATTTATAGGAAAATAAAAAATAAAACAGGAACGAGAAAGAAAAGTTGGTGTGCTGTGATTTGACTGTAAAATGCTATATTTAAATACAATTATACATGCAAACAGAGTTATTATTAGCAATATTATTGAAACATGTCACGTATCTAGTATATTTTTCGGTGCTTATTTTGTGTCGATGTTTTCGGAAACAGCCTCCTTACTTTTTCAAGATAGGGGTAAGGTCTGCGTACACAATATCGTCCCCAGACCCCACTTATGGGTCTTCACTGGGTTGTTGTATTTTGTGTCTATGCTTGATTTTATTATAATACATTATTAAATCTGTATTTCGTTTTTGTAATAAGATTGTGTTTAGACACTTATTTTAAACATTCTGATTAGACTAATCAAAGCAGCCAACGGCTACACCATATTGTTTGATTGGAGTATAATTATCTTTATTTTATTCTTAACTTTTTATAGCCTTAGTTTATCTATTTATTTTTACTTAATTGCAAGTGATAAAGACCTCATTCTTCCAAAGGAAAATATCATTACGTGCCGTAACCAAATATTTTCACACTGACACTATTCGAAAGAACACTTGCATTTCCATCTCAATCATTTAAGTAGTAACTCGATGCGTAATTAAAAGAGTCTACATAATAATACAAAACTTCATTGCATTTTAATATTCAAATTGATTGAAAATATTTGATAAGTTCATTATTCTGAACGCTGATACGTACCATTGGCTTGACGACAAAAATGTCACTATTCAACTTTTAAATGAAGTAATTCTAAGGTGAAACTTTATTTCAAATTTACGGGTGCAGTATTTGGATAGGGACCTTTCATCTTTGAATTTGAACGTGAGACAAAGCTTAAAGGCAGTTTCATATATATATATATATATATATATATATATATATATATATACTGGAGATTGAAGTCGTAAACAATTTATGATAATTTATCCAAGGCCAACATTTTATAAAATAAAATAAAAGAATAGAATTTATTCTTAAAAAGATTAAAAAAACGATGTTGACTTGAGAAGAATTAAAAAGTTCAGCTTTCAGGCTCCAAAACTCCTTTATTCTTTTCTAAAACGAAGAAACTAATAACAGTGACCCAAGTAAACTTTTTATTTCTGAAAAAGTCAACGTAAACCAAAATCTATCATCATTGAGAATTAAATAACTTCAGAAATAGATTCTCAGAATTTTCATGATAGAGAGTGACCACTGAAAAATTCAAACCAAACTTTCATAGAAGCCTTAATATATTATTACTTTCTTACCTAACAAAGTCATTCTAGGGCCCCTAAATGACTCACTCAAATTTAATACTATATACACATATCATTAGCATAGGCACCAGGTCTATCTTGTATAACGGAAATATGAGGCCTTTTTGGGGAAATACTTCAAAATATCTGTAAGGCGAGGCGGATTTATAATTTAAAATTTATGGGTTCTCACAACGATCTTAAGTTAATATATAATAACAATCGAACCAACAGATTAGGTTTTGAGCTTAATATTTTTATATATTTAGTGAATTTAAAGGGGATCCTTGGAGCAAAGCTAAAGTTATTTCAGTATGCCCTATAGATCACGAGTTCGAGCCGTGAAAGCAGTTGTTAATGCTTGCCTCAGGGTAGGTTGTCTGTATCACACCCCTTAGGTACGGCCATTTCTTAGATCCTATGTGAACGCGCGATGTTTAGTGCACCGGGCTGCCCATGTTTAATTATTTAGTAGATTTCTTAATACCACAAATGCACTCCTGAGTATCTTACTATATATAAAAATATTAGATTTTTTTATGATATACAGCTAAATGAATGGTCAGATACATTGAAAATACAGTTAGTATATACATACATACACCTAGTGTACGCATAATACCTTCATGTATGGCTTAGAGAAATTATTTCATCCTCATAATTGATAATTCAACCCTCCTAGCATAAATAGAGAAGTGAGTTCTCATATACAAAAGCGCGGAATTTTTAGTATTCCAAATCCAAAAAAAAATACTCTCTTGCTTCCCTTCTTCTTCTTTCAAGAAAAAAAATTAAACATGTCATCTTCATCTTCCTTCTCTTTCAACATAATAAAACCATCAAAAGTTAGTACTCCTATTTATGATTTATCTCTAGCGAAAGAAGCAACATGGGCTTTGTATCAACATGGATCACTCTCCAATGGTCGCGAATATTATTTTCCCGTTCCCTCCATAACAGAAGTACGTAAAAACCTTGATCTGTTTTCTTCCTCCTTTAATAAGATCAGGATGAGAAATGACTTTTTACTGGACCTCGAGGATCGCCATTCGAGGAATAAAAATGCAGAAGAACCCTCAAGGTACACGTTACAAGTTATTAAGGAAGTTCAAGAAATACAAGAGTCACCAAATAATGTTTTTGTTCCAATACAATTAATTGGTACTACTAGTAATAGTACTAATAATATTTCACTTCTTGATAAGTATGAGATTGAAAGAATCTCAAGGGAGTTAAATCAATATATAGAAACTACTCATGCTGCTTATCATGAGAAAAAAAATAATAGTGAGAAAAACATCAAGAAATTTAAAGGGTTGTTGTTTAGATATAGGATGTTAATGAACAAGTGTTGTTCAAGTTCACATGATGTAGTGGAGAGAAGAGCTTTCAGCAATTCACAGTCGCCGGAAAAGTGTTATTCATCGGCGCCGGTGGTGAAATTTGCCACCTGCCGGCCATGGAGAAAGCATGTCTAGTTGGTTAGTTGTTGCTAGAAGTTTCAAGTTAGTCATCCGCTATCTGAAGTTTACTGGCTCACCTAATAGGATTCACGCGACATATTATCCGTCGAAGGGGAACCTTGGCGTAATTGGTGAAGTTGTTATCACATGACCAGAGGTCACGGGTTCGAGCCGCAGAAAGAGTCTCTCATGGGAATGTAGGGTAAGACTGCGTATGATAGATCCTTGTGGTCCGTTCTTTTCTCGGACCCTGCACATAGCAGAAGTTTAGTGCACAATGATGCCTTTTTTTTCTTTTTTGGTTCTCTACTAAAAGTTTCTATTCACAAGTTTCGTACCCAAGACTTCTGATTAATGACAGAGAGGTCCATCCACCCTGCATATAATTTGTGATGTATAGCCTTCTATGAGATCACTCTTTAAATTCTATTCCCATTAGCTCAGTGGATTAAATTTAGTTGGATAAGTTTGTTTTTGAAGACAAATTTAGCTCACTGGTTTAGAAGACATATATTGAAACATGAGATTTTTACATACCTATACACTATTGGAAACTTTATTACCCTCCCTACTCAAGTTTTACTTTAATTACCTCCTATATACAAAATTACCAATTATGTACATTAAGATTTAAGGATAATTAATCAATTCCTACAATCACTCCCACTCCCCCCACGTTTCTCTCTCTGTATCCCACTCCCCCCCACATTTCTCTCTCTACATCCCATGTATCTTGCACAAGAGAGCAGCAATTCCACCATTAACAACCATTAAAAAGTTTTGAAGCTTTGAATTCGAATTTGGATTTTCAAAAAACATTATTTGTTTGAATTGAGTGTTGTTGCAAAGAATTGAGAACTCTCTCGACGTCTCTCTCTGTCTCTCAATCCCTAATTTCAGTAATGTAAAGCAAAGGAAAAGAGAGTAGCAATTCCATCATTGACAGTCATTAAAAAGCTTTGAAGCTTTGAATTTGAATTTGGGTTTTCAAAAATCATTATTTGTTTGGATTGGGTGTTGTTGCAAACAATTGGGAATATGGTTTGGTGTTTATATCTCAATTTTGAGGGTGTTTAGTGAAGATTAGACTTGATTTTGGTTGAATTTCATATTGAAACTCGTCGAAGAAGAAGAAGAAGAAGAAGAAGAAGACATGATATTGTAGTTGTATATAACTGAGTAGAAATAATGTAAGAAAATTGTAGATAAGTTGTAGATAAATTGTATAATATATAATTAGTTGTATGAAATTTATTTTTACTATGTATAAATCAGATACAAAATATATGTCACACCCCGAACCTGGGCCTGGACATAATACGGCACTCAGTGCCTGACTACATGTGACCGAGGAACCAACTGGCTGGCTGAAACAACATGTGATATCTTAACATATTAAATGCAGAAGATAAACTAACACATGCTGATATACTGAAAGTCTGGATGATATAGGTCAAAGTGCGGAAATACTAATACAATTTTGAAACATATTTTGCAGCTAACATAGCTTAACATGAAAAACATGAGACTCTATCTAACTGTTACTCTAGTTTATGAAGCCTCTAATGAAGCACTAAAAACACTAACTATCTGTAAATGCTAAAAGACTATAAAGTAATGATAAAGCTCTGAAAGAACTGGGGATCACCAAATAGCTGGCACGAGAACCCTAGTGCTCGGAATCATCAACCTGTAAATCATTACATGCATTGTGAGTTGCAGGCCCCGAACAAAAGGGACATCGGTACATTTGAATTGCACTGGTATGTAAAGCAACTGAAAGAAAGAATTATAAATGCTGAATCTGAAACTAAGCTGATAACTTAGAATTAATAATCGATAACTAAAATGATAACTATTGAAACTGAAACTGAAACTGAAATGATAACTAATAACTGAACTAATAACTAATAATTATTTGAATAAAGGAAGTAAGGATATGAATATTCCCTCTTCTGAATGATGAATATCTTGTTTATCTGAATATTAAACTGCGGCCTCAGACCCTATATATATATATATATATATATATATATATATATATATATGTGTGTGTGTGTGTGTGTGTGTGTGTGTGTGTGTGTGTGTGTGTGTGTGTGTGTGTGTGTGTGTGTGTGTGTGTGTGTGTGTGTGTGGGGATAACCTGTTTATCTGAATATTAAACTGCAACCTCAGGCCCAATATATAATATTAAAATGCGGCCTCGGGGCCAAGTGTACGTATACATAACTGTGGCCTCAGGACCAAAGATGCATAAAGCATTAACTGTGGCCTCAGACCCAAATACAGGTATTCGACATTTAAGGATTTAAAATTAGGAATTGAGAATCATACTGCAATACATAATAGTGAAATATTAAATCACGCTGAGTTACATGATATTGGAATATTGGATCACACTGAGTTACATAATACTGGAATATTGAATCATACTGAGTTACATAATACTGGAATACTGAATCATACTGAGTTACATAATACTGGAATATTGAATAGGACTCGAATGAGACATGTATTCTTGAACTGATTATGAATACTGAAACTTCAACTGTTTATGACATGTTGAGTAAGCTATACTAAGACTTAGAGACATCAAACCCAAGTCTATATTGAATACGAATTGAGTTCACAACGTTCAGAATGAAAGTCATGAACGAGTTATGAAGCTGGTGAATAGAAGTTCTACAACTATTCAAGGAACTAGGCTTAACTATATTTCTGAGGCAATTAATACGTCGTAAAAAAATGTAATGTAGAGAGAATCATTAACATTCCCAAATATAGAGAGTTAACCTCACATACCTTAACTTCCTGCTCTTGAGCGTAATACAACATTCACCAACCCTTTGAACTTCAATCTATATCAATATAAGTCAAAGGGATTCCATATTAGCAATAATACTCATGTTTTGGTCACTTAGGCATTTTCTCAAACACTTTATGGCATAAAGCTTCATAGTCCTTATTAATGGTGTCTCTACACCCAATAACCCATTCTTTAGCTCCTAAATAAATTCTAAAGTCTCAAATGGTTATATCAACATCATTCTTTATCACCCATAAGGTAAACAATAACTTTAACCAATAATCAACAATCAACACCCCAAACCTATAACCGTTCATTCTTTTCTATCAAACCCATCAACTCACATCTCATGAACTAGAATCTATAATCATTAATCCAATGTTAGAATCAATTAGAGGGTGAAGACATTACCTTTTTGAAGTTCAATCCCCTTGAATTCGAGTTCTAGGGTTCCTTCTCTCAACAACGATGTCCCAATCGAATATCTAATGATATGGAGGGTTTACCCATGCTAATAAGATGTTGGGAAATTGAAATTAACTTAGAATCACCATTAGAACTTACCTTGGGTGGTGGAGGGACCCTTAAGGAGTTAGGTTTTTGAGAGCTTTCCTTTCTAGAGCAAGTTTTTATGTTTTAGGGTTATGGGGGACGAAATAGGGCAAAGAAAATGACTTTCTAAGTCGGCCATCGCGTCCCAGTAAGCCTGACCGCGGTCCCGACTACGGTAAATAGCTGGAGCACTGCCTCACGATCGCGGTCGCGGTCAAATGCGACCGAACATGATAGTTACGCACTGTTTTGCAAAACGGGAATAACCTTTTGTACAGAGCTATATTTGGGCTCCACAATATATAGTTAGAAAGATATTTTAAAGGCCTAAAACTTTCATGCTTTGAGTATTCCTAAATACCTTACAAATATTCACTAAACCTTGCTGGAAGATGGACCTTCTGCAAACTTAGTCAATTTTGTCGAATCTTATGCACCTCACTTTCCATCTTGATTTTGAAACAACTATTTTCACCCATAATCATCCCGATGGGACTTCACATGTCCAAAATATAACTTTACTACTCTTTTATCTCATTCATACCTAAGTCGAATTTATAGGGTATTACATTATCTCCCCCTTGGGATCATTCGTCCTCGAATGATTGTCCTGACTGTAACTTCTGCTAACTCCGAACCTTAAACGGGTCTAGTGGAAACATGAACTTTCATTAACATTTGCATGTTAAACATAATGAATACATGATTACTGAACTGTTGAGATACTGAACTGAATGACTACTGCATTGACTGAATATTGGTCTGCTATTGATACGTGAATACTGAACTAACATGGATATATGAATATTGAACTGGCACGAATAATTGAGTATTGAACTAACATCAATATCTGAGTACTAAACTGGCATGAATATCTAAGTAATGTGCTGACATGAGTAGTTGAGTATTGAACTGACATGAGTATCGAACTGACATGAGTATCTGAGTACTGGAAACATGAATGTTATAACATGACAAGTGAAATACTGGTTGTACCACCGCTAATTCTGGTGGCAACTACAACTCATAAGTTAATTGACTGATCCTTCACAAGATTCTATATGTCCCAAAATATAGCAGGGACTATGCTTCCTCTTCTTCTCAAATCTCATAATGCCTTTCATAGGCGAAACCTTCCGAAACACCCAATCATTAACTTAAAACTCTAGGTCACTATGTCGTACGTTCGAATAGGACTTTTGGCGGTTCTGAGCCATCTTCAAATGCTCTTGAATTAACTTAACTTTCTCCATAGCTTGAAAGACCAAATTTGGTCCCAACAACTCCCCTTCACCAACTTTGGACCAACTAATTAGCGATCTACACCTTCGCCCATACAGAGCCCCGCACGTGCCATCTTGATACTAGAATGATAGGTTATTATTAGTAAGGTCAATGAGAGGTATGTGATCATCCCATTTACTTTTAACATCAAGGACATATCCTCAACTTGTTTGAACAATGCGCTCTGTCTGGCCATCTTTCTGAGGATGAAAAACTTGTGCCTAATCATTTCTGAAAGAACTTCTAAAGTTCATTGTAAACTTAGCACCACAGTCCAAAATGACGGACAATGGAGTCCCATGCAATCAGATGATTTCCTGAATGTACAACTTGGTATAATCTTCTACTGAATCTGTAGTCTTTACTGGCAAGAAATATGGTGACTTGGTAAGTCAATTTACAATCATCCAGTCAAATCATTCTTTTAAAATGAGTAAGATAATCCTGTTATAAATTTCATATTTACCATCTTCACTCAAAATATGTGTATTCTGTGATAAAATACTAGGCCTTCTGCTGCCTGACTTTTACTTGCTAACAATCCAGACAATTTGGCCACGAAGTCTTTGACGTTCCTTTTCATGTTGGTCCGCCAATAAACCTCCTTAAAACCATGATACATATTTGTCGTACCTGAGTAAATAGAATACCTGAAATTCTGGGCTCCTAGCATGATCTTCCCTCTTTAAGTCCATCTATGTCTGGAACACACAATCTGTCGTGGTACCTCAAAGTACTATCATCTCCCCCTTATTCCAAAACTATCATTTTATTCCTATGAATCCTCTCTTTCAGCTACAACAAGTAGGGATCATCAAACTATTTCTCCTTCACTTCGCCTACTAAGAGGGAACAAGTCATATTCTAGACAACAACTCTACTATCTTTGGAGTATGCAAATTGAACTCCTAGCTAGGGTAAGTGGTGAACTTCTTTCACCAGAGTTGTCTTATCTACCTCAATCATGAGTTATACTTCCTACACTTGATTATCTTCTTAAGCATTTCCTAAAAGCACTTATAGAATTATTGTGAGCTAAGTCTATATTCTGAAGATTAGAGTCTCATGTGATGGCATTACCCTCGTGATACATAACTGGGCATGATTTTTATAGTTCTTTCTCCCCATTTTTTATATATATATCACATGCTAACTATACAGGTTTCAAATCTCCAATTGGACTTACTGCCGATTTTCATATCTCCCCCTTAGACCAAAGGTCTTATACTTATGGATCCTTCTCTTTTTGTTGGGATCCAAATAACTTTTCTTATCCTTAAAAATTCTTTTCACTTTATGTCAATGAAGACTCTCCTTCTGACTTACTTTTGAGCAATTCTTCTTACTAGGAAAACCCCAAATTATTCACTTAACGGGAAACTAGTGTATTCATAACTGTCATACATATACTCTGCTCACACTGTCAATCTTGGGGAGATCCGTATTCGATAATTCTTAAAGGCTATTCTTCTGTAGTTTGCTCTCTCACTGCCTAGCTGATTTTCTTCCCCCACTGTCATTGTGCTTCAGGTTTAACTTAAACTCTTAAAGTTCTAACAAGCGTTCGGTATTTCAAACCGTCATCTACTCACTAGAGTTAACCTGGCTAAGTAATTCAAATTGTACCTCTACTAGCTGTGCTGAAAGTGCTAATTCACTGTATCTGTCACACCTCCTTTTTCCGCCCCCGCGAGGGTTGAAGGAGTTTTTCCAATTAAAGGACAATCGAAACGGGATTTGTTTATTTGTTTCAGAGTCGCCACTTGGGAGATTTAGGGTGTCCCAAGTCACCAATTTAATCCCGAATCGAGGAAAAGAATGACTCTGTATTACAGTCTGCGAACCAGAAATCCGGATAAGGAATTCTGTTAACCCGGGAGAAGGTGTTAGGCATTCCCGAGTTCCGTGGTTCTAGCACGGTCGCTCAACTGTCATATTCGGCTTGATTATCTGATTTAATACATATTGAACCTATGTGCGACTTTTAACTCTTTACCGCTTTTATTATTATATTTTAAAAGAATGTGAACATCGTTTAAAAATATGTCTTTGGATTGCGTCACATGAAATGCACCCGCAATCCGGAACACATTTTTATTCAATGTTTTGGGATTTGGATTTGGGTCGCATGAAATGCACACCCGAGTTTAAGAAGGTAAGATTATTAAAATGCGCGCCTAAAGCGATTAGCGTATTTATTATTTTTTGGGTAAAGCCGTGGAGTTCGCTAAGCGGCCGATCCCGAGTTCTAAGTAATTAACACATACATTTTGTGAGGGCCCCGTAATTTGTGCATTTTATTTGGCGAGGCTCGTCTCATTTTTATTTAAAAGGATAAACCTATAGTGACTACATTTTTTCTATTAAGTTCGTCTCTAAAATAAAAGAAAATCCCTCAATTAATTACATGCTGAAAAAGACGTAACTTATTAGTTATTAGTTTACGGCTAATGCAAATGGAAAATTGCAATCGAGTTTGTACAAAGAGAGATTGCTTTCGTTCTATATTCTATTATTTAATAACACTAGAACATGAGATTGACACACAATAATATCAAAACAAATTAACTATTCTTTGATTAATTTAAACTAACATTATTAGATGAAGGAGTTATTATACATATGCAACCCCATTACTCATTAATCAATCAACTACATTTTTATACAAAGAAAGAAAAATTCTATTCAAACACAAATCTAAACAGGAGGAATTCAACAGGAACAAAGTCTGGTCAATATTTCATTTCGCCTCAAACCAAGAGTGTACAAATGTGTACCTGGAAATGGCAATACAAGAAGAAGAGAGGTAGGAGTCAGCAACAGTAATAACACAACAACGCAACAGCAACCCAACAACAGCAATTCGAACCAGATTCAAGGCCCAGAAAAATTTGAAGAAAACCAAACAAGCTCAATAGAACAAACCCAAAAGTTTGTAAACAAACTAAACAGCAACAACCCACGTGTGTATTAAAACCCGAAACTAAACTCGTTTCTCACTTTGTTTTTGTTTTCTCTTTTTAAACTCTATCACACTCTCTTCATATTTTCAGAATGTATTCCTCTCTCCCTAAGTAAGTCTTTCAAGTTCAAGTCTAATGTTCAAGTCCAACCCCTCTCAAGTCTTGGTCCTCTCAAGAATGTGTCAAATGACTCTATTTATAACAAGACTCTTGTCTTGAATCCCCAACCCGAAATATTCCCCCAATTGCATGCTTTGTCCCCACTACTTAATGTTTTCTTTATTTTAAACCCTTATCCCCCATGCTTAACATAAATAATTACATTATTCCCACCCCACTACATTATGTCTTGTCCCCCATTATATTAAACAATTATATCAACCCCAACCCATTACATCTTGTCCCCCATGCTTAACATAAATAATTACATTATTCTCACTCCACTACATTATGTCTTGTCCCCCATTATATTAAATAATTGTTCAAATGTTTAATTCCAAAAATACCCCTCCGACCTTACTGAAATTACCATTTTACCCCTGAACGTACTGCAATTTACCAAATTACCCCCTCAGCTATAACCAATTCACCTAATCGATCTCAACCAAAATACAGCAAATATGACCAATTTCTAAACAAATTCAAACAACAAATCACATGAACACAGATTGAATCATACAGTTTCAAATTAATGGGAATAAGTTAACCATATTGGGAACCAATCCTGGTTAACTTAGACCAAAAATGAATGAGCAAAGAGACAACAACATCAACAACAAAATACATGATTCAAACTAAATCAACAAATCAAAAACCAAAACAGACTCACATTAAATTACTGGATTAAAAACGAACTTCAAACAAAGAATAAACATGCATTAAATCTATATTAAACAACAAACATGACGGATCCAAATGATTAAACCAACATATTTCTATATTACAACTGAATTCTTTTAAACAAATAAAACTAAACCGAAGAAGAAACAACATTAAAATTAAACTAACCACATTAATTAAATTTCAATTTGAATCTAACAACATTAAAACTAAACTAAGAATTTCACATGAACAAACTGAAAAATTAACAAAACGATGAACACGAACGAAACAAGAATCAAACATTTACCGATTTTAGATTTGAGAATATCAAAACAAAATACGGACAAAAGTGAAACTCAAAACACACTAACCGGATCGAAACGACGAAGAACTTGAATGAGAACAAATCTGTCCGGAAACGATTATCGCACCAAAACTGCCAACGTCCTAACGGATCTTGACTTCAACGACAAACTCACCTTCCTTTTAATCTTGACGAATTTAAAACAACAAACGACGACCTCGACGGATTGAAACTGAAGATCGACGAGCAGTAGTTGTTTGTGGTTGAGCAGTGGCAGCCATGGATGCTGAACGAAGCTGGACGAAGCAGCAGCATCGAACAGCAACAACACGGAGAAGATGAAGTAGTGGCAGTGTGATGGAGCAGCAGCGGGCAGCATGGTCGTCGAGTAGCCACAGCCATGGTGAACTGCCTGAAGCTGCGACTGGAAAGGAAGAAGCAACAGCGATGGTGGATGCAGTAGTTGCTGTTGCTGCGTCGCCGAGCTGGAGGTCGTTTGGGACGTGAACGCTTGGGTTTTGCTCGACGAGGCAGCTGAGGAGGTGAAGGAGGCAGTCATGGGGTTTCGCTTGAAGCCAGGGTTTAGAGGAGTAGAAGAAGAAGAAGACACAGCAAGGGGGTGGTCGTTTAGACGTGAAGGAGAAGGTGGTGGAGGGTTGTTGGTGCTGCTACCATGGACGTCGATATGGAGCTCGAAGGTGGTTGTTGCCATGGATGTCGATATGGTTTTGACGAGGAAGGAGGCTGGGCGAGATGGAGCTCGAAGGTGTGTGCGTGTGTGTGTGTGTATCGACGTGGGGGGGGAGGGGCAGCAGCCATGGCTGGTGGGTTTTTGGGAGTTTTGGAGGAGAAGAAGAAGAAGGAGAGGGTGGGGGGCGGATAGGTTTTTGGTTTAGGTTTAGGGTTTTTTTGTTTTGTTTTTGTGAAATGTAAGATAATAGGGGTGTTGGGTATTTGGGTTATGGACTGGGTCGACCCGGTTTGAAATGGACCGGGTCGATGGTTGGATATTTTTTTGGGCCTGTGGCTTGAATTTGAAGAAGAGCCCAATTCCGATTTTCTTTATATTTTTTGTTCTCTTTTCTTCTTTTATTTTTCTAAAACTAAATTCTAAAAATCCTTAAATTATCATATAGAACTAAATTAAATTATAAAAGCGCAAATTAATTTCCAATAACAATTAACACATAATTAAGTAATAATCAAGCATAAAATTGTACAATTGGACATTAAATGCTAAAAATGCAAACGATGCACATTTTTTGAAATTTTCATTTTTGTAAAACAAACTTAATTACTAACAATTATAGGATTAAATCCTAAATGCAAATGCGACATATTTTTGTATTTTTTATTAATTTAACAAATAAACATGCTTGACAAAGCAGTAGCATCGCAGCCCAAGTAGCTGCTGAACGGGCTATGGCAGCAGCAACGTAGCAGAAAAGGCTTGGTTTTGGGAGTAGCAGCGACGACACAGTAGGGCGTTTGGTTGAAGACGATGACAACAAAGTGAAGCAGAAGCAGTCGAGGCAGCTGGAAGGTGAGACGTTTGTGCTATTCATGGGTTCAAAGGAGATGGTGGTGGAGGGCAGTCGTTCATGGAGGACGAAGCAGTGGCAGTGGTCGTTTGTGGCTGGTCGTTGTTCGTCGAGGAAGTAGGAGGTAGCAGCGGCGAGCTGGGATGCTTGTTGGCAAAGCTGCTTGGACGTAGCAGAAGACGCAGCGACGCAGCAGAAGCGACTGCTTCAGGTGGTCGTCCGATATGGTGAGGAGGGGCTACTGTCGAGGCCAATAAAGAAGATGAAGGAGTAGCCATGGCTGCCATGGGAGCTCGAGCTTGAGCTTGACAACGAGGAAGATGAAGGCAGAAGAAGCTGGGTCCGTTTGGAGTGAGCTTGAGGGTGAGCAGCCATGGATGGGCTTGGAAGCTTGGAGAAGAAGAGGGAAAGAGAGAGGGGGGCGGATGAGTTTTTTTAGGGTTTTTTCTTGTTTTGTTTTTGTGAAAGGTAAGATGCAAGATAGGGGGTGTTAGGTATTTGGGTTATGGACCGGGTCGACCCGGTTTGAAGTGAACCGGGTCATGGGGAAGGTTGGGTATTTTTTGGGCTTGTGGCTTGAATTTGAAGAAGAGCCCAATTCCGATTTTCTTTATATTTTTGCTCTCTTTTCTTCTTTTATTTTTCTAAAACTAAATTCTAAAAATCCTTAAATTATCATATAGAACTAAATTAAGTTATGAAAGCGCAAATTAACTCCCAATAACAATTAACATACAATTAAGTAATAATTAAGCATGAAATTGTACAATTGGACATTAAATGCTAAAAATGCAAAAGATGCCTATTTTTGTGATTTTCATTTTTTGTAAAACAAACTTAATTACTAACAATTATAGGATTAAATCCTAAATGCAAAATGCGACATATTTTTGTATTTTTTATTAATTTAACAAATAAACATGCATAGACAAATACAAATGATTATCCAAAAATGTCACAAAAATTCTCAAAATTGCACACCAAGGAAAATCGTTTTATTTTGAATTTTTGGGTGTAATTCTTTCATAGGGCAAAAATCACGTGCTTACAGTATCTACTCAAAATACTCACTATTTTGTTACTAACCACCTGCTAGCATCATGTGTTCATGTTCTACTTTGAATAACTAAAGTGAAGCATAAGGTTATTTCTAACTTCCCTCATCACCCGACCCTATTGTGAGGTCGTATACTATCCTTTTTTTAAGGGAAAATGCATAAGTACCCCCATGAGACCTATATTCCCAACTACACACTCTTTCTTTGCGGGAATCCTATTACCCTCGTAAACTTATTTTAAATGGAATTATTTGCACCCTTAACACTGACGTAGCAAAGTGTGTGTATTTAACTCTCCCAAAGGAGAGTGAGAAGCAAAAAAAATGATTTTCAGATTATTTTTTATTCTTTTTTACCATTTTTCTTACTTTTTTTCCTTTTCCTTTTCCTTTTTCTTATTCTTTTTTCTTTTACTTTTTTTTTCTTTTCTTCTCTAATTCCGGTGGATATTCATTCACCGACGACTTTGTCTAACCGTTTTTCTTCCATTTTTTCTTTTCACACACAAATTAAACTCTCAAAAAGATCTATTCATAAGCAAAGCAAAATACATTCAGATTTGGGGGTATAATTCATCATCGGAAAACCTTCTCACGCCGGAAAAAAAAAAGATATATTGAAATTTTAGCTGGAAAAAGTTTTCTCAGCTTATATTCGTTTTTATTTCTTTTGCTCTTCCTCCCACACATAAATCACACTTTCAAGAAAAATTATATATATAAAAGACAAAACACACTTAGATCGGGGTAAAAATTTGTTGCCGGAAAAAAAAAATTGCCGGAAAAAATGGTGTTTGTGAAATTCCGACGACCACCATTTTATGCCACCGGTGACCAAAACAAAAATAAAGATAATAAAATAACCAAAAAATTGAGAATAATAAAAAAGGATAAGAAAAAGAAGAAAGAATAAAAAAAGTACTAAAAATACATGTGGGGGCGCATGTAGCTCACCACTTGCCAAGAGTTTGGTTGTCAGTATTAAGGGTGCAAATAATTCCATTTAAAATAACTTTAGGGGGTAATATGATTCCCGCAAAGAAAAAGTGTGTAGTTGAGAATCCAGGTATAGGTCAGGGAGGTACTTACGCATTTTTCCTTTTTTTAACTATGTACATATATCACACTTAGGGAAAGTTCATCTATCTTAAACAAAATTGGAATATCTAACCCCCAAACTTTCTATATACTTCAAAATCACTTCAGACTATAAACATTTGGAGTAAACACTTAGCCACATAATCTAAGGGGGAACTGACATATCTTTTATCTTACATCAATAACTGCTTTTTATAGCAACTTACTAATATGGTACTTCTAGTTCTGATTTGTATAAATCTAAACAACTTAAAATCATTCCCTAAAATTCAATGTTGTCTGCTCTTGGTTTTCATTTCATACATCATATTATTCTTAGCTATATTTCCCTTAGGCTCTTCTTTGTCCAAAACTATAGTGATCAATTCTATGCCCGCTGCGGTTGAATTTTTAACCTGATATATCGTGGGGTCTGACATGCAAATACACTGCCATATATATCTGATAAATCACTTCATGCACCATCCGGTGAGTCTTGGGTCTTAATCCCTAAAACATGCAAAGATTTTGCTATAATCATTGTTACTTACATTTTCTTTAATCATCCATATGCATCACTGTATACTCACAAGTTTCTAGAAATTTTGATACACTAAAAATTGGAGATCTGATAACTGAATAACAAATAACTGGCATACTGAATAACCATAAACCTGCTAACTGAAAGGCCACTAACTGGTAACTAAGATAAACTGACAACCATAAAACATGATAACTGTTTATACTTTCTGATTAGGTTATGCTCTAATCTGTACTACTATCCATTGCATCCCACTTTCAATATCCTCTCAAATCTTATTTGTTACCAACATGTACTCCATAGTAATACCACGATAGGAAAATCATCCTTTCTAGAACCTTAGACTTTTCTTGTCTGTCACTTGGACATTCGATACGTATGGAATTCGATAGTAAAAGAAGATTACCTAAAGCTCTAATTTTCATTGCACGATCTAGAGTAGAAAGAAATGAGATAATCCTGGATATCATGGTAGTTAACCATTTATATGAGTGGCTTGCACACACATATAAAGGAAACTCCACTGGACACAACTTCATAGACTCCCTAGGACTCTTGAATCTAGTGCTATGATACAAAGCTTTGTCACGCCCCGAACCTGGGCCTGGACGTAATATGACACTCGATGCCTGACTACATATGACCGAGCGAACCAACTGGCTGGCTGAATCAACATGTGATATCCTAACATACTAAATGCAGAAGATAAACTAACACATGTTGATATACTAAAAGTCTGGATGATATAAATCAAAGTGCGGAAATACTAATACAATTCTGAAACATATTTGCAGCCAACATAGCTTAACATGAAAAGCATGAGACTCTGTCTAACTGTTACTCTAGTCTATGAAGCCTCTAATAAAGTACTGAAAACACTGACTAGATGTAAATGCTAAAAGACTATAAAGTAATGATAATGCCTCGAAAGAACTGGGGATCACCAAATAGCTGGTACGAGAATCCTAGCGCTCGGAATCATCAACCTGTAAATCATTACCTTCATTGTGAGATGCAGGCACCGGGCAAAAGGGACGTCAGTACATTTGAATTGCACTTCTATGTAAAGCAACTGAAAGAAAGAATTATAAATGCAGAAACAGAAACTAAGCTGATAACTGAGAATTGATAATTGATAACTATTGAAACTAAAACTGAAACTGAAATGATAACTAATAACTGAACTGATAACTAATAATTATTTGAACAAAGGAAGTAAGGATATGAATATTCCCTCTTCTGAATGATGAACATCTTGTTATCTGAATATTAAACTGCGGCCTCAGACCCTATATATATATATATGTGTGTGTGTGTGTGTGTGCACAACTGCGGCCTCGGGGCCAAGTGTACGTATACATAACTGTGGCCTCAGGACCAAAGATGCATAAAGCATTAACTGTAGCCTTAGACCCAAATACAGGTCTTCAACATTTAAGGATTTAAAATTAGGAATTGAGAATCATACTGCAATACATAATAGTGAAATATTAAATCACGCTGAGTTACATGATATTGGAATATTGGATCACACTGAGTTACATAATACTGGAATACTGAATCATACTGAGTTACATAATACTGGAATACTGAATCATACTGAGTTACATAATACTGGAATATTGAATAGGACTAGAATGAGACATGTATTCTTGAGCTGATTATGAACACTGAAACTTCAATTGTTTATGACATGCTGAGTAAGCTATACTAAGACTTAAAGACATCAAACCCAAGTCTATATTGAATACGAATTGAGCTCACAATGTTCAGAATGAAAGTCATGAACGAGTTATGAAGTTAGAGAATAGAAGTTCTATAACTATTCAACGAACTAGGCTTAACTATATTTCTGAGGCGATTAATACGTCGTTAAAGAAACGTAGTGTAGGGAGAATCATTAACATTCTCAAACATAGAGAGTTAGCCTCACATACCTTAACTTCTTACTCTTGAGCGTAATACAACATTCGCCAACCCTTTAAACTTCAATCTATATCAATACAAGTCAAAGGGATTCCATATTAGCAATAATACTCATGTTTTGGTCACTTAGGCATTTTCTCAAACACTTGGTGGCATAAAGCTTCATAATCCTTATTAATGGTGTCTCTACACCCAATAATCCATTCTCTTGCTCCTAAATAAATTCTAAAGTCTCAAATGGTTATAATCAACATCATTCTTTATCACCCATAAGGTAAACAATACCTTTAACCAATAATCAACAATCAACACCCCAAACCTATAGCCGTTCATTCTTTTCTATCAAACCCATCAACTCACATCTCAGGAACTAGAATCTATAATCATTAATCCAATGCTAGAATCAATTAGAGGGTGAAGACATTACCTTTTTGAAGTTCAATCCCCTTGAATTCGAGTTTTAGGGTTCCTTCTCTCAACAACGATGTACCGATCGAATATCTAATGATATGGAGGGTTTAACCATGTTCATAAGATGTTGGGAAATTGAAATTAACTTAGAATCACCATTAGAAATTACCTTGGGTGGTGGAGGGACCCTTAAGAAGTTAGGTTTTTGAGAGCTTTCCTTTCTAGAGCAAGTTTTTATGTTGTAGGGCTGTGGGGGACGAAATAGGGCTAAAAATGGCTTCCCAAGTCGGCCACCACATCCCAATAAGCCTGACAGCGGTAAATAGCTGGAGCACTGCCTCACGACCGCGGTCGCGGTCAAACGTGGCCGAATGCGGTGGTTATGCATTGTTCTATAAAACGAGAATAACCTTTTACATAGAGCTCCGTTTGGGCTCCAATATATAGTTGGAAAGCTATTTCAAAGCCTACAACTTTCATGCTTTGAGTTTTCCAAATACCTTACACATTTTCACTAAACCCTGCTGGAAGACAGACCTTCTGCGAACTTAGTCGATTTTGTCGAATCTTATGCACATCACTTTCCATCTTGATTTTGAAACAACTATTTTCACCCATAATCAACCCGATGGGGCTTCAAATGTCCAAAATATAACCTTACTACTCCTTTAACTAATTCATACCTAAGCCGAATTTATAGGGTGTTACATTATCTCCCCCTTTGGGATCATTCGTCCTCGAATGATTGTCCTAACTGTAACTTTCGCTAACTCCTATCACGACCCAAAATCCCAACCCGGTCGTGATGGCGCCTCTCTTGAGGACAAGGCCAGCCAATCAACAAAACAGTACATCTCTTTATAATTACTTAGCAGGAATAAGTCTAAATCATGAGCAATATAATCTTAAATGCGAAATAAACGTGATAGAACAAGGAAAACCATCCTAACTCAGCCCGAAATCGGGGTGTCACAAGCCATGAGCTACTACAGAGTTTACTAATATTTTACAAAGTCTAGAATTATCATAAATAACAAAGATAAGGGAGAAAACGGGGCTGCGGATGCAACAGCTACCTCGTTACTCCTAGTCACCGCCTGGCCTGGAAAGAATCAGCGCTCAGGAGCGAACTCAGCTCTGCATGTATCTGCACACATGGTGCAGGGAGTAATGTGAGTACTCCGACCCAGTGAGTAATAAAAATAAATAACGACTGAAAACATGAAATCTCATAACGGCACAATATAGCGCTATCCCAAGCAGTAAAATCAGTTATACAGTAAAACAGTGAGTATTAGATAATTCTTCTTTTAAAACAGTAAAGACAAATAATTTCCACAGTAAGGATAATCAAAAGCTTGCCCCTCATGCTCAATATGTAAATCTCAGTATAGTATCAGCCCCTCGGGCTCACTCCCAACTCACCAGCACACAACATCAGCCCCTCGGGCTCACTCCCAACTCACCAGCACACAACATCAGCCCCTCGGGCTCACTCCCAACTCACCACACACAAGCAACGGCCTCTCGGGCCCACTCCCAACTCACCTGGGTACCCTGTGCTCACTGAGGGTGTGTACAGACTCCGGAGGGGCTCCTACAGCCCAAGCGCAATATCAATAGGCCTGAAAGCCTTCACACATCACACACGAGGCCTGAAAGCCTCCTCACATCACTCAACATATCCTCACGTATGGCCCTCGGCCTCAATCAGTCCAGAAAATAATCATAAGCCTCTTGGGCATCAGTAAAACAATAGTGCTCAGCTCAACAGCATTATAAATATCATTAAATCTCGAGTAGAGTATAAATGTAGCTGAGTTCACAAAATAATATAATTCAATTGGACTGAGTTCAAATAATATTTCAATTCGTGAGGAAAATAGTGATGTAAATTCACAAAAGATTTCAGATAATTGGCACGAAGCCCAAATATGGCAATAAGCCCAATGATAGTGAAAAACAATAAATCTTTATCAATTACGCGGTAAAAATATCAACTGGGATGGACCAAGTCACAATCCCCAAAAGTAAATGACCCCGCGCTCGTCATACAACGCGTGTCCCATCTCAACATAGCAGTATGTTGTGCAATTCGGGGTTTCAAACCCTCAGTGCATCATTTAAAATCATTACTCACCTCAATACGGTCCAACGTCTACTCCACTATGCCCTTGCCTCTCGAATTTACCTCTTCGCGCGTCGAATCTGGTCAAAACCATAACGAATACATTACAATAGGCTAAGGGAATATAACCCAATCAAAAAGACTCGAAAAATATCGAAATTCACGAAATTCGCAAAACCCGAGCCCCGGGCCCACTTCTCGAAAAATTACAAAGTTCACATCACCGGATTCCTCGTCTCGCCACGAGTCCGTACATATCAAATTTAATAAAATCAGAGTTCAAATGACCCCTCAAATCTTCATTTAATCCTCTTAGGTTTCAAGCCCTAAACCACCATTTTTGTCCATAAATTACTTGAGTTTTCAGCTCTAATCCATGTATTTAACTTGGAAGTAAGTAGAAACAACTCACCTTTGATGCTTGATGAAATCCCCCTTGAAATTCTCTCCAAAATAATCCAAGCCAAATGAAAGAAATGAAAGAAATAAGCCAAATCCGTGTTTTAAAGAATCTGTCCGTGCTTCGTCGAGTTGTACCTTGCACTTGTGCTATACAAGTTGTACATCCTATTAAAATTTTCTCTTATCGGACACCTTCTGCTTAAACACCCATAACGTCTTGTATAAATATCCAAATGATAAATGGTTTGAATATTTAAAAATTAGACTCGAAGATCTTTAATTTGATAGGTTGTACACCATATAACTCTTTATATATCCCGAGATATGAGCTTCTAAAGCGCATCCGTAAATTCTGTCGAAATTGCTCTACCAGCCATTTTCGATCCATCATAACTTTCTGAGATAATATCCAAATCACGAATGGTTTAACTTTCTGAAAACTAAAATGTAAGGGCTACAACTTTCGTGTTTTTCAATTTTTCTGATTTCTTATAGATTACAAGATATGAGCTTCCAAACTAGACACCTCGCGCCTGAAATTTTCTGGTCACAGCAGAAGCCTAAAAATTTCTGCAATTTTTTCAAACATGAAATAGTCCGTTTAACCACCCAAAACTCACCCGAGGCCAGTGGGACCTCAACCAATCATGACAACATATCCCATAACATCGTTCAAACTTGTTCCAACCTTCGTAACGCTCAAAAAAACATCACAACACCAAATTCGCATCGGATTCAAACCTATGAACTTTGAAATTTCTAACTTCCACATCCGATGCCGAAACACGTCAAAACTAGTCCGAATGATCTCAAATTTTGCAGACAAGTCCAAAATGACATAACGAAGCTACAGCAACTCTCGGAATTCCATTCCGAGCCTCGGATCAAAATCTTACCTATCAACCGGAATCCGCCAAAATACTAACTTTGCCGATTCAAGCTTAATTCTACACTGGTCATCACAAAAATATTCCGGACACACTCCTAAGTCCCAAATCACCTAACAAAGCTATCTGAACCATAAAATTCGTATTTCGAGCGCTCTAACACATAAGTCAATATCCGGTTGGCTTTTCCAACTTAAGCTTCCTTAAAAGAGACTAAGTGTCTCAAACCTTACCAAAATCATTCAGAATGACTTCAAATTTTTGCACACAAGTCACATTCGACATTAAGGACTTGCCCCAACTTTCGAAATCACATTCCGACCCCGATATCAAAATTTCCACTTCCGGTCGAATTTTCTCAAAAACCTTCAAATTTCTATATTTAGCCAAACGGCTCCAAAATGACCTACGGACCTCCGAATTCACTTCCGATCGCGCTCCCAAATCCAGAATCACCATACGGAGCTACTCCCAGTCTTGGAATTCCAAACGGACATCAATAACACTGAAATGCATTTTAAGCCAAACTGATGCAATTTCTTATAAAATGCTATCTTCCACAATAGGCGCCAAAACGCTCCGGGTTATCCAAAACCCGATCCGGGCATACGTCCAAGTCCGAAATCATCATACGAACCTGCTGGAATCCGAGGTCGTTTACTCAAAATTCCAATCCTAGTTCATTTCTTCAATTTTAAGCTTTCAAAATGAGAATTTCCATTTAGATTTGACTCCAAACTTCTTGAATTTTAATTCTGACCATACACACAAGTCAAGATACCTGAGATGAAGCTGCTCATGGGCTCAAACTGCTGAATGACGCGCTGGAGCTCAAAACGACCGATCCGGTCGTTACAACTCCGAACCTTAAACGGGTCTGGTGGAAACATGAACTTTCATTAACACTTGCATACTAAACATAATGAATACATGATTACTGAACTGTTGCGATACTGAACTGAATGACTACTGTATTGACTGAATATTGGTCTGCCATTGATACGTGAATACTGAACTAACATGGATATATGAATATTGAACTGACACGAATAATTGAGTATTGAACTAACATCAATATCTGAGTACTAAATTGGCATGAGTATCTAAGTATTGGGCTGACATGAGTAGTTGAGTATTGAACTGACATGAGTATCTTGGTACTGAACTGACATGAGTATTTGAGTATCGAACTGACATGAGTATTTGAGTATCGAACTGACATGAAGTAGAAACCAAACCAACCATTTGTGGAAGTACAATTAAGAGCAAAACCCATATCTCTACTCGGATATAAACCTAACTCTAAACTAATTAACTCTCTGTGGATTCAATCCCGACCTTTATTGGGTAAAACTGCATCGACCATCCTTGCTATTCTATAGTAGTGTAGGTGTGGACCCGATCAACATGTCCTGGACATTCTTCGCATCTGCGAAAAGATGTTCACATTAGCGAACCCCTGATCGCAAATGCGACATTAGCAACTATTCAAAAATGATTTTGGACGGGATTTTTCATTCATTCTGCCATTTTTCAAAACCTAAACCTCAAGAGGCAATTTTCCAAAGATAATTTCTTCCCTAAATAATATGTAAGTGAATCTTAACTCATTTCTTTCAATCTTTTACTTTTTTTTTTACAAGATTTCATCCTAGAATCTAAGGTTTTTCATGGTAGAATTGAGGATTTTTGGGTAGAACTTAGGAGTTTCGAAATTTGGGGATTTAGATCTCCAATTGAGGTCAAATTCCAAAATAAATTGTATATTCAAGCTTGAGGGTGAATGGGTGATCGGGTTTTGGTCCGAATTTTGGGTTTTGACCAAGCGGGCCCGAGGTCGGTTTTTGACTTTTTCGGAGAAATATTGGGAAACTTGTAATTATGCATTGGAACTGATTTCTTTTGCGATAATTGATGTTATTAAGTTAATTATGATTAGATACGAGTGGATTGGAGGTGGAATCTAGAGGAAAAGCAGTAATTGAGCTTTGAACTGGCTATTGGATTGAGGTGAGTGTTGTGTCTAACTTTGACTTGAGGGATTAGGTATCCCTGACTTATTTGCTATGTGGAAATTCATGTGTGAGGTGTATAGGTGAGGTGACGAGCACCTATGCGCCGCCAAATTATCTTTTTAGCTTGTTCCTTTTCCCCATCCCCAATGTATTATTCTCCTATCTTAACTGCTACATGCTTATTGGTGTTTCCATGATTAATTGCTTCTTGTTAAATGTTTTTTATTGAAGGTATTGATTATTTCATAGCTTCATTGTACTTCATTATTGGTTAGAGTTGGCTTATCGGTGTTTCATGGTATAACTTGGTTGGTCTCGCTGTGTAGTATAAACTGAGTAAAGTTTCATAATTGTATACCTTTCTGTTTACTTTGGTTGAGGCTTGGTTATTGTGGAAGGTTTTGAGCTAACTAGTGAAATTTTGTTCATATTATAGTGTTTGGTATATATATATATATATATATATATATATATATATATATATATATATATATATATATATATATATTGAGGAGGAATAAGGGTGAAATGTGATTGTCTGGTGGGATCGGTTTGCACGCCGCAACAAGGAGTAATAAGGGTGAATGTTCATATTGTTACTGATACTGATATATGGTGGGATCGGGATGCATGATGCATCAATTATGTATTTTTGTGTTTTTATTCAACTGTGTAAGACACTTTCGGAGTTTTATAATTTATTTGAGGATCGGTTATAGCTGGATACTAATGAGATACTGGAGTTCCGTACTTATTCTTTGCAAGTTATTGTCTTATTTCATTCTGCACTTCTTTCTGCTTTATTGTATACTGTTTGCATGTTATATTATAATTGCCCCGCCAAAGCCTCGTCACTTACCAGTACATGGGGTCGGTTGTACTAATACTGCACTCTGCACTTTCTGTGCAAATTTTAGAGCTGGTTGTAGCTGATCGTGAGGTCGGTTGCAGGCATTCACCTAGGAGACCCAAGGTAGTCCTGCAGGCGTCCGCACATCCTGGCGTCCCCTCCTATGTTTTACATTTCTGTTTTATTTTCTTTCGAGACAAATATATTTTTCTTTCAGACCAATACGTGTAGATATTTATAGAATGTTCGTGAGTTGTGACACTAGTTTCTGAATGGTCACTGTTTGGGTTTTTGTTAACAGTATAAGGAAAAATATTAGTTAATTATGTACTTCCGCTTTTATTTTCGTTGATTTAGTTTTTGTTAAATTTTAATTATAAAATATAAAGGAAAAAAATGAACAGAACGTTGGCCTGCCTAGCGAGTACGATATTAGGCGTCATCACGATCCCAACGATGGAAATTTCGGATCGTAACAAGAGCATATATTTTTGCCGTGGAAGTAATACTCAATGAGACTCCACCATATATAATGCTACATTATCCAATAGCAATAATTGATGGAATAGATCCCATTTTTTTTTAGAAACTTTTCATTTTTGGAGTGATACTTATTTATAACTTAATCGAAAATATCATCAGCTGTCGTACTGCAGCAACCACAATAAATAACCCAAAAAGAAGTCTCTGAATTCTAATAAACTTTATTCTTAAAGACATGAAAAAATTACACAAATGTCAAGAGCTAAACGAGAGGTGTTAATCGGGCCGGGCTGACCCGCTAACAACCCGGTTCAACCCGGGTCAGCCCGGTCCAGCCCGTTACTGTACATATGTGTGCGGGTTGGGACGGGTTGGACGGGGGGCGGGCTAGTAACGTTAAGTTTTCGCCAAACGGGTACCCGAACCCGCCACAACCCATTAAGCCCTTCACGGGTTCTTAACGGGCCTCAGCCCGCAAAACCGCCCAATTTTTTATTTTTTTTAAATTAATCTGACCGTTGCCAATGGTCAAATTTCAAAAATGACCATTGGCCAATGGCCAAATCTGTCAAAAACAGCCAAAATTTGGTATTTTATTTATATTTTAGCCCCCCCCCCCTTATAATTTGTAAATTGCAATTGAATCCTTTTAAAAAACTATAAATACTCCCTTTCTTTTTCATTATTCCTCACAATTATCTCTCAATTCTCTCTAATTATCTCTCAATTCTCTCTTGATAATATTATCAATTGCACATTATTTCAAGCTTTCAAGTTTCAACTTACAAGTTTCATACTTTCATTACAAAAGTATTATTATCATAAATTTCTAATTCAATTATTCAGGTGAAGTGTGACATTAATTATCAAGTTATCAAATATCAATTGAAGATTTGAAGTTTGAGTTTCTACTTTCTCGTTTCTATATCAAATTTAGTGCAGCATTCGGAATCACGGTACACTCGTTCCATCCCTTTCTCTTTATTATTTAGAATTATTATTTGAATTTTTTATTTTAAATTAGATAATGAATTTACTTAGAGCAGCCAAAAAAGCTTGCACTAGTAAAGGTGGTAGTAAGAAAAATTCCAAAAGAGTAAGAGGTGGTTCTTCTAGTAGTGCAACACATGTTTCTGAAAGTTCACCTGAAAATGTAAATGTAGATTATGAGCTACTTCAAGAAATTTTTGGTATTGATGATGATTTAGATGATATTTTAGATTATATTCAATCACCCGATAATCTTGAAACACCACCACCTATACCCGGTAATGCTAGTCAAAATATTAGAGGTGGAAGTGTAAGTAAGTCTCCTTTGCCTATTAAGAAGAATAGAAGATTAAGAAGTAAGTGTTGGAATTTTTTTGATAGACTAGAAAATGAGAAAGATTATGTAAAATGTAAAATATGTAATGAAGTTTATAAGCACGAGCCCGGTAAGAATGGGGGAACGGGTCAACTTCGTAGGCACATGGAAGAAATTCATCCTATTGATTGGGGAGTAGGCGATGAAGCTGGGCAACCAAAACTTAACCCGGTCACTAGGGGGTTAATGGGTAAATACGATATTAAAAAAGATCGAGAAGAATTAGCTAAAATGATTGTTTTAGGTTGTTTACCTTTTAGTTTTTCTTCTTCATCATATCTTGTTACTTATATTCAAAGAATTTATAACCCTATGTTTAAAGGTATTCCTAGAAGTACTTGTAGATCTGATATCTTTAGGCTTTATGGACAATATCAGACATATATACGTTATTTGTTCACTAGTCTTTCTTGTAAAGTTTCTCTTACTTCTGATATTGGTCGTGCTGTAAATGGAAATGATTATTTAACTGTTACATGTCATTGGATAAATGATAATTTTTGTATGCAAAAACATATTATTGCTTTTAAATACGATGGAGATCAAAGTCATACCAGTGTATTTATAAGTGCTACTATCCATGAAGTTGCTTTATTTTATAATCTTTCTGAAAAAGTTTTGTGTATGTCATTTGATAATGCTTCTAACAACACTTCTGCTATTACATTACTAAAATTGCATCTACGCCCACCACTTCCTGAAATAATTCATATTAGATGTGCATGTCATATTTATAACTTAATTGTGAAGAGTGGCCTTGACTTATTTCACAATGACATCACTTTAGTTAGAAGAGTTGTTGGTGTAATTCAAGGAAATAATAGAAGTGCTAGATTAAATGCATTTAAGGAAAAATGTGTACACTATGGACTAAAACCAAGACTCATGCCTGAAGAAATAGTTACTAGGTGGAATTATACTTATTTGTTCCTAAGATGTTGTTATAAATATAGAATGCCTATAACTGAAGTTGCTAATTCTCATTGTACCATTCCTAACCGTCTGTTAACATCTAAAAATTGGGATGCCATTCATGATGTTGTACAATTTTTACAAAAATTTTATGTGGCTACACTTGAGTTTTCTGGAGCTTATTATCCTACTATTGTAAATGGTTTAGTTCACATTGCTGAAATTTCTCTTTTACTACATAAGTTGAAGGCGAAAGAGGGATATACTAATGTTATTGAAACCATGCTAGATAAGTTTAAAATATTTCTTCCCAATTCCTCATATTTACCTAATTGGTGCTATTTTAAACCCTACTATCAAAATGATAAAGTGTCGCCAATTAATCAGTGCTTTATATACTTATATAGATATTGGACCAACTGAAACTCCTGATACTGAGACTTGTATTTCTGATCTGCACAAACATTTACAAATTTTGTATAATTATTATGCTAATATTGCTGATGCTTCTTCAGTTGTAGATGCAAATATTCCTTCAAGTAATACTTCAACATCTGGAACAAATTTGGAAGATGATGATAATGTTCAAGATTATTTGATTTGGTCTACACTAGGAGAGCATCAACAAACCAGTAGCCGGAATATTGATGAACTCCAAGTCTACTTGCAAAAGTCACCGGATCCCCTCACAAAGGATTTTTTACCTCTGAGTTGGTGGAGGAGCAACACAAATCAGTTTCCTGTTCTTTCGGCCATGGCTCGAGACGTTCTAAATGTGCCTATTTCAACAGTCGCATCAGAGAGCGCATTTAGCCAAGCAAGACAGCAACTAGGAGATACCCGTCATTCATTGGGCAGCAACGCTTTGGAAGTTCTAGTGTGCTTCAGAGATTGGATTAGATCAGAACGGTGAAATCAAGGGCGCGACGATGTAGATGAAGAGGAACACCAAGAAATTGGAGATATAATGGTTTATGGTACCGATTATAATACCGAAACCAAGCACCTCACATTGACATGGAAGAGCTTACAAAGATGATGCAAAACATTTGATTTACTATTACTTTTTTTTTTAACAATTGTTGTAAACTTTTAATTTGCAAGTTCAAATATTTAAAAAATCAAAAAAGAACTAGCAAATTAATTAGAAGTACTATATATTATTCAATAAAAATATCAAAGTTACTTAAAAATTGTGAATTTTTTATATTGCATAATGTCTTATACTCTTATTCAATATTTTTTATATAGACTTATGCATTTATATTAATATGTTTTATGTTTTAGACTTTTAGTTTGTTCTTTTAATTCTAACCCTTAAAAGTCAATTCTAATCTTTAATTTTAACCCTTAAAAGTTTGAAAACACTTAGTACTTAACTATCAATAACATTGAAAAAGAAAAATATAAGATAGTTAAAAATAATTTTAAAAAAAACGAAAGCCCGACCCGCCCGAACCCGCTAGGCCCGAACCCGTAGGGCCCTATAGAACCCGAAAAATCCCAGCCCGCCACCAGCCCGTTAACTTCAGCCCGCTAACAACCCGCCCGTAACCCTAACGGACTGACCATTTTTGTGTCCAGCCCGTCCGATAAACACCTATAAGCTAAACACAATGGAAGGTCAAGGTTCTTCATAATGTATTAATAATGGCGTTGAAAAGTTATGCTTCTAAAAATGGGACGCCTCCTTCTTTATATTGAAACAACGGAAAAAAAATCCTTAATTAGTACAGTTGTCATCAATTGTTTACATATCCTAATCTACATCTTCAATGTCGGCAATTATTATATTTAAAAAAATTACCTTCACTTAGTTGACAATAAAAGTCTTTTTTTGGGACGTGTCTATGACTTGTCACGCATTTTCTTTTGTAAACCTACCTGCTAAAGGCGGAATCAATAGAAAAAAAAAAAGGATTGAAAAGTCGACCAGATAATTCCTTTTTTTTTCTTTGGCAGAATGATATGTTTTGTACGATTTTGTCGAAATTTTATTATAACTTTCTTAACCTTAATAAATTGGGAATAGATTTGCGATTAAATTTTATTTGTGGTCATTCAACTGTGTTATGTAAAAGTCATTAAATTTTGTATTTATTAAAAAAGAACTGAGAAATATTTTGTTGGACGAAGACTTTGTCAACCTCCATAGAAATTAAAATAGAAAAAAAATCAATCAATGGGGTCCTTTTTCTTTGGCAGAGAAGAGAGAGAGGGAGGATGTTTGTGCTTTTGAGCAATAATTCAATTCAATTCAATTGGGATAGGTAGACTCTTTCTTTGTAGCTTCCCACTTGTATTTTTATATGTCCTTTGTGTATATACAGAGGAGTATTGGGAGGACTTTGTCCATTGAAGGAATTTCCTACCTCCTTCTATTAAAGTTCAAAGAAAACCCATCTCATACAAACTTTTCTTATTTGAAGTGCTAGTAGCTAGTTGTTTATTTCTTTCTCTGATATTATCAGTTGATCTCTTACGACAACTACAATTTATCCACATACAGGTTTTTTTCTTTTCAATCAATGGCATCATCTTCTGCTTCTGCGAGTACTTCACAATTTCCTTGGTGGAACTACAAAGTCTTTCTAAGTTTTAAAGGTGAAGATACTCGAAAAACATTTATAGGTCACCTCTTCAAAGGCTTGGAAAACAGTGGAATATTCACATTTCAAGATGATAAAAGGCTAGAGCATGGCACTTCAATATCAGATGAACTCTTGAAAGCTATCGAACAGTCTCAAGTTGCCCTCGTCGTTTTCTCAAAAAATTATGCGACATCGAGGTGGTGCTTAGATGAGCTAGTGAAGATCATGGAATGCAAGGATCAATGCGGACAAACTGTCATGCCAGTCTTCTATGATGTGGATCCATCACATGTTCGGAACCAGAGGGAGAGCTTTGCTGAAGCCTTTAACAAACATGAAACAAACTATAAGGATGATGATGAAGGAATGGAGAAGCTCCAAAGATGGAGGAACGCTCTAACTGCTGCCGCAGATCTAAAAGGATATGATATTCGTGACGGGTGAGTTAAAAACACATACTCCCTCCGTTTCAATTTATGTGAACCCATTTAACTGGGCACGGAGTTTAAGAAAAGAGATAAGACTTTTGAACTTACGGTGTAAAATGAAGCACATATATTTTGTGTGGCTATAAATCATTGCATAAAGGTAAAGAGGTCATTTGCACGGACTAAAAAGGAAATAGGTTCACGTAAATTGAAACGAAGGAATTAGTAATTTCTTATAATGAAAAAAATAGAACACCACAAAGATGATTGCTCAAGTGCTAAGCACCTCCAACTCCAAACCCTTGGGTTGCGGGTTCGAGTTACTATATGAGAAAAGTGAGGAGCTCAAAAGGAATAATTTTCATTCAAATGTGGTTGCGTATGTGAAGACTACATATTCTAATTTAGAAAAAAGAATCTGTACCTCAAAAATGAGTTAAAAAGAATAGACACTAAATAAATTTATCATATTTACAAAATAAAAATTAAAAGGTGGAAGCTTAATCAATTTATTTTGTTAAGAATACTGCTTACACGATCTAATTTCATTGATTGTCATTTAGACGTTAAAAATGTTTTTATTTTTATTTTCCTGAAAAAAAAAGAATGATGGTTGTTATATACGTTTCTATCAGTAAGAAGGTATTGTTCCTATCAATATAATTAGAGAGAACAAATACAAACATCTTAATATTTTGATTGCTCCTTCAAGCGTTTGTTTTATGTGCGTAATCTTTTAATCATGCAAATTAACAATATTTAGTAGCTCAATTTGTTGGCTATTTACCTAGTTGATGAGAGTTTGATTCCTCACCTTGCAATCTTCTCTCATTTTCCCCTACCCCTATGTAATAAAAATTAATAATTGTGAATTCTTACTAATACTTGACTTTCTTACATTTATCCACAATTAATTTTCTTATTTTCGTAGGATTGAAGCAGAGAATATTCAGCAGATTGTCGACCAAATTTCCAAATTGTGTAATAGTGCTAATTTGTCTTCTTTGCGAGAAGTTGTGGGAATAGATACTCATCTGGAGAAATTAAAGTCTCTACTTAAGGTAGGAATCAATGATGTTCGAATCATATTGGGGATCTGGGGCATGGGCGGTCTAGGGAAGACGACAATAGCAAGAGCCATTTTTGGCATTTTATCTCATCAATTTGAAGCTGCTTGTTTCCTTGCGGATATTAAAGAAAATGAAAAACTACATTCTTTGCAAAACACCCTTCTCTCTGAATTGTTAAGAAAAAAAGATGATTATGTCAATAATAAGCATGATGGGAAGCAAATGATTCCAGACAGACTTCGCTTTAAGAAGGTGCTAATTGTGCTCGATGATATAGATCATAAAGACCATTTAGATTATTTAGCGGGTGATCTTGGTTGGTTTGGTAATGGCAGTAGGGTTGTTGTAACAACTAGAGACAAGCATTTGATAGGGAAGGATGATATAATATACGAAGTGACTGCACTACCTGATCATGAATCCATTCGATTGTTCTATCAGCATGCTTTCAAAAAAGAGGTTCCAGATGAGTGTTTTAAGGAGCTTTCATTGAAGGTAGTAAATCATGCTAAAGGCCTTCCTTTAGCCCTCAAAGTATGGGGTTCAATGCTGCATAACCTACGAATAACTGAATGGAAAAGTGCTATAGAGCACATGAAAAATAATTCTAATTCTGGAATTGTTGATAAGCTCAAAATTAGTTATGATGGATTAGAGCTCATCCAACAAGAGATGTTTCTAGATATAGCATGCTTCTTGAGAGGGAAATATAAAGATTACGTCATGCAAATTCTTGAGAGTTGTCATTCTGGAGTTGAATACGGATTGCGTGTCTTAATTGACAAATCTCTTATATTTATCTCTGAAAAATGTCAGATTCAAATGCACGACTTAATACAAGAAATGGGTAAATATATAGTGAACTTGCCAAAGAATCCGGGAGAGCGCAGCAGACTATGGCTCGTCAAGGATTTCAAAGAAGTGATGAGCAACAGTACAGTAAGTAGGCTAAACAATGCAATAATATTTAATTTCTAATTTTTATATTCCAAAGACACATAGGGCAGTCAATTCCAATTATTTGTTCATCTTGCTTCATCTTCTTGCAGGTACGTGCTTTTAGTTGTTTACTTTAGTTAGTAGGAGAAGCAAAAATAATAATAATTGCCTAATTAGAAAAAAAAAAAAAAAAAAACTGCCCAATTTGTTTAATAGCCTCTTTAATTTTTGTTGCCTAATTTGTTTTTCTTATATTTTTAAGCAGTGGGTTAGTCTAGTAGCCACATAATTTGTTTGATCCAGTTTCATTCTTTGGATTAAAGATTCACTTTACCATTGTTTATTTTTTCTTATTTTAAAAAGTTACTACAATTTATTGGTATTGTTTCAATTACAATTTCTTTCTATCACAACATGAAAAACTTGTAGAATTGACTCTAATGAACTTCTAAGAAATGTAATACAATCACCCTCTATAACAATCTCGCTTGTTCCGATATTTTTTGACTTTTATAGTGAATGACACCTATAACAACATTTGGGGTTTAAATACTTTTTGACAGTTATAGATAAAAATTATCCAAAAATCAACAATTTTTGCTTTTCCAATGTTACATATAAAAGATAAGAAATTTATTCAAATTTAAAATCTCAAAAAATATGCATATTTCACTTGTTAAATATTGAAAAAGACTAATACATTATTAATAAATTCATAACTAAACATATAAAGATTTAAACCATAAGTCACACATTTTAAATCTACTTAGGAAAATAAAGTCTTTCAAGATTAATGGAAGAACTTTGTAATTGTAGTTTGTTTCATGGATTTTATTTTCTTACTAGCAATATAACGCTTGAATTTTTCCGAAGTAACATCAATATTTCTTAAAAAGTAGTCATATTAGCAAGCGGATTTTATGCGATATTTGAAATTATACTTTGTAGACTAATGATCTTCTTATACCAGGGGACCATGGCAATGGAAGCAATCTTTCTTCCTTATCTCAATTCTGGTACATCACGCTTTAGCAAAAATATGAAAAGGCTTAGGATATTTAACATAGAGAGGTCGTTGAACTGTGATGGTTCCATTAAGTATCTGCCCAACAGCTTGCGTTGGTTTGTGTGGGAGAACTTTCCTTGGAAGTCATTGCCATCTACATTTGAACCCAAAATGCTTGTTCACCTTGAACTCTGGGGTAGTTCACTGCATTATTTATGGATGGAAACAAAGGTACAATAGCTGACTTCTATTTTATTGCTATTTATTTTTCTTTTTAACTATCTTTGTCCTTTAATTTAGTGATAATGAACAAATATTATTTCTTTTGTCAAGTATTATTTGAGGTACTTCCTTTATTTTTTTATTTAGAATTATGATGCATGTCTTTAAATGAAAAAGAGTAAGTTGCTCTAGCGGTAAGCACCCCCACTTCCAACCAAGAGGTTGTGAGTTCGACTCACCCCAAGAGCAAGGTGGGGAGTTCTTGGAGGGAGGGATGCCGAGGGTCTATCGGAAACAACCTCTCTACCCCAAGGTAGGGGTAAGATGTGCGTACACACTACCCTCCCCAGACCCCACTAGTGAGATTATAATGGGTTGTTATTGTTGTTGTTGTTTTTAAATGAACAAAAGTTACTCCCTCCGGTTCATAAAAGTGATTTTTTTGCCTTTTTATTTTGATCCAAAAGAAGTAACCTTTTACATAATCAAGAAGGAATAAATTTTATTTTTTCAAGCTTTGCCCTTGTTTACAAATCTCAATATATCAAGTTAACAATATTCTAATTTTAATTAAGGGTAGTTTAGTCAAAATACTTTTTTTCCTAGGAGTCCTTATTTTCTTAGGAGTGTGTCCAAGGCCAAAATGTTACTTATTATGGTCCGAAGGGAGTATTGATTGATTAACAAGCTCAAATTAATGTATTTCCATCTCCAAAAAAAAAATTGTATTTTATATTATTTGGGGTTATTTCTTAGACCTTAGTATTATTGTAAGATCTTTTTGTCCTTTTTCCCCAAATCTTCTCATCGTTATTTTAACTAAGAAGCTCAATTTAAGAACTCATTCAATTATTTCTCTTAGTAATATTAGATTCATATGAATCTCATCCTAGGGTTGTACGTAGTGGGACGGAAGGACTACTTATTAGTTAAATAGAAGGAATTTATTGTGTACAATTATTTTCTCGAATGACATATACACTTTCATATATTGCTTCCGGATTTAACATTTGGGTTTCCCTATTTTATATTACAATTTATTAAAGAGAGAAACACTTTTCTCTTTGTTACAGTTTTTTTTTTCAATCAAGTTAAATTACAGTTAGCAATATTTTTATTTATAATTTCCTTTTATTCAGTTTCTTAACAAGTAATTTTCCATACATAAAAATTAAATTTCTAATTTCGCACAAAAATAATGTGTTGGCCCTCATAATTCAAATGCTTTCATTCATTTCTTGTCAATGGAGTAATAAATACTTTTAGGAAAGCTAGCAATAAGTAATTAAAAATCAAGAAAATAGAGGTCATTTACTTATTTGATGCCCACAAATACAAATGATAGATAACCAAATATGTTATTATTGGAATCTTGTGGAGCAGCAAAATAGGTTCTTTTTTTCCCCTCTCTATCTCATTACGTGTGTGTTTTGAACAGCATTTGCCATCTCTACGGAGGATAGATCTCAGCTCCTCTAGAAGACTGAGGCGAACACCAGATTTCACGGGGATGCCAAATTTGGAGTATTTGAATATGTTATATTGCAGAAATCTTGAAGAGGTTCACCATTCCCTGAGATGTTGCAGCAAACTCATTCGGTTAAATTTGAATAATTGTAAAAGCCTTAAGAGGTTTCCATGTGTTAACGTGGAATCTCTTGAATATCTGAGTTTAGAATATTGCTCAAGTTTAGAGAAATTTCCAGAAATCCACGGGAGAATGAAGCCGGAGATACAGATTCACATGCAAGGCTCTGGGATAAGGGAACTACCATCATCTATTACTCAGTACCAAACTCATATTACCAAGCTAGATTTGAGAGGTATGGAAAAACTTGTAGCTCTTCCAAGCAGCATCTGTAGGTTGAAAAGTTTGGTTAGTCTGAGTGTGTCGGGTTGCTTCAAACTTGAAAGCTTGCCAGAAGAGGTAGGGGATTTAGAAAACTTGGAGGAGCTTGATGCCAGTTGTACTCTAATTTCACGACCTCCGTCTTCCATCGTTCGCTTGAGCAAACTTAAAATCTTTGATTTTGGAAGCTCCAAAGATAGAGTGCACTTTGAGCTCCCTCCGGTGGCAGAAGGATTTCGCTCATTGGAAACTTTGAGTCTTAGAAACTGCAATCTAATAGATGGAGGACTTCCGGAAGATATGGGATCCCTATCCTCTTTGAAAAAGTTGTATCTTAGTGGAAATAATTTTGAGCATTTGCCTCGAAGCATAGCCCAACTTGGTGCCCTTCGAATCTTGGAATTAAGAAATTGCAAGAGGCTTACACAGCTGCCAGAATTTACGGGGATGCTAAATTTGGAGTATTTGGATCTGGAGGGATGTAGTTATCTTGAAGAGGTTCACCATTCCCTGGGGTGTTGCAAAAAACTCATTCGGTTAAATTTGAGTTTTTGTAGTAGCCTTATAAGGTTTCCATGTGTTAACATGGAATCTCTTAAATATCTGAGTGTAGGAGAGTGCTCTCGCTTAGAGAAATTCCCAGATATCCATGGGAGAATGAAGCCGGAGATACAGATTCACATGAAACGCTCTGGGATAAGGGAACTACCATCATCTATTTCTCAGTACCAAACTCATATTACCGAGCTAGATTTGAGAAGGATGGATAACCTAGATTCCAGAGGCTACTAGAACTTCCCCCAGAATTAAATGAATTGTGTGTAGATTGTCTATTGATTCTCCATCTTAACCATGGTGAGTTAAAAGGATTCCAACGAGTATAACTTTTTGTGCTCAAATCAGATCCTGGTATTGAGGAGAAAGCTGAGTACGAGATGAAGTTGAGGTTCGTTCTCCCTTATGATCTCTCTGTTCTTTTATGGGTTTTTAGGAAAAAGTGAAAATAAGCAATGACGGCTTTGTGTTAGCTTGCCTATTATACCAGATGAATAACAGAATACTAGTTTTGTGGTAGAGTTAAAGGCTCACAATCTTTTAAATGTCTTGCAAAATATTGAATGCTAGATTATTATACCAATTGTTACTTAGTATGATCGTTTCAAATTAGGTATATCCGATCCTTTTAATCTTAATGTCTGTTGTTACTTGTTAAAATGGATCTTGATCAAAGTAATAGCATCTATATCTCTATATTACTTATAAATGGTTTTAACAAGTTCACTCTTGCTTTTGGATTAGTTCAAATGGATGGGAACACAAGGTATTTTGAGGTCTGTAGAGGCTGCTATCGTTCGAGGCTGGGCTTTCGCGAACCCAGCTATTTTCTCGAATTGTGTACAACTATTTTCTCGAATGATATATACGCTTTCATACATTGTTTCCAGATTTAACATTTGGGTTTCCCATTTTATATTACATTTTTTTAAAGAGAGACACTTTTCTCTTTGCTACAATTTTTTTCAATCATGTTAAATACAGTTACCAATATTTTTATTTATAATTTACTTTTATTCAGTTTCTTAACAAGATATTTTCCATGTATAAAAAATAAATTTCTAATTTCGCATAAAAAATAATTTCGCCCACAAATACAAATGAAAAAATAAAACAGTTTCTAAATTCCTAGATAGCCCCTAACCAAATACTTTATTATTGGAATCCTGCATAGCAGCAAAATAGGTTCTTTCTTTTTTCTCTCTATCTCATTCTGTCTCTGTTATGAACAGCATTTGCCGTCTCTGCGGACGCTAGATCTCAGCTTCTCTGAAAGACTGATGCGAACACCAGATTTCACGGGGATGCCAAATTTGGAGTATTTGGTTCTGGAGGAATGTAGTAATGTTGAAGAGGTTCACCATTCCCTTGGATGTTGTAGAAAACTCATTCGGTTACATTTGAGTTGGTGTGAAAGCCTTAAGAGGTTTCTATGTGTTAACGTGGAATCTCTTGAATATCTGGGTTTAGAAGATTGCGATAGTTTAGAGAAATTTCCAGAAATTCACGGGAAAATGAAGCCGGAGATACAGATTCGCATGCAACGCTCTGGGATATGGGAACTACCATCTTCTATTACTCAGTACCAAACTCATATTACCAAGCTAAATTTGAGGTATATGAAAAACCTTGTATCTCTTCCAAGTAGCATCTGTAGGTTGAAAAGTTTGGTTAGTCTATATGTGTGGCGTTGCTCAAAACTTGAAAGCTTGCCAGAAGAGATAGGGGATTTAGACAACTTGGAGGTGCTTGATGCCAGAGATACTCAAATTTCACGACCTCCGTCTTCCATAGTCCGCTTGAACAAACTTAAATTCTTGAGTTTTGGAGACTTGGAACATGGAGTGTACTTTTAAGTTCCCTTCAGTGGCTGAAGGATTACGGTCATTGGAAACTTTGAGTCTCAAAAACTGCAATCTAATAGATGGAGGACTTCCGGAGGATATTGGATCCTTATCCTCTCTGAAAAAATTGAATCTCAGAGGAAATAATTTTGAGTATTTGCCTCGAAGCATGGCCCAACTTGGTGCTCTTCGATCCTTAGACTTATCATATTGCCAGAGGCTTACACAGCTACCAGAACTTCCACCAGAATTAAATGAATTGCATGTAGATTGTCAAATGGCTCTGAAATTTATCCATGATTTAGTAACAAAGAGGAAGAAACAACAGAGGGTGATATTCAAACCACTGAATAATACTATATATAATTTGTTTGCACATGCCCTGTTTCAGAATATCTCTGCTTCAAATTCCTTGTCCCAAAGTGTGTTTACCATTTGGCATATTAAGATGAAGATCCCAAGTTGGTTCCACCATCAGGGAAGGGATAGAAGTGTATCCGTCAATTTGCCTGAAAATTGGTATATACCTGATAAATTCTTGGGATTTGCTGTATGTCACTCTGGCAGATTAGTTGACACAACAGTCCACTTGATTCCCGTATGTGATGATGGGATGTCGTGGATGAACCGGAAACTTGGCTTATCCAACCATTTAAAAAAAGATAATATTAATTTTTTCTTGGTACCTCTTGTTGGCTTATGGGATCCATCTAAGGCAAATGGAAAAACGCCAAATGAATATGGGCTTATTAGGTTATTTTTTTCTGGAAAAGTGAAGAAGTATGGACGTCGTTTGTTGTATAAAGAAGAAGCTGAGGTTGAGGCCTCGTCCACAAATGAGGGCAAATAACAATGAACCAACAAAACATTCCACTGGGATAAGGAGGACCCGATATAACAATGGTGAACACCATGACTCCGTGACCAATGAAGTCAGTTCCTCCTCCTCTTCTAAGAAACAACGATCACATTTCTAATTTTTAGGGAAACTGTCTTTGAGAATCTGCAGCAACAATTTGAGGGGCCTGTCTCTTTAGAAACTTTGCAGCTCAAATACACAGGTATATATATACCAAGACCAAGTGTTTTCTAATTTTGATTGCAGTTAGCATCAGGTGTTGCTGAAAGTGAGTGTGTATACAATAATGTGAATTCTACTTTCTGTTTGGAGGAACTTTCTCATTAACAAGTACTATAAGAAAGTCTTTTTTAAATGTAACATGAAAGTTCTTTCTTCAAGTAGCTTTTAAGCAGATAGGTTAAAGAACGTACAATTCGTAAAATGGACCAACACTAAGATTCTTTCGCATAAAAAAGTTTTTTTTCAACATCTGGAAAGTTTAAGAAAATAATAGAATGTAAAGTACTAAATTTGGTAAATGAAATGAAGCCCACTGTTTAACTTATGGATGCCAGAAAGTTAATCATCCATGCTGAAAAGATGTCAAATTCACGTCTTGAATGTTAGCTTTCTATGCTAACATTCAAATTTGTATTTTCGACTTGTTCATTTATGATGCTTCAATTTACAATTTAATTGGCTCTCTATGAAATAAACTATTTTGTTCTTTAATTAGTTACTCATCATTTTCTGGATATTGTTGAGGTAATAGCTAGTGTGCTTTTAATGAATGAATTTACAGGTTCTGTATATTAGTGTTTTAGGACAGAAAAAGCAAAGTACAAGGACTTGAGACCTGTCCAGGCTCTCCAATTGAAAAATTAGATGTCACAATAGCATCTTACATGATTGAGGCAGTATATATTTCAATTCTTATTTGTGCAAACCATGACGTAGTTTGATTTTTGGGTGTATAATGGTCTTTTAAAAAAAATAAAAAAATACAGAACATATATTTAGAAACTACTCCCTCCATTTCAATTTATATGAATCTGTTTGAATGAGCATAGAGTTTAAGAAAAAATGAAGACTTTTGGAATTTGTGGTCCTAAACAAGTCAAAAAGGATCCAGAGTATTTGTGTGGTTATAAAAGCTTCTCATTAAGGGTATGATTGTAAGTTAAGCTAAGTTATTTCCAAATTTAAAAAGGGGTCATTCTTTTTGGAACGGACCAAAAAGGAAATAGGTTCACATAAACTAGAACGGAGGGAGAGTACAAAATTGTAATTACTCAGGTCAAGATGGTTCCCACAATCAAGATTTTGAAATATGCAAAAAGTAAGACTTTTTATTTGAACTTATGGACAAATCTATTCCCAGTTACTATACATCTAAATATGACATCGGTAAGGGGCATGAGCCTTTTCTGAGTTTGGTTGTCTAGTTTGAGGGTGATATTTATTCCATTTAAAAAAAGTTTATGGGGTAATAGGATTCCCGCAAAAATAAAGTGAGTAGTTGAAAATTTGGGTATAAATCGGGGGTACTTATGCATTTTCCCTAATTAAAAGAGTATACATTATAATACAAAACTTCGTTGCATTTTAATATTCAAATTGATTGAAAATATTTGACAAGTTCATTATTCTGAACGCAGATATATACCGTTGGCTTGACGATGGATTATCACTATTCCACTTAATTTTTGAAGGAAGTAATTCTAAGGTGGAAGTTTATTTCAAATTTATGGGTGTAGTATTTGGATAGGGACCTTTGAACGTGAGACAAATATCAAAACCCGTTTCATACCGATATTTGCTGGAGATTTATTTCTTAAACAATTTATATAACTGATAATTTAACCAAGGGCATGGCGCCGACGATGTATCAGGGCTCGAGTGATTTATCGAAGCGACGAGACCTTGAAAGCTAATTTTTGTATGTGTCAGTAGCGGAACGTTCTATCAATCGAGAAGGTTTCTGCTGACAAGAAATGGGGATATCAGAAGTGAAAATGCTGATATAAGTAACGAAAAATTATGTGAAAACCACGATCGCCTGCCAGTAGAAGGTTTTGCATTCAATCAATCTACACAGATTGAATCGGTCCTAAGGAACCCGATACACGAAAGTGATGAAGTTGCTTTGACTATAGAACCATGCATGTCTATTGGAGCGAATTGGATTTAAAAAATAAAATAAAAGAATAAAATTTATTCTAAAACAGACTAAAAAAAATGATGTTCGATTTGAGATCGAGAATTAGAAAGTTTAACTTTCAGGCTCCAAACTCCTTTATTCTTTTCTAAAACGAAGGGAATAATATATAACAGTGAGTCGATGAAACTTTTTTTTTTTGGTTTTGTAAAAAGTCAACGTAAACCAAAAATCTATCATAATTGAGAATTAAATAACTTTCAGAAATAGATTCTCAGAATTTCCATGATAGAGAGTGACCACTGAAAAATTCAAACCATTCATAGAACCCTTAATATATCATTACTTTCTTACCTAACAAAGTCATTCTAGGGCCCCTAAATGACTCACTCGAATTTAATACATACACATAGCATCCAATTCTATCCTGTGTAACGGAAACATGAGTCTTTTTTTGGGCAATATTTAAAGTATTTCAAGAGGCGTATTTAGGATTTAAAGTTTATGTGTTCCTGCAATGATCTTATCTTAATATGTAATAGTAACCGAATTAACAGATTAAGTTCCGAGCAAAATATTCTTACGCATTTAATGGATTTGAAGGGGAGCCTGGGAGAAGTGGTGAAGTTGTCTTCGTGTGACTCATAAGTCATGAGTTCGAGTCGTGAAAACAATTGCTAATGCTTGCATTAGTGTAGGCTATCTATATCACACCTCTTGGGGTGTGGCCTTCCAGCGCCCTGTGTGAATGCGGTATATCTTGTGCATCGGGCTATCCTTTTTTATTTTTATTTAGTGAATTTTTTAATACCATAGATCGGCTCCTGAGTATCTCACTATCTACAATTAAATTTTTTAATGATATACACCTAAATGAATGGTCAGATACATTGAAAATATAGTTAATATATACATATAACATACCTAGTGTACGCATAAGAATTTCATGTGTGACTTAGAAATTATTTCAACCCTCCTGATATAAATACAGAATAGAGTTCTATTCTCGTATGTCAAAAATTTAATTTCAAAAGCCAAAGTAGACGTTGGACAATTGCACCTTTTACTAGATTTATATAGTTTTATTCTAGACCATTTATATGTGAGTCATTGCTTGGTTGTGCAAATATTTTTTACACCGCAGCCGAAAGCAACCAACTACTTCCTCATATACAAAAGCACAGAATTTTTAGTATTCCAAATCCAAAAATAAAAACAAAAAATTACTCTCTTTCTTCCCTTCTTCTTCTTTCAAGAAAAAACATGTCATCTTCATCTCCTTTCTCTTTCAACAAAACAAAACCATCGAAATCTAGTACTCCCATGGACGATTTAGCTCTAGTAAAAGCAACAACATGGGCTTTGTATCAACATGGAACGGTCTCCACAACAGAAGTACGTAAAAACCTTGATCTGTTTACTTCCTCCTTTAATAAGATCGGAATAAGGAGTGACTTTTTATTGGACGTCGAGGATGGCCTTTCAAAGAATAAAAAGGCACAAGAACCATCAAGGTACAAGGTACAAGTTACAAGTTATTAAGGAAGTTCAAGAAATACAAGAGTCGCCAAATAATGTTTTTGTTCCAATACAATTAATTAGTATTACTAGTAATAGTACTAATAATATTTCCCTTCTTGATAAATATGAGATTGAAAGAATCTCAAGGGAGTTAAATCAATATATAGAAACTACTCATGCTGCTTATCATGAGAATATTCTTGAGAAAAAAAATAATAGTGAGAAAAAGATCAAGAAATTTAAAGGGTTGTTGTTTAGATATAGGATGATAATGAACAAGTGTGGTTCAAGTTCACATGATGTAGTGGAGAGAAGAGCTTTCAGCAATCCACAGTCGTCGGAAAAGTATTATTCACCGGCGCCGGTGGTGAAGTTTGCCTCCTGCCGGCCATGGAGAAAGCATGTCTAGTTGGTTCTAAGTTTCAAGTTAGTCATCCGCTATCTGAAGTTTACTGGCTCAACTAATAGGATTCATGCGATACAATATCTATTCAAGGGAAAGTGTTCTCTACCAGACGATTCTATTCTCAAGATTCGAACCCAAGACCTTTAATCAATGATAGAGAGGTCTATCCACCCTGCAGATAATTTGTGATGCATAGGCATAACTTGTGTAGTATTTTGATAGATTCAATTTAGAGGCTTTTAATATTTGAATGTCATTCAGAAATTAAATTTTGAATGTTGTCATTAAGGTTGGTTATAATGCTTGGAGAAATATTTAATAATGGTTCTGTTGTTTTGCTACTTCAAATAATATATTAACAACAACGACAATAAAAAATCTAGTGTATTTCCACAATGTTGAATTTTGAGAGAATAATATATACGCATACCTTAATCTTATCTTGACAACATTGCTATTTTAATTATTACTTGAAATTCGGGTTGTTCATAAAAATTCAAAAACCCGAACCAAACCGAAAACCAAACCAAACTGACCAAAAAAATCGATACTTTTTGATTTGGTTTGGTTTTGGTTTTAATTAAAAAAAACCGAACCAAACCGAATATAGGAGTAGTTATTTTTAAATTTATTATTACACATATATATATGTATACTTTTATACAAAGTTTTAAAATTTTTATACTAAATATTAATCGTTTGCACTTTTAGTACAATTCTTTACCTTTATATTCTAGTTTAATTGGTAGTTTTCTTTTGTTAAGTGTAAGAATCTATTTCATGTTAAAAATAATATATTTTTAGTTGAGTCCTTAAATTATTCATCACTATTTGATTCAATTATTATCAATATATCTTGGTAAATAATATATTTCTCAAATGGCAATTGATTTGATAGTGTTACGTTGAAAATGTGGTCGCCGAAATATGTGTTTGGTAGTGTATGTCTTATATTTAAGAAAAAACCGACATAAACCGAATCGAAAAAAAACCGACTTAATTGGTTTGGTTTGGTTCTAATATTTGAAAAACCGACTTACTTATTTTTTTTTATAGGAAAAACCGATCTAAACCGACCCATGAACTCCCTGCTTGAAATTTGAATGATATCTAATAGACCAAAATTACAGAAAGTATTCACATTTCTATTTTAAAACTTACACCATTTTTGTCATTCACTCTTATAGTTTTTTTCTTTTCTTTCCTCTGCATTAACCAAACAGTTCAGAGATGTTCACAATGACCATCTCAAGAAGAATACTAAAAAAACTCCTTTCTCCTCCCTTACACCACTCTCCGCCACCACCCCGACCACCCTTGCATGGTTTACCGCACCCCACCATCAGTGACGGACCCAGGATTTTGTGCAAGCGGGTTCAATCTTAGAAATATATAACTTTAATCGTAAAATAATAGTTGTCAGGTGAGTTCAAATAAATATTTATACAAAATTTATAAAGCTTTAATCCTAATTTATACATATAGACAGTATTATTTTTTTGTGAAGCGGGTTCAATTGAATCTGCTAGCCACCACTTGGGTCCGCCACTGCCCACCACTAGCCCTACCCCACCAACATCAAGATTCGTCAGACTCAATACTCAAAACCCTTTCAGAAGCCATAAAAAACTCACATTAAACCCCCTTCAAACTTCCCTTAAAACCCTCCTCCCATCTCTTAAACCCCAACACATAATCAACCTCATTAGCCTTAATCCTCATTCTTTAACCCCTTCTTCTCTCCTCTCTTTCTTCACATGGCTTTCTTCTACTTCTCACAATTCAAAATATTGCCACACACTTCACACTTATTGCACTATGGCCCTTTTTCTTTACACCCACAAAATGAATTCACAAGCTTACTCTCTTATCCACATTATTGTTTCAAGAAGAGGTAAAGACTCTGCCTTTACAGTTTTTCAAGCAATCTTGAAAGCTAAAGGTACCAACTTTACATCTTTTGAGAATGTTTTAAATGGACTTATTGATGTTTATTTGGATTTGGGGTTTGTTTCTGATGCTATTCAGTGCTTTAGGCTTATCCAAAAACATAAACTTAGGTTCCCATTTCAAGGTTGTACTAAGGTTCTTGAATATTTAATGAAGCTTAATTCACCAATGGTAGCTTTTGATTTTTATAAGGAGATTTTGGAATATGGGTATCCTCCAAGTTTGTATTTTTTTAATGTTTTGATGAGTAAGTTGTGTAAGGAAGGTAAAATGGTGGAAGCACGGTCGGTGTTTACGGAGATTTGGAAGAGGAATTTGAGATCTAGTGTTGTTAGTTTCAATAGTTTGGTAAATGGGTATTGTAGATTAGGTGATATGGATGCAGGGTATAGGTTAAAAAGAGAAATGGAGGAAAGAGGAATTTTGCCTGATGTTTATGCGTATAGTGCTCTGATCAACGGGCTTTGCAAGAACTTTTGGATTAGGGATGCGAACGAGTTGTTTAATGAGATCTGTGTAAAAGGTTTGGTTCCGAATGTCGTTATATTCACAACTTTGATTAATGGCTATTGCTAGGATGGAAACATTGTTTTGGCCATGGACGCTTATCAACTGATGCTGACGCAAGGGGTGGAACCGGATTTGATTACATATAACACACTTGTCAATGGACTTTGTAAGAGTGGGGATTTAGGGGAAGCGAGGAAGCTCATTCATGTAATGATTGAAAAGGGTTTTAAGCCTGATAAGATCACATACACTACGGTTATTGGTGGATGCTGTGCAGAGGGAGATTTAGTTGGAGCATTTGAGATCAAGAAAGTGATGTTTGATAGTGACATTGAACTAGATGATGTAGCATGTACAGCTCTTATTACAGGTTTATGTCGGCAAGGGCGAGTAGTTGATGCAGAAAGGATTTTAACGGAAATGTTGAATGCTGATTTAAAGCCTGATGACCCTATTTATACTATGGTTATCGACGGTTTCTGTAAGAAGGGAGATGTTAAGATGGGTTTTAAGTTGCTAAGGCAGATGCAAAGTAATGGACATGCGCCTAATGTTATAACTTACAATGCGCTTTTGAATGGTCTATGCAGACAAGGACAGATGAGAAATGCTGAAATGTTATTACAAGCCATGCTTAATCTTGGTTTGAATCCAGATGATATTACCTATAACATACTATTGGTTGGGCATTGCAAGTATGAAAATCCTGATGATTATGATAAACTACGTGGTGAAACGGGGCTTGTTCATGACTATGCTACTTGTACTTCACTAGTTGGTAGCTTAAGTAGGAGCTCGAAACGTCAGGCCAGGAAGTGATGCATTTAATCAGAGAGCCAAAGACTACTATCTGTAACTGCCTTTTAGTAGGTGGATTTCATTCCATAAGTTAATTACCCTGTGAATAGTATTGAATGGATTAGCGGAAGTTTCTCCTGGCTTGTGAATGATGCTGTAAGATGGATTCGAACTAATACAATTTTGGATAAACTGATGAAGATGATGTTAGGTGAATTTTCATTACCTCACAGAACTGCTAGAAAGAGAGTAACTTCCCTTTATTTCTTCTTGTTGTTAAACCATTCTTTGTCTATAACACCAAAACAGAAAAAGTCAATAGTTTTTATGAACCGTTGTATGCATACAAGTATTTGTGAACAAGGATGCTTCATACTTAATTGTATTATCTTATCACAAACGAGTCGGTTGATTCAAAGAGGCAACAGTAAAACAAGGAAGGTCTTTTGCAATGTAGATCATGAACTATCTTTGGTGACATATTTTTGTTTGTTTTGTTAGTACTATTCATTCTGTCTGGTTTTTCATAACCAAGTTGGTTTCGTTATTTAGACATTATGTTAAATTTTGGGATTGTTCAACTCAAGTATCAAGTGGGATTGTTCAACTCATTATGTTAAAGAGGCAAGTTTGTTTTGCTACTTTTGGGGATTTTTCAACTCAAGTATCAAGTGTAAGATATGTGTGTATAGCCCAAATTGCTACACTATTGCAATTTTGCGCTTTCACCTCTTTGTCGCCCTTCCCTCTGAGTAAACTTATTTCTCTGTTTAGGTTCTTTAAGGCAATGAATCCTGTGCCTTGATTCTTTCTTGTTTTCTGTCTTTATTTTCTTACGTCCTTTTCTGGTGTTTTGCAGTGTATTACCTTTCATTCATTGAAGAGTTTTAGAACTGCAATCTCAACATGTCAGTTTGCTTCCCTCAGGACATGTGAAAGGTATCTTGCAGATAAGCTGTTCTTATACACTAGCGATGAAAGGCAGTCTGTTTCTCTGCAATTTGAGAAAATGCCTAAAAATCTACTAGAGGAAGAACATGAGTAAGCTTCAGCTGTGATATTCAAAGATGACCGAATGCCAAGTTCAACAGCATTGTTGAAAATGCAAGTTCAGTCTCAGAGAAAAGAAACAGATTTGAGTAGGGCGACTCTTTGACTCATAGTAGTTGCAAGAAAACTCAGGCTGCTTCGAGTTTGTGTACATGCAAAAGAAGGGAGAATTATTTCAAAGTAGTTCATGTAGCTCAGCGGACTGAAAATCCTTGTGTAGTTCGAAACCACATCCACTTTACAGCAAAGAAAGAGAATATGGGGTAAAAAAATTGGTCAATTCATTAGGCTCAAGACACAAAGATTGCATGTCTGAATCATGTCCCTGCCTAATGATCAGTGGAACATTGTTCGCTAGGATAGAAGGCAGGTAATGCCAATTGACAAAGTGATGTTAAGCATCCCTAGTGGTACAAAAAGGGGGGTCTAATATCATCTACGTCCGTACTGCTCCTCGTTGAGTAGATTTGATAAGACTTGACCTGCTCCTAGCAACTCCGGGTTGCTATAGCATGTCGGGAATAAGGGGGGACATACTCGATGTGACCACTCCCTTTGTTAGGGGCTTGTCGCCCTGCTCATTGAGTTTTGACTTACAAGTATCTGTTGGTTCTCTATTATTTAACGTGTCTACACAACTTATGCAAAGTCAGGTATACACCACTAGTCTAATCGTTCTTTTATATTTACTAAATTAGTCAACCTATCTCAAGTTTCGCTTAGTCTTTTGAGAGAAAACCATTGAATTATAACTCATTGAGGTCTAATTTGACCAAATTACTAAATTTAGGTCCATCAAATTGTATATCCAAATGGTAATATGGGTAAAGTTGAATTTGTTGTATGCCAAATTTAGCTTTGGTTTGGACAATTTCTAACCTCAAAATTTATGAATTTGAGTTCCTTTTCACTGTGTAACAAGATTATGAACTAGAATTGAGAATTTAGCTTAGATTCATGAATTTGGGAATTTGGATGCTGAATATTTATATAGAGTTTGAATTTCCACCATTTGTTGGTAGGAAATGTATTAAAAACATGAAATTGAGGAATATTTTTATGGATGTGATTAAAAAAAAGTGATACTCCCTCTATCCAATTTTAAATGTCGTCTTTGCCCAAAAAAATGGTTCAAAATATCTGTGTTTTAAAAAATTTAAGAGAATCATTATTTTCTTTCAATTTTACTCTTGCTATTGAAGTGATTAATAGTAGGTACTCGCTTTTTAATATTAGCATTAAACAATCAAGTAAATTACAGCTACTACTTAATATTGCTCCCTCCGTTCCACTTTAATTGATTTTTTTGGGGCTGTTTTCACACATATTAAGGGATTCACCTTTTAGCAGTAATTAATAATAAAATTGATCATATTAACCTTAATTTATTCATTAAAAATATAACAAACACTCCTAGACTTTTATTCCAAGGGCAACTTTGGGAAAAAAAAGTTAATTCCTTCTTGATATGAGGAAAAATCAAATATTATGGATCACAAAAAAAGGTTAAAAATCAATTAAAATGAACTGGTGGGAGTAATGTTTTCTTAGTGTACATATTATTGTGGAATTTTGGTGCAGGGGTGGGTGGGTGGTTTTTGAAGGAATTTCCTGCTTCCTTCTGTTAAAGTTCAAAGAGTTGTATATTTACAAGTATACAAGTATCTGTTGGTTCTCTATTTTTTAACGTGTCTACATAACTTATGCAAAGTCATGTATACACCACTAGTGTAATCGTTCTTTTATATTTATTAAATTAGTCTAACCTATCTCAAGTTTCGCCTAGTCTTTTGAGAGAAAATCATCCAAATTGCTAAATTTAGGTCCATCAAATTGTATATCCAAATGGTAATATGGGTAAATTTGAATTTGTTGTATGCCAAATTTAGCTTTTGTTTTGACAATTTCTAACCTCAAAATTTATGAATTTGAGTTCCTTTCACTCTGTAACAAAATTATGAACTAGAATTGAGAATTTAGCTTAGATTCATGAATTTGGGTTTGGATCCTAAACATTTATAGAGTTTGAATTTCCACCATTTATTGGTAGAAAATGTATTAAAAACATGAAATTGAGGAATATTGTTATGGATGTGATTAAAAAAGAGTGATACTCCCTTTATCCAATTTTAAATGTTGTTTTTCCCCAAAAATTGTTTCAAAATATCTGTGTTTCAAAAAATTTAACAGAATTATTATTTCTTTCAATTTTACTCTTGCTATTGAAGTGATTAATAGTAGGTTCTCGCTTTCCAATATTCTCATTAAACAGTCAAGTAAATTATAGCTACTACTTAATACTACTCCTCCAGTCCATTTTAATTGATTTTTTTTGGTTGTTTTCACACATATTAAGGGATTTACCTTTTAACATTAATTAATAATAAAATTGACCATATTAATCTTAATTTGTTCATTGAAAATATAACAAACACTCCTAGACTTTTATTCCAAGGGAAAAGGATATAATGCAACAACAACAACAACAACAACAACAACGACCCAGTATAATCCCACAAGTGGGGTCTAGGGAGGGTAATATGTACGCAGACCTTACCCCTACCCCGAAGGGTAGAGAGGCTGTTTCCAGGAGACCCTCGGCTCAAAAAAGCAATAGGAGATGATATATTATTACCATAAAAATGCGTGATAAAAATAACAACAATATACAAGAGACATGAAATATGAAATACAGCATACGAAATACGAAATACGAAATACGAAATACAAAATACAAAATATGAAATACGAAATAGATGGATGGTATAGTACAACTAGAAGGTAAAGCCCTGCATCAATAGACGACCAATGACATTCCTAGTCTAACTCCTAACTGGATAGTCTCACTCTATTGTGCTGTAGAAATATTCACACTCTCCCCTAACCTACAACCTTAATGCTCGACCTCCATAATTCCCTATCAAGGGCCATGTCCTCATTAATCCTAAGTCGCGTCATGTCCTGTCTGATCACCTCTCCCCAATACTTCTTAGGTCTTCCTCTACCTCTCCGCGTGCCCACTACAGCCAGTCGCTCACACCTCCTCACCGGTGCATCAGTGCTCCTCCTCTGAATGTGCCCGAACCATCTGAGTCTTACTTCCTGCATCTTATCCTCCATGGGGGCCACACCCACCTTCTCTCGAATATCTTCATTCCTAATCTTATCCATCCTTGTATGCCCGCACATCCACCTCAACATCCTCATCTCTGCTACTTTCATCTTCTGGATGTGTGAGTTCTTTACCGGCCAACATTCAGTTCCATACAACATGGCAGGCCTAACCACTGTTCTATAAAACTTACCTTTTAGTAACGGTGGCACTTTCTTGTCACACAAGACTCCCGATGCTAACCTCCACTTCATCCACCCCACCCCTATACGGTGTGTGACATCCTCGTCAATCTCCCCGATCCCCTGAATAACCGATCCAAGGTACTTGAAACTACCTCTCTTGGGAATGACTTGAGAGTCAAGCCTCACTTCAACTCCCGCTTCCGTCGGCTCAACTCCAAATTTGCACTCGAGGTATTCCGTCTTCGTCCTACTCAACTTGAAACCTTTAGACTCAAGAGCATGTCTCCAAATCTCTAGCCTCTCGTTGACGCCGCCTCTTGTCTCGTCAATTAGAATAATGTCATCAGCAAATAGCATGCACCATGGAACCTCCCCTTGAATATGATGAGTCAGTGCATCCATCACAGGGCAAATAGGAATGGGCTGAGCGCAGACCCTTGGTGCAACCCCGTAATAACTGGAGAGTGTTCAGAGTCACCTCCTACTGTCCTAACCCGAGTCTTAGCTCCATCATACATGTCTTTAATCACTCTAATATAGTTACTCGGGACCCCTTTATCCTCTAAGCTGCTCTATAAGACCTTCTTAGGAACCTTATCGTACGCTTTCTCCAGATCAATAAACACCATGTGGAGATCCTTCTTCTTATCTCTGTACTGTTCCACCATCCTCCTAATAAGGTGGATAGCTTCTGTGGTAGATCGTCCCGGCATGAACCCGAACTGGTTGTCTGAAATAGACACCGTCCTTCGCACTCTCATTTCTACCACTCTCTCCCAAACTTTCATGGTATGACTTAGTAATTTGATGCCCCTATAGTTGTTACAGCTCTGGACATCACCCTTGTTCTTATACAACGGGACCATTGTACTCCACCTCCACTCTTCAGGCATTCTATTAGTCTTGAATATAACATTAAACAATGCAGTAAGCCATTCCAAGCCTGCTCTACCCACACACCTCCACAGTTCAACCGGAATTTCGTCTGGCCCGGTAGCTCTGCCCCTTCTCATCTTACGCATTGCCTCCATGACTTCATCGATCTCAATGTCCCTACAATTACTTAATTCATGGTGACTGTCGGCATTCCTCGATTCCCCAAGTATAATATCCTACTCCCCTTCTTCACTTAGAAGTTTATGAAAGTAGGTTTGCCCCCTCTTCTTAATCTGGTCATCTCTCATCAAAACTTTGTCGTCATCATCTTTTATGCACCTCACTTGGTCCAGATCCCGAGTTGTCCTCTCTCTCGCCTTAGCGAGTCGGAATAACTTCTTCTCCCCACCTTTGTTCCTTAGTTCCTCATACAGACGAGCAAAAGCTGTCGTCTTAGCCTCCGTCACTGCCATCTTCGCCTCCTTCCTAGCTGCCTTATACCTTTGACTGTTCTCTCTCTTCTCCTCCTCGTCAGTGCTCCCTACTAACCGCAGGTAAGCCGCCTTCTTTGCTTTCACTTTACCTTGGACAACTGCATTCCACCACCAATCTCCTTTGTGGCCACCATTGTGGCCCGTAGATATCCCTAACACCTCTCTCGCCGCCTTTCTTATACAGTCCGCCGTCGTCGACCACATTGTGTTTGCGTCCCCACTACTTCTCCAAGTTCCCATTGCCGATAACCTTCCTTCCAACTCTTTAGCTTTATCCTTAGTTAAGACGCCCCACCTAATCCTGGGGCGTCCTTGTACTGACCTCTTCTTCCTCCTTATCCTAATACAAATGTCCATCACCAAAAGCCTATGCTGCGTTGAGAGGGTCTCACCTGGGATAACCTTGCAGTCCTCGCACAACCTTCTGTCGCATCTCCTGAGGAGGAGATAGTCAATCTGAGTCTTCGCCACCGAACTTTGGTAAGTAACCAAATGTTCATCCCGCTTCGTAAAACTCGAGTTTGCAATGACTAGATTGAAAGCCTTGGCAAAGTCCAACAGCGCAATGCCCCCTCCGTTCCGCTCTCCGAAACCAAATCCGCCATGCACCTCAGTGTACCCACCTGCAGATAACCCAATATGACCATTGAAATCTCCTCCTATGAATAACCTCTCAGAAGGCGGTATACTACGAACAATCTCATCCAACCCCTCCCAAAATTGCCTTTTAATATCCTCATCCAAGCCTGCTTGTGGTGCGTACGCGCTAACGACATTTAAAGTACCCTCACCCACCACTAACTTAATAGTTATTAGCCTATCATTCACCCGCCTGACCTCTACCACGGACTCCCTAAGATGGCTATCTACCAAGATACCCACTCCATTCTTACCCCTCAGGACACCAGAGTACCACAACTTATACCCATCCACGTTTTTCGCCCTCGATCCGACCCACCTAGTCTCCTGGACACACGCTATATTAATCTTCCTCTTCTGCAGGATTTTCGTCAACTCTATGGATTTACTCGTTAGTGTACCTATGTTCCATGACCCGATTCTCAACCTATAGGCTCCCTTGCCCCCTCTACCTCCCCTGCTACCCGACCCACCCCCTGAACCCCACCCCACCCTCTGCCCCACCCGAGGACATGCCCTTATTCTATCATCCCAGACTGCAGCCACTACACCTACAACAATCTAGAGAAGACTCGTTAGTGCACAACGTACACAAATCAAACTAGAAGGAAACACGTGGTAACTAGTAACCTAGTTGAAAGGTTTAACTATTGCGAAGTAAAGTAACAGTAATTTAGCTAACAGCAAACGGGAAACAGTAAAACAGGAGGTACCAACTCCCGATAACAAAACCTGTGGCTGATTTTAAGTAATCGACATGGACGTCACAAAGGTAATTTTTATTTTAATTAATTAGAGTAGTTGATTCTTTTATATAAAGCATTCTTTCTCATTTATGGACTAACATTTGTTGACAAACTCTCTGTGCAAAGAAAAATAGGATCATAGTACTACTTTTGATCAGTGCAACAGTCAACAACAACAATAACGACCCAGTATAATCCCACAAGTAGGGTCTGGGGAGGGTAAGATGTACGTAGACCTTACCCCTACTCCGAAGGATAGAGAGGTTGTTTCCAGGAGACCCTCGGCTCAAAAAAGCAATATGAGCCGATATATTAGTACCATAAAAATGCATAATAAAATAACAACAATATAAGAGATATGAAATACAGAATACGAAATACGAAATAGATTGCTGATATAGTAAAACTAGCAGGTAAAGCCCTGCATCAATAAACGACCAATGACATTCTTAGTCTAACTCCTAACTAGCTAGTCTCACTCTATTGTGCTGTAGAAATATTCACAACTTTCCTCTAACCTGCAACCTTAATGCTCGACCTCCATAATTTCCTGTCAAGGGTCATGTCCTCAGTAATCCTAAGTCGCGCCATGTCCTGTCTGATCACCTCTCCCCAATACTTCTTAGGTCGCCCTCTACCTCTCCGCGTGCCCACTACAGCCAGTCGCTCGCACCTCCTCACCGGTGCATCAGTGCTCCTCCAGTGACAAAGGAAATTACTGGGGTATTAACCTTCCTTTCCTTTGAAGCTTCACATATCTGCTTGTACTTTTAGCTATCCCTTGTATACATATTGCTGTGGAATTTTGGTCTAGGGGTGGGTGGGAGGTTTTTGAAGGAATTTCCTGCTGCGTTACGTTAAAGTTCAAAGAATAATTTTCCCTCCACATTTAGTGTTACCGTATGTATCAGTTGACTAGGTCCAACACCAATAATTCTATGGAGCAGAGCCCAACCATACAAACTTTTTCAATAGCAATAATTGTTATAACTTTGTTGAAAATAGTGTTCTCTCGCCACAACCACAATTTTTCACATATAGTTTTCTTATTCCTTTGAAAAAATGAACATTGAGTCCGTGGCATCTTCTTTAAGGGGCTGATATGTGCTTGGCCTTTAATCAATTACGGTAGTTGTTTATTGGAATTTTTACGCCCTATAGAAAACCTTAGTACCCTATTTATTTTAAATAAATACCATTTTAAAATATTACATCATATAGATACCTTTTATACTTTATAGTCAAATATCTAATTATAGTTACATCCTACATTTAAGGCACCATATATGCTAAATAATATTTTTCTCTCTCCTTTTTAGTCTTTTCTCTCACATAATCACAGTAAAATTGACTAACCACGTTCTCTCTCTTTTTGCATACACTTTACTCTTTCTCCCTCAACCCACGATTCATACCTCTCCTCCCACCCAAATTCTCTAGTTCTCCTCCATTATCACTCTATTACAATCACCTAGGGTAAGTTTAATTCGTTGATTTTGATAGACGAAGAGCAATTGGTTCAACTGTAGCGGCTCGATTCTGCTTGGCAGTGGTCGTTGAAGTAGGGTTCACAGCTTTTGCGTAATTCATAGCTTCGTTTGTGGGATTTGAGGGCTGGGGATGGTTTGTAGTTGCTGTAGGAGGTTGGGCAGATGTGTTAAGGGACTTAATGGCTGGTCGCCGGCCGGCGAAGCCATCAGGCTGCTTCTCTCTCTAGATCGCCCAAATCGCCTATTTGTATTCAGTTGTATTCGAATGTATATTTCAGCTGTATTCACATGTATTCAGTAGCATTAATTTATATATTTTAGATGTATTAAAAAGTTATGCGTATTCTCTTGTATTCAGTTTTAATCAGTTGTATTTAACTATTTTATTCAGCAAAAGTTAGTTGTATTTTGTTGCATTAAAGAGTTTTATTCAGCTGTATTCAGTTGTATTTTGTTGTATTCAAGTGTTTTATTCAGATGAATTAAGTTGTATTTTGTTGTATTCAACTGTATACAGTTCTACTCAACTGTATTATTCATATGTATTTCTCTTTATTCAGCTATAATCTTTATTATGTATCTTTCAAATACAAACTAATGAGGGATCGTTTTAGTTCGTTGAGTTAAATTAGGAGAATATCATGTGATTTGATTTCCTTAGTTCGTGGAGTTAAATTAGGAGAATATCATGTGATTTGATTTCCTTAGTTCGTGGAGTTAAATTAGGAGAATATCATGTGATTTGATTTCCTTCCGTTTTTAACCAGTTTAACCTTCTGTATTTAACGTTAATGCCGCTTGAATACAACTAAATACATGTCAAACTTAGCTGGAATTCCAGTTTTTACGCCTATTTTTTTGGTTGTATTAATGAATACAACAGCTTAAATACATTTTATAAAAACATAAAAGATATCTATAACACGTAATATAGCAAAGTGTATCTATAAATGACTAATTAGACTTAAAAGATGGTGCTTTATGAAAAATCCCCTAAAAAATAATGGGTTAACTTGGGCTCAGCCCAAATTGACCCATGAGCTAAAATGTTTGTAGCCCAACTCATTAATCTCGACTTGTACTTTTAGTTGTCCCTTGTGTACATATTACAGTGGAATTTGGTGCAGGGAGGGTGGGTGGTCTTTGATGGAATTTCCTACTTCCTTCTAGTACAGTGCAAAGAAAACCCTATAACAATAATAATTCTAATCAACTGGAGTAGAACATTAAGAAAAGCTTCACAAAAACTCCTACTATTTACTTTCTATTAGGAGTAATCTAAGGTGGATCTAATATTTTGGAAAGATAGGTGCACTGTTACGAAGAGATGAATCCAGGATATAAATTTTACGGGTTCAACATTTGGTTCTTACTATTTCACTTTTGGAATTATAAGTTCAAAACTATTATTTTTTTAATAGTAATTTTCTTGTATCTATATCTATACTTTGTGCTAATAATATTGGGATGAGTTGAACCCAATAGCATATTATTTGTTGCATCATGCACTAGTTTAGTTTGCACATTTTATTTAATCATATAAGATTTTCCGGTTACAAAATAGGAATTTCACTATTGAAAATTTTGAAAGAATAAATCAAAAAAAAAGAAAAAGAAATGTCCTTAATTAATATGCATCATGTGATGCTTAGTTTTAGAAAGAAATAATAAATAATATGATTGGCGTAAGATTTAAACTCGTGAATTTAGAGAGATACATCCAATATTATATACTCCATGATCTAGGGAGGAAAACATGGGTTTACGCTCGTGAAAGTAATGCTCTATAAAACCCTACCACATATAATGCTACAATATCCAATAGCAATAATTGTATGGAGTAGAACTCATCTTTTTTAGTAACTTTTTATTTTTTGGAGTGATATTTATTTATTTCTAATCTCCTATTTATAACTTAGTCAAAAATATCATCAGCTGTCTTACTAAAACGACCACAATAAATTCATACAGTTTTCTTTTTCTTCTTCTTCTACAAATGTAGAAAGCTCTTTTTTATTACTATTTAGTACTTTTCAATACAACACTTCTTAGAAATTCAAAGTGGGAAACGATAAATTCCGTGTTATTTCTAGGCCCACTTTTGTTTTCACTGCATGCACAAAGAAAATGCAAGGTAGTGCTTTGTTTGGTTATTATCTTCAACTATAATGAAATCAAGTCGTCATGTGTTGTTACTGACAAAGAAATAACACGGATATTACCTTGATTTTAGTCATTAACATATTTTACTATTCAAATAAACATGCTTATAATTTGTTGAGTAACATGTTTTGTTTAGGTTATCTTTATTAATTTTATATTCAAATTACACTAGATGCAAATATCGGACAATATAATCATATTAAAAAACTGAAAAATATTTTACTGGACGAAGACTTTGTCAACCACCTAGAAAATTAAAATAGAAAAAAAATTCAATCAATATGGTCTTTTTCTTTGGCAGAGAAGAGAGAGAGGGGGGGACGTTTATGTTTGTGCTTTTGAGCAATAATTCAATTGTTCTTATCTCTTTTAACTTTGTTGAAAATATCATCGAGGAGTATTCTATTGTTCTCTTACTACAACCACAATTTTTTTAAAGTGAGAATAAAGCAGGGGCGGGCCTGCTCGAACATACACAGCAGAGCTTCGAATCACCCTTAGAAAATAATCCTAACTAAGCTATTGTCCATAAATGGCCTACCATTTATAGCGATTATTATATCAATATTGCTTTTTGGTAGGACCAAAAGAAAATAAATAAATTATTTTCAGCTGTTTACTGTGTTTTTTTGTTTTATTTTCTTTATTAAAATTTACCAGTTTCAATTTTCACCAAAATGTTTAAGGCTAGTAGCCACAATCTGGAACGTGCCAGTATGTGAGATCTCATACAAACTTTTCCAATATCAATAATTTTATCTCTTCTAACATACATAAAACTTTGTTGAAAATATCATCTATTGTTCTCTAACCACAACCATTATTTTTTCACATACAGTTTTCTTACTCTTTTCAGAGAATAAAGACCGAGTCCATGGCATCTCCTTCTCCTTCTTCTTCTTCTTCGGCTAGATGGAGCTATGATGTTTTCCTAAGTTTTAGAGGTGAAGATACTCGGAAAACGTTTACAAGTCACTTATACGAAGTCTTGAAGGATAGGGGAATAAAAACCTTTCAAGATGAAAAAAGGCTAGAGTACGGTGCAACCATCCCAGAGGAACTCTCTAAAGCTATAGAAGAGTCTCAATTTGCCATCGTCGTTTTCTCGAAGAATTATGCGACATCGAGGTGGTGTTTGAATGAACTAGTGAAGATCATGGAATGCAAGACTCAATTTAGACAAACTGTTATACCGATATTCTATGATGTGGATCCATCACATGTTCGGAACCAAAAGGAAAGCTTTGCAAAAGCCTTTGAAGAACATGAAACAAAGTATAAAGATGATGCCGAGGGAATACAAAGATGGAGGATTGCTTTAAATGCAGCGGCCAATCTCAAAGGCTCATGTGATAATCGTGACAAGTGAGTTAAAAACACATAAGATGATACTTTGCATTCAAATGAGTTAAACATAATCTTACATAAAATTTTCAAATTTTCGGAATATGTAATGGTAGGTGATTATATATGGTTCTATCAACTTAATTACAAACTCAATAACATTGTTACATAGATAAAATTTTAATTAGTTCTTCAAAGAATTTGATTTATGTGCACACTCCTTGTATATATCACAATCTTCTTACTTTTTGTAGGAGTGATGCAGATTGTATTCGGCAGATTGTTGGCCAAATCTCATCCAAATTATGCAAGATTTCTTTATCTTATCTGCAAAACATTGTTGGAATAGATACTCATTTAAAGAAAATAGAATCCTTACTCGAGATAGGAATCAATGATGTTCGGATTGTGGGAATCTGCGGAATGGGTGGAGTCGGTAAAACGACAATAGCAAGAGCTATGTTTGATACTCTCTTAGTAAGAAGGGATAGTTCCTATCAATTTGATGGTGCTTGTTTCCTTGAGGATATTAAAGAAAACAAAGGTAGAATAAATTCTCTGCAAAATACCCTTCTCTCTAAACTGTTAAGGGAAAAAGCTGAGTACAATAATAAGGAGGACGGAAAGCACCAAATGGCTAGTAGACTACGTTCTAAGAAGGTCCTAATTGTGCTTGATGACATAGATGATAAAGATCATTATTTGGAGTATTTAGCAGGTGACCTTGATTGGTTTGGTAATGGCAGTAGAATTATTGTAACAACTAGAGACAAGCATTTGATAGAGAAGTTTGGTATACATCTAGTGACTGCTCTAACTGGTCATGAAGCTATTCAATTGTTCAATCAATATGCTTTTGGGAAAGAAGTTTCAGATGAGCATTTTAAGAAGCTTTCATTGGAGGTAGTAAAATATGCTAAAGGCCTTCCTTTAGCCCTAAGAGTGTTGGGTTCTTCCTTACGTAATAGGGGTATAACTGTGTGGAAAAGTGCTATAGAGCAAATGAAAAATAATCCTAATTCAAAAATTGTTGAAAATCTCAAAATTAGTTATGATGGATTAGAGCCCATACAACAAGAGATGTTCCTAGATATAGCATGCTTCTTCCGAGGGAAAGAAAAAGGTGCCATCATGCAAGTTCTTAAGAGTTGCGATTGTGGAGCTGAATACGGATTGGATGTCCTAATTGAAAGATCTCTTGTGTTCATCACTAAATACAGTAAAATTGAAATGCATGACTTAATACAAGAAATGGGTAGATATATAGTGAACTTGCAAAAGAATCTGGGAGAATGCAGCAGACTATGGCTCACCAAGGATTTTGAAGAAATGATGATCAACAATACGGTAAGCAGGCAAAACAATGCAAGAGTACTTGATTACTAATTTTCATATACCAAAGACATATAGGGCAGTCAATTCCAATTATTTGCTCATCTTAGCGTCATACTCTTGCAGGTATGTCATTTTAGTTGTTTACTTTAGTTAGTAGGAGAAGCAAAAGTAAAATTAATTGCCTAATTAGTAAAAAAAAATACATTAATTGCCTAATTCGTTAAGTAGCCTCTTTAATTTACGTTGCCTAATTCGTTTTTCTTATATTTTTTAGCCATTGATTAGTCTAGCTAGTTGCCACTTAATCTGTTTGATCCAATTTCATGCTTTTGATTAACTTGAAAATTTTATGACATTTTATTATATAATAACTCAAGCAGAGATTCACTTTACCATTTTTTTTAAAAGTCACTACAATTTATTGGTATTGTTTCAATTGCAATTTTTTTCTATCGCAACATGAAAAACTTATAAAATTGACCCTAATGAACTTCTAAGAGAAATGTAATATTAGAAGACAAAACTATAGAATTAATTGCAAAAATTATTTCTCTAAAGTAACATCACTATTTCCTAATGATCTTCTTATCAGGGTACCATGGCAATGGAAGCAATCTGGGTATCGACCTATAGTACACTACGCATTAGCAATGAGGCCATGAAAAATATGAAAAGGCTTAGGATATTATACATAGACAATTGGACGTGGTCCTCTGATGGTTCCTATATTACCCATGATGGCTCAATTGAGTATCTGTCCAACAACTTGCGTTGGTTTGTTTTGCCTGGCTATCCTCGTGAGTCATTGCCATCTACATTTGAACCCAAAATGCTTGTCCATCTTAAACTCTCTGGTAATTCATTGCGTTATTTATGGATGGAAACAAAGGTACAATAGTTAAGTTTTATTTTTCTTTTTAACTATCTTTGTCTTTTAATTTAGTGATAATGGACAAATATTATTGCTTTTGTCACGTATTATTTGAGGTATTAGTTTCTATATTTGCGGGGGAAAAACAATAAACTATATGAACATGAATATCTATTACAACTGTTTGAGTCTCGACTACCCAGAACTGGTATCACAGTTTCACAGACGATCTACGAATACTACAATTAAAAGTCTAAAAGAATTAAATACAACACTGCCTCTGGAAATACATGTAAGAAACATGAAAGTAGATAGAAGGAGACGCCAAGGCCTACGAACACCTGCAGGGGTACCTCAGGTCGCATGATGAACAAGAATCAGCAATCTCACAGCGGTCCGAAGTCTACAACACTGAGGTCTGCACAAAAGAGCACAAAGTGTAGTATCAGCACAACCGACCCCATGTGCTGGTAAGTGCCTAGCCTAACCTTGGCGAAGCAGTGACGATGCTAGGACCAGACTACCAAATAAACCTGTGCAGTTCAAATATATATATATACAGCGAAAAAAAAAACAAAAATAAATAAATAAAGATAGGAGGGGGGAAATATGCTTCGGGGAATAACAGGTAAACACAGAATATCAAGAGAATTATAAAGGAATCAATATAAACCACTAACAAGAATAAGGAAAACAAAGGTAGATTTCACTTTCTTTTCATATCTCGTGGGAGGCGTGCCACCCGCTCCCATTTCACTTGTCTTGTGGTAGGCGTACCACCTGCTCCCCTTTTATTATATCCTGTGGTAGGCGTACCACCCGCTCCCATTTTATTTTATCTTTGTTGCGGCGTGCAATCCGATCCACATATAATATTGTTGCGGCGTGCAACCCGATCCACATATAATATTGTTGCGGCGTGCAACCCGATCCATATATAATATTGTTGTGGTGTGCAACTCGATCCATATAAAATATTGTTTGTGGCGTGCAACCCGATCCATATATAATATTGTTGCGGCGTGCAACCCGATCCATATATAATATTATTGCGGCGTGCAACCCGATCCATATATAATATTATTGCGACGTGCAACCCGATCCATATAAAATATTTACCATTATAACGAGAGTCCCGACAAGGGATCAATAAGGACTACACTATCCCGGCAAGGGATTCGACAACATAATTAATTACATCCCGGCAAGGGAGAAACAACTATAACCAAACTTGTTGCAACACCTAACTACCTCAGCTACAACCAAACTCGTTACAACACCTAAGTACCTCAGCTATAACCAAACTTGTTACAACACCTGACTACCTCAGCTACAGCCAAACTTGTTACAACACCTAACTACTTCAGCTACAACAAAAATCCTTACCCAACACAAAGAATCATCAACCTAAGCATCCGTAATATCAATTAAGAACACAATGCAAGGGAGCCACAACTCAACAATAGCCCGGCAAGGGGGCAACATAATGATCTCTTCTCTTTCTCACTTTTACCTCACAATTCACTTCACAACTCGAGCCAATGATCTAGAGTTTATATTATCACTTATACTTTCACAATTCGTTATACAACTAGAACCAACGCTCTTCAATGTTCATAAGTCACAATTCTTTCCACAACTTTACACAACAAATAGAAATCTTCACCAAGGCATGAATAACACAACGAAATCAGGAAAATCACAATATAAGACTCACGGTCATGCTTGATACCAACATATAGATACTCATCACCATGCCTATACGTCGTACTCAACAAGAAACAAATAGCAAATAGGACACAACTCCTAATCCCTCAAGTTAAAGTTAAACCAAACACTTACCTCGAACTTCCACGGCCAACTCAAGCCTCAAACACCGCCTTTTCCTTTGAATTCGACTCCAAATCAATTGTATCTATACATAATCGACTTCATAACATCAATAAACACTAAACAATCCAATTTTGATACTTAATTATAACTTTCTAATCATTCTTCCCAAAAATTCAAAAATTGACCCCGGGCCCGCTTGGTCAAAACACGAGGTTCGGACCAAAACCCGATCACACATTCACCTACTAGCCCGAATATATAATTTGTTTTGAAATCCGACCCCAAAACGAGGTCAAATTCCCAAATAATCAAAAAGCCCTAACTCTACCCAAATCCCCAATTTTCTACCCTTAATCTCATGTTTTTAGGCCTATAATCTAATAGATGTTGATGAAAAGGGAAGAAAACAAGTTAAAAATTACTTACCTAAGAGATTATGGTGAGAAAGTGCTTCAAAAATTGCCTAAGAGCTTTGGAGAAGAAGAGGTTCGTGAAAAATGGCCAATTTCCCGTAATACATTCTGTTTTTGAGCTTAAATAACTGGGCGGATTTTTGTTCTATGCGATCGCGAAGAAAGGAATGCGATCGCATAGGGTAAGGGAAATTAGTCACTGTAATCGCGGAAGAATCAATGAGATCACATAGAACAAATTGTGACCTCCCAGAATTTACTCTATGTGATCGCGGAAGAATCAATGCAATCGCATAGAACAAATTGATGAGTACCAAAATTAACTCTATGCAATCGCATAGAACAAAAACCTGGACACCAGCAACCAGCAAAAACACCAGATTTTCTAAGTCCAAAAACACTCCGACGCCTATCCGAAACTCACCCGAGCCCTCGGGGCTCCAAACCAAACATGCATACTAACTCAAAAACATCATATGGACTTATCAGTATGATCAAATCACCAAATTAATGTCAATAACAACAAATTAAACCTCAAAATCAAAGAATTTCCTCAAACTTCTTAAAATATCAATTTGTGCAATTTAGGTCCGAATCACGTCAATGACATCCGTTTTCACCAAATTCCACAAAATCATCTTAAATCATATATAAGACCTGTATCGGGCGTCGAAACCAAAATACGGGCCCGATACCATCATGTTCTAATCAAATTTCATTTCAAGTTCTTTTAAACAATTTCAGAAAATAATTTTCTTTAAAAATTTATTTCTCGGGCTTGGGACCTCGAAATTCGATTCCGAGCATATGCCCAAGTCCCATATTTTCCTACGGATCCTCCGGGACCGTCAAATCATGGGTCCGGGTCCGTTTATCCAAAACATTGACCGAAGTCAAATTTATTCATTTTATAGTCAAAATTTATCATTTTTCATAAATTTTCACATATAGACTTTTCGGCTACACGCCCGGACTGCGCACGCAAATCAAAGTGATGCTAAAAAAGATTTTTTAAGGCCTCAAAACGCAAAATTTCATATTAAATCAGGTGATACCTTTTGGGTCATCACATTGTTCCCCGTATAATTGTAACGTTTTTTTTCTCCAAGTCTTCCCTTCCTCATTTTAACTCATTCAATTATTTCTCATAGTAAGATTAGATTCACATGAATCTCATCCTAGGGCTGTACATAGTGGACCGGAAGGATTACTTATTAGTAAATCAAAAGGAATTTATTGTATACAACATTTTTCACAAATGACATATACGCTTTCATAGATTGCTTCCGGATTTAACATTTAGGTTTCCCCATTTTATATTATACCTTTTTAAAGAGAGAAACACTTTTCTCTTTGCTACACTTTTTTTCAATCATTTTAAATTACAGTTAGCAATATTTTTATTTATAATTTACTTTTATTCAGTTTCTTAACAAGTAATTTTTCATATATAAAAAATAAGTTTCTAATTTCGCACAAAAATAATGTGTTGGCCCTCAAAAACCAAATGCTATCATTCATTTCTTGTCGATGGAGTAATAAATACTTTTAAGAAAGCTAGCAATAAGTAATTAAAAAATCAAGAAAACAGAGTGTCACACCTCCTTTTTACCTACATCCTGGGAATGGAGTATATAAGGGAGTTTTTGCCAACTTAAAGTGACCATCGAAACAGGATTATTTTATTCAAAATTCAGAGTCGCCACTTGGGATAATTTATGGCGTCCCAAGTCACCGGTTCAAATCTCGAATCGAGGAAAGATTGACTCTGTTTTACAGTCCGCGAACACAGAAATTCGGGTAAGGAATTCTGTTAACCCGGGAGAAGTTAGACATTTCCGGATTCCGTGATTCTAGCACGGTCGCTCAACTATCACAATTGGCCTATTATCTGATTTTAATACATATTTTAGCCTATGGTTCAATTTCAACTATATAAACGCTTTTATTTAATTATTTTTAGGACAAATTCAACGTCATCTAAAACACGTCTTGAACCACATCACATAAATGCACCCGCGGTCCACGATACATTTTATCTAACGTTGTTGAGATTTGGATTTGGGTCACATAAATGTATACCCGAGTTTTAGAAATTAGGCATCACAACTACGTCACGAAAACCGTACCCGTAGCTATGACGGTTTAAGCATGCTCCTAGCGGGAAAAAACGAAAAGTAAATGTAAAACAAGACTAAAATAAATAAATACTCATTTCATGCTCCATTTCTTTCAACCACTTCACATCATTAATTAAACCTAAATCACTTAATTCTAACTAATTTGGTTCTTGTCTTATCCAATTCCACCCAATGCCTAACTAATACTCACGAGTAGTATCATGGAAATAAACGATGAAGTAACACCAAATAACCAATTAAACAAAGGGAAGACCTGCTATCACAGAAGAATCACAATTACTTAGAGCTATTCATCAAACTAGCATAATGAGCTAAAATAAAATGGGTTTTAGAAATAGACCTCAACAAGAGCTAGAATGCCTTTGAAATCAAGTTAACGAGCCAAACTCCAAACGAAATAGGTACTATTATATAGGAGCAGGAATTAGTTGAGGAGAATGAGCCTAGGAATTATGGGCTTGAGAATTATCAGTTAAGTTCAAAATTAGGCCTAAAAATGGGTTGCTCGAGCCCAAGTTTTTATTCTTTTCGCGAACGAGCCTAAAATACGATCTCATTTATTAATTAATCCTACTTAAGTAAAATAACCATTAAAATAAGACTGGCCGTTAAAACAAACTATTTTTGGTATTTTTCAAGATTTAAAATAACTACAAAACATTAATGAACCTATTTTTTGTAATTTTCTTTTTCTTGTAATAAAATAAAGTAACAGAGTAAAAATGAGTTGAAATAGCTATATTAGGCCTAAATTAAATATTTATATGCTAAAATATAAAAAATCTTGGGAGGGTCAAAAATTACGTGTGTACAGAGAGAGATCATTTGATGCCAACAAATAGAGATTAAAAAAAAAAACAAGAAAGGTTTCTACATTCATAGATAGCCCCACTAGACAAATATTTTATTATTGGAGGTCCCTTTTTTTCCCTCTCTCTATCTCATTTTGTCTGTGTTCTTCTGAACAGCATTTGCCGTCTCTGCGGAGGATAGATCTCAGTCGGTCTAAAAGACTAATGCGAACACCAGATTTCACGGGGATGCCAAATTTGGAGTACTTGGATCTGACTTGGTGTTCTAATCTTGAAGAGGTTCACCATTCCCTGGGGTGTTGCAGAAAACTCATTCGGTTAGATTTGTATAATTGTAAAAGCCTTATGAGGTTTCCATGTGTTAACGTGGAATCTCTTGAATATCTGGGTTTAGAATATTGCGATAGTTTAGAGAAATTTCCAGAAATCCACAGGAGAATGAAGCCGGAGATACAGATTCACATGGGAGACTCTGGGATAAGGGAACTGCCATCCTCTTATTTTCAGTACCAAACTCATATTACCAAGCTAGATTTGAGCGGTATAAGAAACCTTGTAGCTCTTCCAAGCAGCATCTGTAGGTTGAAAAGTTTGGTTCGTCTAAATGTGTGGGGTTGCCCAAAACTGGAAAGCTTGCCAGAAGAGATAGGGGATTTAGACAACTTGGAGGAGCTTGATGCCAAATGTACTCTAATTTCACGACCTCCGTCTTCCATCGTACGCTTGAACAAACTTAAAATCTTGAGCTTTAGCAGTTTCGGATATGATGGAGTGCACTTTGAGTTCCCTCCGGTGGCTGAAGGATTACACTCTTTGGAACATCTGGATCTCAGTTACTGCAATCTAATAGATGGAGGACTTCCGGAAGATATTGGATCCCTATCCTCTTTGAAAGAATTGTGTCTCGATGGAAATAATTTTGAGCATTTGCCTCGAAGCATAGCCCAACTTGGCGCTCTTCAAATCTTGGACTTATCAGATTGCAAGAGGCTTACACAGTTGCCAGAACTCCACCCTGGATTAAATGTATTGCATGTAGATTGTCATATGGCTCTAAAATTTTTTCGTGATTTGGTAACAAAGAGAAAGAAACTACAGAGGGTGGGACTTGATGATGCACACAATGATTCTATATATAATTTATTTGCACATGCCCTGTTTCAGAATATCTCTTCCTTGAGGCATGACATCTCTGTTTCAGATTCCTTGTTCGAAAATGTGTTTTCCATTGTGCATCCTTGGAAGAAGATCCCAAGTTGGTTCCACCATCAGGGAAGGGATAGTAGTGTATCAGCCAATTTGCCTAAAAATTGGTATATACCTGATAAATTCTTGGGATTTGCTGTATGTTACTCTGGCAGATTAATTGACTCCACAGCTGAATTGATTTCCGTATGTGATGACGTGATATCGTGGATGACCCAGAAACTTGCCTTATCAAACCATTCAGAATGGGATACAGAATCTAACATTCATTTTTTCTTGGTACCTCTTGCTGTCTTATGGGATACATCTAAGGCAAATGGAAAAACACCAAATGACTATGGACTTATTAGGTTATTTTTTTCTGGAGAAGTGAAGAAGTATGGACTTCGTTTGTTGTATAAAGAAGATCCTGAGGTTGAGGCCTTGTTACAAATGAGGAAAAATAACAATGAACCAATAGAACATTCCACTAGGATAAGGAGGATCCGATATAACAATAGTGAACACGACTTCATGATCAATGAAGCCAGTTGCTCCTCGGGTAAGAAACAAAAGTCACATTTCTAATTTTCAGGGGAACTCTGTCTTTGAGAATCTGCAGCAACTTTGCAGCTCTTTCCTACAAACCCCGGATTTTAGCTAAAATACAGGTGTATACCTCATGCCTTGTTTTTTATTTATTTATTTGGTATTGAAATTTTGTGTTTTCTCTTTTTATGTAATTCTCTCCTTCTATTAGCTACAAAGTCTTCTTCCAAAACCAATACTATATTTCTTCTTCTCATTCTTTCTTATTTTTCCTTTTTCGTTTTCTTTCAGGAGCTCATCAATGTCTTCTTTGTGATGTACATTGATGAGGGAAACGGAGATGAAGTAATAAATGGCCCACTGTTTCAATTATGGATGCCAGAAAGTTAATCTTCCATGTTGAAAAGATGTCAAAAGTGCAGGCAACCCATTTTCAGGTCTTGAATGTTAGCTTTCTATGCTAAATTCAAATTTGTTCAATGAAATAAATTATTTTGTTCTTTAATTAGTTACTCATCCTTTTCAGTTGATATCAGTGTTTTCAAAGGCGTGTTTAAGCCCTGAAGTGAGGCGCAAAACATGTTGAGCGCTTCGCCTAGCTTAGAGGGTGCTTCAGTGTCGTTATCAAGGCTCTAAGGTATACTTTTCCTTGCCAATGAGCGTAACCCTGAAGAGGCTACACCAAATAATTGATATTTCACTTTTCATAATTCTTTTTTTAAATTTCTTTGTCCATATATTTGTTATTCATGTGTATAATTATTAATCTTGGACTGCAAATACATATTTGTGTTTTTTTTCTCCATTTGTGCTAGTGCCCATACTTTATTTGCGCTTAAGCCCCAACAGACCTTAGAGCTTTTTGTGTTTTTCGCATTTGATAACACTGGTTGATATATCATGTTTCATTTGAGAAGATGAATAGTTTAATTCTTATTTCCTTTATTCACACCAGTTAATCGGAGTCTTTAACAAGGACATGTACCTAAACTTCTTTGGCTCTCTAATTGTTACATTTGGGGAGATCTTTGCCTTACTCTGATTGTTATATTAGAGGAAAATCTCTGCTTTAACTTTTAACTACAAATATCTCTCTTGTTATGGTAGGGAGGTCAGGAAAAAGCTAAAACAATTGACGGCTTTGTGGTAGACTGTGGAAAAAGTTGAGTACGAGATGAAGTTGAGGTTCGTTCTCCCTTATGATCTCTCTGTTCTTTTATGGGGTTTTAAGGAAAAAGTGAAAATAAGCAACGATAATATATTTAACACAAGTAAATGCTCTTTGATTAATATTTACAATGACGGCTTTGTGGTAGAGTTAAAGGCTCACGAGCTTTCAAATTCCTTGAAAATATTGAATGTTATACCAAATTTATTATGCCAAATGTTACTTAGAAGCCCTTTCCTTTCAAGACTGTTTACACTAATTCATCTGATATGATCGTTTCAAATTAAGAATATCCGATCTTTTTTTTATCTCAACGTCTGTTGTTATTTATAAGTGCTTTTGGATTAGTTTTTGCAGTTCAAATGGGAACTGCAAAATATGCAGGGAAAACCATTCCATGGTTGTATTTCATCAGTTAATTTTATTGGGGTTCGATAGGGCGATTCTTTGACGCATATATAGTAGCTGCAAGAAAACTCGGGCTGTTTCGAATTTTGACTGACAAAGTGAAGATGAAACACTTTTGAATAAGTCTGTGTACATGCAAAAGAAAATTTAGGTTGCAATCAAATATTCATAAAGAAGGGAGAATTATTTCCAAGTGGTTCACGTAGCTAAGCTACATTGAAAGTCTAAAAGGAAACTCAGGTCGCGGCCAAAATACATAAAGAAAGGAGACTTTTTTCAAAGTGATTTAGGTAGCTCAACTAGACTGAAAATCATTGCGTGGTTTGAATTCACAACAAAGAAAGAAAATGCGAGGTAGAGAAATTGGTCAACTCATCAGGCTCAAGACCTAAAAGTTACAGGTTCGAATCCTGTCCCCGCCTAAGCAGTGGAACATTGTTCACTAGGATAGAAGTCAGGTAATGCCAATTGATAAAGTGACGTTAAGCATCTCTAAAGCTACGAAAAGAGGGGTTGTGATAATATCATCTACGTATGACTACATTCGATAAGACTTGACTCACTCCTAGCCACTCCGGGGTACCGTAGCATGTCAGGAATAAGGGGGGACATACTCAATGTGAGCACTCCCTTGTTGGGGGCTTGCTGCCCTGCTCTTCGAGTTTTGACTTGCAAGTATATGTTGGAATTTGGTGCAGGGAGGGTGGGTGGTCTCAAGTGAGGTTCTCCACAAACTTTTTGGTATACATATTACAGTAGTTGATTCTTCTGAGTAAGTTAATGTCCATGTATCTATAGAATTCCTAGAAGTTGGAGAATGTGTTCATCTCTTGTGCCTTTGTATGGCTTAATTGACTGATCACTAGCACCCTTTTTTTAAAAACATTCACCTGTTTTAAATTAGCTTTACTATGGATTTGCCTGCAGTTGTAATCACTTAATGCCCTTTCACTGTTGGAGATGACTGTCACGCCCCGAACTTGGGCCTGGACGTAACACGACACTCGGTGCCTGACTACATGTGACCGAGCTAACCAACTGGCTGGCTGAATCAACATGTGATATCATAACATACTAAATACGGAAGATAAGCTAACACATGCTGACATACTGAAAGTCCAGATGTTATAAATCAAAGTGCGGAAATACTAATACCATTCTGAAACATATATGCAGCCAACATGGCTTAACATGAAAAGTCTGAGACTCTGTCTAATTGTTACTCTAGTCTATGAAACCTCTAAGGAAGTACTGAAAACACTGACTGTAAAAAAAAATACTGAAGACTGTAAGGTAATGATAATGCCCCGAAAGAACTGGGATCACCAAATAGCTGGTACGAGAATCCTAGCGCTCGGAATCATCAAACTGTAAATCATTACCTGCATTGTGAGATGCAGGCCCCGGACAAAAGGGACGTCAGTACATTTGAATTGTACTGGTATGTAAAGTAACTGAAAGAAAGAATTATAAATGCTGAAACTGAAATTAAGTTGAATACTGAGATTTGATAATTGATAACTAAAATGATAACTATTGAAACTGAAACAGAAATGATAACTGATGACTGAACTGATAACTGATAACTGATAACTGAACTGATAACTGGCAACTGAAATGGTAACTGATAATTGAACTGAACAAAGGAAGTAAGGATATGAATACTCCCTCTTCTGAATGATGAACAACCTGCTTATCTGAATAATAAACTGCGGCCTCAGGCCCAATATATATATATATGCACAAACTGCGGCCTCGGGCCCAAGTATACATATACATAACTGCGACCTCAGGTCCAACATGCATAAAGCATAAACTGCGGCCTCAGGCCCAAATACAGGTGTTCAACATTCAGGGATTTAAAATCAGCAACTGAGAATCATACTGCAATACATGATACTGAAATACTGAATCACGCTGAGTTACATGATACTGGAATACTAGACCATACTGAGTACATAATACTGGAATATTGAATCATACTGAGCTACATAATACTGGAATACTGAATAGGACTAGAATGAGACATGTATTCTTGAATTGATTATGAACACTGAAACTTCAACTGTTTGCGACATGCTAAGTAAGCCATACTGAGACTTAGGGACATCAAACCCAAGTCTATATTGAATACGAACTGAGCTCACAGCGTTCGGAATGAAAGTCATGAACGAGTTATGAAGCTAGAGAATAGAAGCTCTACAACTATTCAAGGAACTAGGCTTAACTATATTTCTGAGGCAATTGATACGTCGTAAAAGAAACGTAGTGTAGGGAGGATCATTAACATTCCCAAACATAGAGAGTTAGCCTCACATACCTCAATGTCGCCCCTTAGTGATACTACAATGATCCACAACACTAAGAACCTTCAATCTACAATAGCAATATCCAATGGAACCAATATTAGTAACAAATTCCATAACTTAAGCCATTTAGGCATATTATCAAACACCTTGTAGGCATAAACCTCTACATCTCATCACCATATAATTAGTTCATCTAATTACCACCATTCATCAACAATTTATTCCACCATCGTTCCTAACAAATTTATAACTCTCAACAACATATATATATGACCATCCATTCACACCCAACCAACAAATCCTATCAAATAATCACCTTTAAATCCCTACCATAGTCATGCATTTAAATTGGGAATTTATGACTTCCAATCACCATACCATAAGTTGTAATACTTGATTTATACTAATGATTCCATAATAACACCATATATGTAAGTCTAAGGGTGTAGGATTACCTCTTGTAGACCAAATCTTGAAAGACAACTTTTGGGGTGTTCTTGAGATTTTGAAGAAATCCTATGAAACCCAATCAAAATCATGTTGTAACTAGTGATTGAGAAGTGAAATCACCATGAAAACACACTTAAAAACTCACCTTAGGTGTGCAATTGGATGCCTTGGTCGAGTTGGGGTGTAGAGGAAGCCCTAAGCTTGAGAAATGACTCAATTCCTCTTATTTACGGTCTTTAAGATATTTAAAACCTTCCAAGCGTGCGAGCTCGCGCGCCTGTTCGCGCGCGGGAGGCAGAATACTCAGCATAATGCACGATTTCACGCTAATGTTCGCGCTAGTGACACCTGCCCAGTAAAATGGTCATAACTTTCTGTAACCACCTCCAAATGACGAACGGTTTGTTGCGTTGGAAACTAGACTCAAAGGGCTTTAATTTGATTGGTTATGAATCACACAACTCGTTATAGAACTGGAGATATGATCGTTCAAAGTGAGGTCTTGTGCACACTCATTTACAGATTTCGTCTAATATGAAACTTTTCCAACTTGGCTTAGACTTAGGCCTCTCCTTAGACCCCAATTCACCTCTAGTATAACGTATACACTTATTATCATAACCACTCAATTACCATCACGCTAATACTCATTTAATGCATCCACAACCGATTCAAATTACGGGGTGTTACAATGACAAAGCTGGAGCTTGAAGAATCAAAGGTTAGGTTACAGCGATTGTCTTTCATTGACAATCCTATCTATTTCTTTGGGGTGTTTCAAACATTACGAAACTGATTTTTGACTGCACGTAGATTATCAGTTGCATTTACTTTTTCATTTGCATATGCGTAGAACATTATATGAAGCTCTCATAATTTATTTATTGGTGCTTCATACTTTTAGTATAACATAATTTAATGCTTAACATTTTAATTTCAGGAAGTCTATCAAAAACATTTTGAGGAATGACGTCAAAATGTCAACCCGATTCCTAGGATGGTAGCTCAACCCAAGTATCACTCAATGACATAGCTTCAATATGGTCGCAGGTGGTTGGTGGCGCAAAGAAAGGTAGAACCTATGGTCTTGGATTACAAAATTCAGTAGGGCGTTCTACGACATTGTTGATTGATGATGCGAGTTATTCGCAGAATCATGAAGAGGTAGAAGAATGAAAAGAAGTTGAAGAGTTGATTGAGGAACGGAAAGATGATCACACAAATTTTAACAAATTGCAGAGTCTAATGGAGAAACTTATGAGCACGCGTCAATTTGATCCTTTGAATGGAGAGGATGACAAGGATAATGAGTTTTAGTTTGCTGTGGTTATGATGTTTGAGACATTATTATTTGTTGTGGTTGGATGTTTGGACTTGGTAGTATTTACACTTGACTTTGATTGTAATGTTTTAGACTAGATTGAATAATGTTTAACTTGTGTTTGGTTGTTTTAGTTACAAATATTTATGTTTTCTATAATTGTTTGCATTTTATTGATTTGATTAGCTGAAATAGTGGATTAATTGGTTGGAATGGTGGATTGATTGGTTGGGATGGTAGATTGATTGGTTGACATGGTGGATTAATTGTTTTAATTGATGTATATTTGAATTGGTAGGTGGTGGTGCTTTAAAACAGCTGAAATTCGTCAAAAAATTCCCAGTTTTCCAATTGATTTCCGACCTCGATAGTTGCAAAATGCTTTAAAATTTTCTAGATTCAGGACATCTACCATTGCTGTAGTGAGAATATTAAATCAAAAAATAATATTAAATTAGATTTGCGACCGCAGTAGTGGAAAATATAATAAATAATATTAAATTAATGTTGCGACTACAATAGTGGAAAAACTCAAATAAAATAAAAATACTTTATATTATTTGCGACCAACCCGGTGAGAAAGAATAAAGAAAATTATAACTATATATACCATTTGTGACGGAAGTAGTGGGAAAGTTAATATAGAATTAAAATTTAATTTAAATCGATTGTGACCGCGTTAGTCGGATAGTTGGCGGCATTTATTAGTTATTTTTATATTTTGACTTTGCGACTGTTGTAGTCGCAAATTACGGACCGATTCAGTTATAAACTATTTCAAACAAGCTAATTTTCGACTATGATTTTTAGGTCTGAATGTAGTCGGAAATTAGCCATTTTCTCGTAGTGATATATGCACCTTCTACTGAAACAGGACCCTTATAACTCTGAGGCTGAGAGTGCTCATCGTGAATGCATTTCTGCGTATTAGCAGTTTATTTCTGGTCAGTAGATTTAGTATAGTCAACTCATTTATGCATATTAGTTTATGATCTTGTGAGCTCTAAATACACCGATTATAAATCCCAAGGAGAGTGTAGTTGAGGTACTTTGTTTCTATCTTTAGATATTGTTTCCTTGGAGCAAGTCAAATTCTCCTTTGGATGTCAAATGTTGGATTATCAATTATGTGTCATGCTATGATAGGGAAATCTCTGTCCTTTCTGGATATTGTTGAGGTAATAGCTAGTGTGCTTTTACAATAATAACAACCCAGTATAATCCCACAAATGAGGTATGGGGAAGGTAGTGTGTACGTAGATTTTACCCCTACTGTCACGACCCAAAGCCTAACTAGTCGTGATGACACCTAACCCATCCCGCTAGGTAAGCCAACTCATCAAGTCCAATACAATATAACTTACCGAGGAAAAATAAATGATCTCTTATACACCTCCCCAGGACTGGTAGTACAAAGTATGAGCTTCTAAGAATAGAGTTTACAAAGCTGATATAAAAAAAATACATCATTTGTTTGACAAATACATAAATAGAGTTTAAAATTCTAAGGCTACCATGACCAAGAGGCAGCTACAACAGTGATGCCGGTACATTTTCCAAGTCAGCTCCCATCGAACACAGCAACGTCGACATCCGAAATCTGCACGCAATGTGCAGGAAGTGTAGTATGAGTACAACCGAACCTATGTACTCAATAAGTAACAAACCTAAACTTAGGTTGAAAGTAGTGACGAGCTTGTACCAAGGTCAGAGTCCACACCAATATCCAGTAACATCTCATAACAATATAATTAAAGCATCACAAGGAATAACTCAATAATAAAATGCTCAGCTCGTTCACAGTTCCAAAAAAAATATTTTCTTTTCAAGTATAATAGTAAAACTCAATTCTTTTCACTGAAATCACCAAAATATGAGTAAGTCTGAAAACTATGATCTTTCCCATAAAACTTTCTTTCAAAATAAGAGATTTCATTTTTCAATTGGCATGAGGAAAGTACATCTCTATGCCTATAATTCAATGTGCATGCCAATGCAATGCAAAATAGTGACAAAACCATATGTATACTCTTAGAGTATCAATTCACTCAGCCCTCCCTGTCACTCAATCCTCTCAGTCACTCAGTCCTCCCAGTCACTCAATCCTCACAGTCACTCATGCCTCACAATCACTCAATCCTCCCAATTCACTCGGCACTCGCACTCAGTAGGTATCTGCGCTCACTGGGGGTGTGCAGACTCCGGAGGGGCTCCTTCAGCCCAAGCGCTATAACAAGCCACCTCGTGCCATAAATCAATCAAGCCCTCGGCTTCACTCAATCATAAATTAGTAACAACATGCTGCGGCGTGCAGCCCGATCCCATAATCATCCTCACAATTAGGCCCTCGGCCTCACTCAGTCATCAATCTCCCCAGTCTCTCGGGCTCAAAATGTCATGAAAATCAGCCCAAAAATGATGATATAATGTATCAATAATAACAATTGAGACTAAGATATTATATGAATAAATGAATATGACTGAGTATGAAATATCAATGAAATCAGTGAGATGACAGCAAGAAACGACCACTATGGGTCCCAACAATATCAGCATAAAGCCTGAACATGATATCTAGCATGATATACAGCTTACTTATCACATGGTGAAAACACAGATATCAACAAAGTAGGACCACTACACAGTGTCCCGGAAACAATAGAGTCACCATTTATAGGGTGCATGCCTACACGCCTGTCACCTAGCATGTGCGTCACCTCAACATCAATCACATAACACATAATTCGGGGTTTCATACCCTCAGCACTAAGTTTAAAAGAGTTACTTATCTCAAATAAGCCGAATCCAATGTAGAGCAAGCTAAACAATGCTCCAGAAATTCCATTATGCGCGTATCAACTTCTGAACAGCTCGAATCTAATAATTAATTCGATTCAGTCAACACAAATTATAGAAATTAATTCCATATGAAAATACTAATTTTCCAACAAAAATCCGAAATTAACTCAAAAATTACCCATGGGGCCCACGTGTCGAAACCTGACAAAAGTTACAAAATCTGAATGCCCATTCGACCACGAGTCCAATCATACCAAATTTACCAAATTCCGACATCAACTCGACCTTCAAATCCTCAAATCTTATTTTCAAATCCCTAGGTCCAAATCCTCAATTTATACCTCAAAAACATGTAATCTAGTCGGATTATTCCATGATAATTCAATATTATGAAGTAGAAATGATCACAAGTGACTTACCTCAAGATGTCCCATGATTTCTTGCTCAAAAATTGCCCCAGGCCGTGTTCTTTAGCCCAAAAATGTCAAAATGGGCTAAAAAAAAATAGAACAACATTAAAAACACGATTCTGGTCGCTAAAGGCCAAATTACCGTCTCTATAAGTGTCACATATGTTTGCTAAAGGTGCACACCAGATCCTGCTGCACCAGCAGTCTTTAATTTCACTAAAAATGCTCTAACTCCATCATACGAACTCGGAATTCGATGATTCTTGTTCCTATGAGTCACAAATAATAATATGGACCTAGTCCTTCAATTGAAACTCAATTTGGAGCTCATTTGCTTAGCACGATACCCATTTCGCTCGTTAAATAATTAACTCATGTTTCACGTTAAAAACTCAATCGCGACTTGACGAAATTAGACCAAACTTTCCAGATTACTTCTATAATTCATTATAAAAATTTCAGAAGTCTCGAAATCAAATTTTGATCTCTAGAACTAAAAATGGACCTTTGGATCATTACATGCTTAAAACACTAAACTCTTCCAAAACCTCTTCCAGACAGCCTGTAGTGTATCAACCATAACGTTTTGTACGCAACTCCAACTTCCAAACGGTTTAAATTTATGAAAACTAGATACAATGGGTTACAACTTTCATGTTTTGATAATCTCCGAATTCCTTATAGATTGCTAGATATAAGCTCCCAAAATAAGCCTTTTGCATCTAAAACTTCACTGCTCTAGCCAAAAACACCAGCAGTTAAAAATGGCCTAGAAATGGTCCAAAACCACTTTGAAACTCACCCGAGCCCCTCGAAACCTCATCCGAACATATCAATAAGTCTCAAAACATATTACAAACTTTTTCAAGGCCTCAAATCACATCAAATAACACTAAAACACGAATTGCACCCCAATTCAAGCTTAATGAAAACTAACGAATTCCAAATTCTACATTCAATGCTGAAACCTATCAAATCAATCCGGAATGACTTCAAATTTTGCACACGAGTCATAAATATCATAATGAAGCTGTTCAAATTTTCAAAACTGGATTCCGATCCGGATATCGAAAAGTCAACTCCCCGGTCACACTTCCAAACTTAAATTTCCTATTTTCGTCATTTCAAGCCTAATTTAGCTACAGACCTCAAAATAAATATACGGGCATACTCCGAAGTCCGAAATCACCATACAGATCTATTGGAACCATCAAAATCCCATTTTGGGGTCGTTTACACATATTTCACTATCCGGTCGATTATTTCAACTTAAGCTTCCAAAACAAGAATTGTTCTTTCAATTAAATCCCAAATCATCTGAAAAACCAAACTTGACCACCCTTGCAGTTCATAATAAACATTTCAAAGCTTCTCAAGACCTTAAGCCACCGAACAGAATGCTAATTCTCAAAATGACAAGTCGGGTCGTTACACCTAGGGTAGAGAGGCTGTTTCCAATAGACCTCCGGCATCCTTCCCTCCTAGAACTCCCCACCTTGCTCTTGGGGTGACTCGAACTCACAACCTTTTGGTTGGAAATGGAGGCTAGTGTGCTTTTAATGGATGAATTTACAGGTTCTGTATATTAGTGTTTTAGGACAGAGAAAGCGAAGTACAAAGACTTGAGACCTGTCCAGGCTCTCTAATTGGAAAAATTAGATGTCACAATAGCATCTTACATCATTGAGGCAGCATATATTTCAATTCTGATTTATGCAAACTATGACATAGGTTGATTTTGGGCGTACAATGTTCTTTTATTTAGACATATTATGTTAAATTTTTGGATTGTTCAACTCAAGTATCAAGTGGGATTGTTCAACTCATTATGTTAAAAAGGCAAGTTTGTTTTGCTACTTTTGGGATTGTTCAGCTAGGTATCAAGTGTAAGATATGTGTGTATAGCCCAAATTGCTACACTATTGCAATTTTGCACTTTCACCTCTTTGTTGCCCTCCCTCTGATTAAACTTATTTCTCTGTTTGGATTCTTTAAAGCAATGAATCTTGTGCCTTGATTCTTTCTTTTAGCCGTTCTGCTGCATTAAAGACCAGATGAGGGTGGCTTTAAGCTGAACAATATTAATACTATTGTTTGATTAGCAGGTCTCAGGAGCTTTTTGGTTGCCTCAGTTATTGTAATTTTAGTCATTCCACGACATAGCATCTAAGAATTCCAATAGTAGAATATCTTCAATAGTAGTGAGAACTACCCTGTTCTACTTCTCTTGTTCTAACCTACAAAATACAGAAATATGGTTTAATGTGTAATATGTAAATGGAACTTATTTGAGTAGTTTTAATAGTTTCATATTCTATTCAGCTTCCCAAAAGAAAAATAGCAGCAACCATGAGTGAAACGCCCTCCAAAAATAGCAGTAAAAGTAATTCAAAGAGCATCCAACTTTTACCTCATTTAATTCTCCTCTTCTAACCTACAAAATAGAGAAAACATGGTTTAACTTTTAACTTGTAAATAGAAAGGCGACTTAAAAATTACGTCAGATTCAAATATTATACCGGTAATTTTTCAGGATGTGATGATGTAGTTGATTGCCAAAAGACTGGTTCATTTAGGACAGTTTCTCTCTCCACATAGCTAAACTTGCAAGTTCTCTTGTTGTGACCAAGCTTATGACAAATGCTACATTCAATAGTTGTTTGCTTCCTTTTCATCCTTGTTCTGCTCGCTCCAGCTTCACCAAATTCCCTTTTCCTCAATTTTTGCTTTCTTCCTCTCTTTTGTTTCACATTCTTTGGAGGCAAAGGAGGAATTTTACTAGATTTAGGCCACAATTGTGATCTATTAATTTGAAGAATAGCATATTCATAAATTCTCCTATATGTTTCCACCATGTAGCAGTCATTTACGTAGTTAATTACCTCATCATTTTTAGCCCAAATTGCCGAAATGGCATGCTTGCAAGGATATCTGATTATCGTCCACTTTCTACAACTACATGTTTTGTTATGTAGGTCCACTGCCCAATTATCATCCATGCTCTCTCCAAGGATTTAATAATTCCAGGTGTTTGATTTTTAAGGAATAAACGTAGCTGCTGCCAGCTCATTTTTGTGTAAAATATCCTTGATTCTAGGGCAAACATCACTCAGATTCCATTTTTCTCCTTTATCCCTGTTAGCTTGTATCCAAGCCATCAATATGTATCTTGATTTCTCTAACAATATTATAATGGGCTTGTCTCGAGCCTCAAGTATCATGCTATTAAAAGATTCACACATGATATTCAACAAGATATCACACTTAGCATTTGGATTGAAGTGAGATCTAGACCATTCACTTGGTGGTTTGTCATTTAACCAAGAAACAACATTTGCATCTAAATTTAAAAGGTCAGACATGCGATCATGAAAGAACTTCACCATCATAGACTTTGCAGCAGCCCAAAATGCATTCCTTAAGGAGAAACCACTAAAGCCAGTCCTCCTAAAATTGTCATAGAGGTGTCTCACGCAGAATCTATGACTGACGAATGGCAACACATCGTTAAATGCCTGAAGAAGACCTTCAATAAAAAAGATCATATTTTTCAGTAAGAGTTTCAAACTAAAATGTTGAAGAAAGCAAAACTTGAATATAAAAGCAGCTCAAATCCAATAAACCGAATATAAATGCTTCAAGAAGACATTTTTGTTTATCTGACATGAAGGTCCAACCACCATAATCATCAATCTCCAAATCAATAGACAAGTAGTTCAAAAACCATGACCACGTATCCCGTGTTTCCTTTTCAACAACTGCATATGCGATTGGGAATATGTTATTATTAGCATCAAGTCCAACTTCTATTGACAATTGAGTTCCATACATCGGTCCCTTTAACCAACAACTATCTACACCAACTATCTTTCTACAACTGGCCTTGAAGCCTTCCTTACGAGCAGCAAAACATATATAAATTCTGTGAAATATATATGACCTGTTAGCTATTTCATTTTCTGTTAATTTCACATGAATCAAACTACCTGGATTTGTCCTTTTAAGCTCATAGATGTAGTCCTACAACATAGAAAATTGATCTTTAATATTACCATCAAGCAATGCGATTGTGACTCCCCAAAGGGGTCATCACCGGATTCCTTCCTTTTTCATGCTTCCTAGGCTTTGAAAGCCTTACTTTTAGTTGCCTCGATTTGCGTGCGCAGTCTGGGCGCGTAGCCGGTAAGCTTTTATGTTGAAATATGCGAATTATGTGAAAAATTTGATGAATTTTGATATTAATATTGTTAAAGTTGACTTCGGTCAATATTTTCGGTAAACGGACCCGGATCCGTGATGTGAAAGTCCCGTAGGGTCCGTAGGAAAATATGGGACTCGGGCGTATTCCCGAAATCGAAATCCGAAGTCCCGAGCCCGAGTAAAGAATTTTTGAAAGAAATTGTTTTTCTGAAAATGATATGAAAACGTGAAATCAAAATGAGTTAGAAAATATAGGTATCAGCCCGTATTTTGGTTCCGGCACCCTGTACAGGTCTTAAATATGTGCTAAGCGCTTTCTATGAAGTTTGGTCGAAATCAGACGTCGTTTTGCGTGTTTCGGACCTAAATATCTAAAGTTAGAAGTTTGAGAAGTTTGAATTGGAAATGATGATTTTGAGGCTTGATTCATTGATTACGATATTATTTTGGCGATTTGATCGCACAAGTAAGTCTGTAAGGTGTTTTCGAGATCATATATATGTTTGGTTTGGAGTCCCGAGGGCTCAGGTGAGTTTTGAGTGGGGCCGGGAGGTCTTAGACTAGCAGGGTGTTAGCTTGCACGATCTCTCGATCGTCGTTGTGGGAGCGTATCCGTGAGCGGCAGTTCGATGATCCCCATTTATGTGTCCTGAGAGACACGGTGCAACATGGAGGTGCCAAGAAAGTGACCTTGGGAGATGATGGAGTATTGAGACTGCAGGGGCGAGTTTGTGTGCCCAATGTTGACGGTATTCGGGAGTTGATTTTAGCGAAGTCCCATAGTTCTCGGTATTCTATTCATCCGGGGCCCCGCAGTTTACCTCGCATTTCTGGAGAACGGTTCAGCAAGAGTTGGGCACCCAGGTTCAGTTGAGTACAACATTTCATCCCCAGACGGACGGTCAGTCCAAGAAGACTATTCAGATATTAGAGGATATGCTCTGAGCCTGCATCATTGATTTTAGAGGCTTGTGGGACCAGTTCTTGCCTTTAGCAGAGTTTTCCTACAACAATAGCTACCAGTCCAGCATTCAGATGGCTCTGTATGAGGCGTTGTATGGTAGGCGGTGTCGATCCCCAGTCGGATGGTTTGAGCCGGGAAAGGCTCGGTTATTGGGTACAGACCTAGTTCAGGAGGCCTTGGATAAGGTCAAGATCATTCAGGATAGACTTCGGACAGCTCAGTCTAGGAAGAAGAGTTATGTAGACCGCAAGGTCCGAGATATTGCTTTCATGGTTGGTGAGCGAGTGTTGCTCCGTGTGTCGCCTATGAAGGGCGTGATGCGATTTGGGAAGAAGGACAAGCTTAGCCCTAGGTTCATTGGCCCATTTGAGATTCTTGAGCGTGTGGGAGAGGTGACCTATAGACTTGCTTTGCCGCCTAGCTTGTCAGTTGTGCATCTAGTTTTTCATGTATCTATGATTCGAAGGTATCACGGCGATCCAACCCACGTGTTAGATTTCAGCACAGTCCGATTGGACAAGGACCTATCTTATGAGGAGGAGCCGGTGGCTATTTTAGACCGGCAGGTTCGACAGTTGAGGTAGAAGAGTTTTCCTTCAATGCGTGTTCAGTGGAGTGGTCAGCCTCCTGAGGCATTGACCTGGGAGTCCGAGTCTGATATGCGGAGCCGTTATCCTCATCTATTTCCCGACTCAGGTACTTCTTTCTTTTGTCCGTTCGAGGATGAACAGTTGTTTTAGAGGTGTAGGATGTGACGACCCAAAGGGGTCATCACCGGATTCCTTCCTTTTCCATGATTCCTAGGCTTTGAAAGCCTTGCTTTTAGTTGCCTCGATTTGCGTGCGCAGTACGGGCGCATAGCCGGAAAGCTTTTATGTTGAAATATGCGAATTATGTGAAATATTTGATGAATTTTGATATTAATATTGTTAAAGTTGACTTCGGTCAACATTTTGGGTAAACGGAACCGGACCCGTAATGTGACGGTCCCGGAGGGTCCGTAAGAAAATATGGGACTCGGGCATATTTCCGGAATCGAATTCGAGGTCCCGAGCCGGAGTAAAGAATTTTTGAAAGAAATTATTTTTCTGAAAATGATATGAAAACTTTAAATGAAAATGAGTTAGAAAATATAGGTATCGGGCCCGTATTTTCGTTCCGGTGCCCGGTACAGGTCTTAAATATGCGCTAAGCGCTTTCTGTTAAGTTTGGTCGAAATCAGACGTCGTTTGGCGTGTTTCGGACCTAAATATCTAAAGTTAGAAGTTTGAGGAGTTTGAATTGGAAACGATGATTTTGAGGCTTGATTCATTGATTACGATATTATTTTGGCGATTTGATCGCACAAGTAAGTCCGTAAGGTGTTTTCGAGATCATATGTATGTTTGGTTTGGAGCCCCGAGGGCTCGGGTGAGTTTTTAGTGGGGCCCATGAGGTTTTAGACTTAAAAATAGCAGGTTCAGGTGTTGCAGGCCCCAGTGCGGCCGCGACCATTTCCACGGGGTCCACGCTGGAAGCCACGCGGCCGAGATGCTTTTCTGTGCGGTCCGCGTGGTGGGGTCCAGAGGGTCGGTAGCCAGGTCGGCCAGCGCGTCCGTGCACCAAATCAGTGCGGTCCGCGCTGGGTGGGTTCAGAGAGCCCACTTCTTCCCTCCCTCGGCGTGGCCGCGGTACGTTTCTGCGCGGTCCGCGCCAACCCCCAGCAAAGTATATAAACTCGGGATTTTCAGTCATTTTTCCACTTTTCAAATACCCAAAACCTAAGAGGTGATTTTCCAAACAACTTTTCTTCTCCAAAACGATTGGTAAGTGATTTCTAACTTAATTTCCTTATTCCTTGACATCTTTTAACATGATTTCAACTTGAATCAAGGATTTTCATAAATGGGAATTGGGGGTTTTGGTTAGAACTTAGGTTTTTCTTAAATTTGGGGAGTTGGACCTCAAATTGAGGTATGATTTCAACACTAAGCATATATTTGGATTCATTGGGGAATGAGTAATCGGGTTTTGGTCCGAACCTCGAGTTTTGACCATGTGGGCCCGGGGGCATTTTCGACCTTTTTGGGAAAACCTTGTAAAAACTATTTTTATGCATTGGGGTTAGTTCCAATAGTATTTATTAATGCATTCAAGTAATTTATGACTAGATTCGAGTGGTTGGGTGGTGAATTCGAGGGGTAAAACTATACTAGATGCGTGGATTGAGTTTGGAGCATTTGAGGTAAGTGTTTGATCTAATTTTGGCTTGAGGGAATAGGATTAGAGTGTTTTAATTGCTAATTGCTAAATGATCGAGTACGGTGTATAGACATGGTAACGAGTATCTATGCACTGGTGTCTAGCATGACCGTGGGTCTTATGTGAAAAGTACGAGGATTAGTTATGAATTGTGAATTCTTTGGAGCGTTGGCTCGAACGATATAAATGCTATTGAATAAGATGTTAAAGGAAAGGAGAGAGACGTGATAAATCCCTTGTCGGGATGTGTAGGTTACTGGTGTTGCTCCCTTGCCGGGAGGTTTTATTGGTATTATAGATTTACTCCCTTGCCGGGAATTTTGTTGAGTTGATATGTTGCCTTGCCGGGATTTCTCTACTATCTATTCTTCCCTTGCTCTATAGCTGTGATAAATGTTTGGAAGAGAAAACATGATCTTAGCGGATCGGGTTGCACGCCGCAACAAGGATACATAATATCCGAACGGACCAAGTTGCATGCCGCAACAAGGATAATAATATCCGCACGGATCGGGTTGCACGATGCAACAAGGATACATAATATCCGAACGGACCGGGTTGCACGCTGCAACAAGGATAAATATTATCTGCACGGATCGGGTTGCACGTCGCAACAAGGATAGATAACATCTACACGGATCGGGTTGCACGCCGCAACAGTGATGCACTGTATGGGATAAATGTGTTATTTCCGAACTTGAGTTTTGTTGGTGGATTTACCTGTATTTAGGCTCTTTAGTTATAACTGTATCTTCCCCCAGCATGTTCCTACCCCCTTTTTAGTTGATATTTTCTGTTGTTATTTCCGTTACTTTTGTATACATAAATATCTAAACAGGTTTATCTGGTAGCCGGGTCTAGCCTCGTCACTACCTCACCGGGGTTAGGCCAGACACTTACCAGCACATGAGGTCGGTTGTGCTGATGCTGTACTTCTGTGCTTTTTGCACAGATTACGGTACCGGAGCAGCTTTAGGACCGCAACAACAGCGTATTGATCGGGAGCTGACTTCAGTCCAGAGATTTCAAGGTAGCCTAGCTGGCATTCGTAGACCGAAGTCCTTCTCCATGTTTAGTTTGTCTTCATTGTACCGAGACAGACATTTTGTATTTTCATTCAGACTTGTTTGTAGCACTCTTTAGCAGTCCGTGAGTTAGTGACACCAAATTTTGGGTAGAGATTTGTCTTAAACTTCCGCATTTGAATTTCAGTTTTATAAACTTAAAGTCTTCTGCTTTTATTTAATTGCTTTCGTATATTGTTATTGTTGAGAAGTTATTAGAGAATGTTTAAAGTTTGGCTGGCCTAGCTCCGTTAGTAGGCACCATCACGACTCCCGATGGTGGGAAATCCGGGTCGTGACAGCGATGGCCTTTCTTTTAGCCCTTCTAGATTGAGGTAAACTAATGTGAGCTTTAAGTTGCCGACTAATTATATCTCTGAATTTAGAAACTTTCAGATCCCTGTTTGAACTGATTGTATCTAGATATCTCCTTGCAATAAAAGAAGATGTGATCGTCTTATTACGGTTATACCATTTTTTACAACTATGCTCAAGGTTGTAAGTTATTATTTGAAATCCATTGTCCCTGTGCATTCTTGAAGCCATTATTTCCCACTCACAAGTCGGAAGTATGCACTTACCTCTTATTCTTATCTTGTCATTTTTGCACCACTTGATACACTTTCCAGCTCGTATTTCGTGAGTTTCCACAGCATATTTAAACTCTTTTTTGTTTCCAAATGTATATTCAAGAGCAAGTACAGGATTCTTCTCATCAGTTTTAGGATTGTACTTCGGAAAATCAAAACTCTCATTGTCTGAATCACTATCCAAGCTTAAAGTGTCCGAAGAATTCACGCAATCAAAATCCCCTTTTTCATTTGACAATTTTTTTTACCTCGACACTAATACGCTCTCTACCACCTTCAACGCGTTGTTTTCCAGTAACTCCCTTATCAAGCATTGGATTGAAATCTAATAGTTCATTTTCAGAATCGTCAAACTCATGACTACTAAACGAGTTTAATGTTTCAACTAGTTTCTCAGTAATTCCAATAGTTTGTTGCATATTTTCAATGTTTATTGTTTGACCTTCATTCTCAGATTCTATCTCTGTCATTTCAAAGTAATAGTCCAGATTCTCAAAATATATCCGTAAAGACCCGGCCAGTCATTTTTAGAATTTAAGCTCTGTTCGGCAGCGTACGGTCTTGAACAGCTTCAGAATATGAGTATCGACTTGCATGCATGGTTGAATTCAGTTAATGGATGATTCAGAGTCAATTTGGAAGAAGGAATCTAGTTTTGGAAGTTTAAACGGTGAGAATTTGACCAGAATTGGACTTTTGAGTAAACGGCTCCAGAAAGGATTTTTGATGATTCCAATAGCTCTGTATGGTGATTTTGAACTTAGGAGCATGCCCGGAAAATTATTCGGAAGTTTGTAGTTTAATTAGGCTTGAAATGGCGAAAACGAGAAGTCGAAGTTTGGAAGTTTGATCGAGGGGTTGACTTTTTGATATCGAGATCAAAATCCGACTCAAGAAGTTGGAATAGCTCCATTATATCATTTATGACTTGTGTACAAAATTTGGGGTCAATCGGACTTGATTTGATAGGTTTCGGCATTTTTTGTGGAATTTGAAAGCTCCTAAGTTCTTAAGCTTGAATCCAAAGTTAATTTGGTCTTTTGATATTGTTTTGAGTGATTCGAAGGCTCGACTAAGTGTTAATGATGTTATGAGAGGTGTTGGTATGTTTGGGTTGAGGTCCGAGAGCCTCGGGTGTGTTTCAGGTGAGTTTTGAGCGATCGGGCATTACCGGGCTCAGGTATTGGTTCTGGTGCTTAAAGTTACAGCTGGGGTGGAAGTTTTACCGCGGGGCGTGGTGGTTTTATTTCGGTCACGGAAAATGGTCCGTTGTCTGCGGTCATGAAGAAACCGTAGGTCGTTGGTCCAACTTCAGAAGTCTATATCTTTTGATCTACAAGGAATTTGGAGATGATTCAAACACGAAAGGTGTAGATCTTTGAATCTAGTTTGCAGAAACATATTATAATAGATATTGGACATCTGTAGCGAAAGTTATGGCCAAATTACTAAAATCTATCACTGCAGTCAAAATCCACCGCGGCAGCAGTGAATTTACCGCGGTCAGCGGTGATTTTCTGCAGTCCACGGTGAGGGAATCCGGAAGGTACATTATAAATACGAGATTTGGGGATTTTATTTCATATTTGGACCTAGGGAGCTCGGTTTGAGGCGATTTTTCGAAAGTTTTCAAGAAATTCATCGGGGTAAGTGATTCTAACTCGGATTTGGCTAGAATACATGAATCTATCATTGAATTCATCATTTGATTCATGATTTGGGATGGAATTTGGAAAAAATTAGGAAATCTTTCAAAAATGTAAAATGATGATTTAAAGGACCAAATGGTATCGGAATTGGATAATTTTTGTATGGGTGAACTCGTATCGAAATGAGTATTCGATTTCTATAAATTTTGTCGAGCTTCGAGGTGCAGGCCCGAGGAGTTGACTTTTGTTGATGTTTTGAAAATTGTATAAGAATCATAGTTTTGTTATTTGGAATTATTTTCTCTTGCATTTCTAGATGGATTCAATTCGTTTTTGGCTACATTGAGCCGAACATTGATGAATTGATAAAGAAAAAGCTAAATTGAGTATTGAATTGGCCGGATTGAGGTAAGTATCTTGCCTAACCTTGTGTGGGGGACTTTCCCTTAGGATTTCAGTCTGTTATGTTTATTGTAGTTCGTGTACGCGAGGTGACGAGTGCGTGCTCGGACTTATTTGTGGAAAAATTGGCGTTTTAGGGTTCTTAGGTCCTTATATTCACTATGTATGAATGTGTACTTGATATGCTTGAGTTTTTCACTTATTAGTTTCACCTCTACATGCTCTAATTGGACTTAATTGCTCATGATTCATCCTTATTGCCTATTTGACTCTTATTTTGCTTAAATCAGAGATTCTTTTTTACCTATTCTATTGTCATGCTATCTTCCATAACTGCTCGTCTTTATTGGAAATCATTTTTATCTCCCCTGTAATTGTTTAGTCTTGATTGAGGTGATGATTATCTTCCTACTGCTCATCCTTAATTGAAATTATTGTATACTCTTCATAAATTGCCCAATCTTAAAAGAAGTTTAGATAATCTATATTTAGTTGATATTTCTTTATTTGGAATTATTTGATTCGTGTTAGCTTCTTTGTTGTTGAATTACATATTGCGGGATCTTTGCTTCATATTATTTTTTCCCATGTTGAGTTGTTCTTATCACGCTTAGTATTCTCTATTGTGGTTATTCTTTGTGAGCTAGTTTTACCATCTCCTTGTGATCGAAAGTTCTTGAGTTGATTTACTTGTCGTGTTCTTGTATATATTGTCATTGTTGCTATTGTACTTGTTGTTGTGGTGCACGAGGTTTATGCCGTGCGGTTGTTGATATTGTGATGCACGAGGTTTATGCCGTGCTATTGCTACTATCGATATATTGCATATGCGGCGTAACAAGGCAAGGTATGTATATATATGATTATATGTGGGTTGCGCATGTGGCGAGACAAGGTGGGAACATTATGATGCACGTATGGCAAAACAAGGCGGGCACTTATTATGTTATTATTTGCACACGTGGCGAGACAAGGTGGGCTATGTCAGGGATTGATTATGATGATTTATGATGGCCTGGGGGCATTCTTGTTGTTTAATATTGTGTTGTGGTACACTTACCTGTGTGAGCTTTATCTCGTGGGAATTGTGAGGAAACATCTTACGTGCGGTCCGTTCTTTTCCTTACGCGTATTAGCTGGTAGGAACTATATTAAAGCACGTACACAAGCATACACGTAGTTGAACACTCCTATTGGATGTGAGGTCCTCCTGATTTTTCTGAGTATAGATGTACACCCTTGTTTACTTGTTATATATGTGAGAGTAACTCTAATTAGCAAGTGAGTTGTCAGCATGACCGTGAGGTTGATGGGGGCACAAGATGCCAAGTGTTAGATTTCAGGTACGGGGACTCATGAGCTGTAATTCGTCTGAGATTCGGTACTTCATGGAAATTATTGGATAAGACCTAATGTGAACACTGTCGTAGGACCCGAGTTATTGCTTACCTTTACTGTATTGTGAATTTAGGATTTGGGTTTGTATTTTCGCTTGCTCTTCTATGTCATTATTTTGGTATTCCTGTTGTTACTTGTTGTTTTCTTTCCTTATTGTGATTGTAGGATTGTTAGCCATTTCGTGTAGTCTTTATATATACATCATGTTTCGTTGTTCCTATATTTGTACAGTTTATTAGACCGGTAGGTGTCTTGACTGTTCCTTGTCACTACTCCACCGAGGTTAGTCTTGATACTTACTAGGCATCGCTGTGGTGTACTCATGCTACTCTTTTGCACATTTTTGTTGTGCAGATCCAGGTACTTCCACTCAGTCTTATCATCCTTGAGGCGAGGCGCTTCTGTAGCGACTTTGAGGTATATCTGCCGCGTTCGCAGACCGAGGAGTCCCTTTCTATTTTTCTGTAATAGTATAGCCCTTCAGTAGTTTTTCCTTTTGTTAGACATTTCTGGAGTTAGAGCTTCTTATGTATCTCTTAGCTTGTGATTCATGGGGTTCCGTATTTTGGGAGTGTTAGGTTGAGATTTTGTATTGTTATGTGCCAGGCGGAATCTTAAATACTGTTTATTTTACTATTTCGGTTTTTAAATTATTTCTTCCGCAATTGTTGTTTATATTCCGCATTATTAGGCCTACCTAGTCGTAGAGACTAGGTGCCGTCACGATGGTTCATGGAGGGCGAACCGGGGTCGTGACAATATCTCAACTATATTATCTTTGGGAATTGATTTGGCGATTCTGCTAGCTTCAACTTCAGTTGATACTAGTCTCAATATGTTACCAAACTTACCACATTTGCGCCAGAATATCACTGAATCATTGATGTAACCATAAATCTCGGCCATCTTCCTCAATTCTATTATATTAAGATCTGTTGGTTTCACATAGTCAAAGTAGTCGATCACACCTCTAACATAGTGTTTAGTTGGTTGATGTTTCATCAACCCCCTATGATATACCTTAATGCTGAAACATGACGCCACAATTACAGAGTGTGTCAAGAATAAAACCCATATTTTTAATAGGAGTTCAAACCAAAATAATTTGAAGCAAGCAAAATAGAATATAAAAGCAACTCAAAAAATAAACAAAGAAGTTCTAATTATACTTTTGTAAAGGCAAGCAAAAAAAAATTAAAAAGCAACTTATAATCTAACAAGATTTAGTTTTCCTATGTAGAAATAAGATTAAGAAAATATAAAGTACCCAAATTCATACTACTTAGATACGAATTAACAAACATAAATAAGAATCAGTGTAAAAACTTATAATCAAAGATTTTGAAAACTAGTTGGTAAAAATAAATTTTTACCATAAGATGGGCTTGCTTTTATTGCACCGTTCCTCTTGATATACATGGCTGGAGATGGAGAATAAAGATCGACAATGAAAAAGTTTTGATTTTAAAAGAATGATTCTGGCGCCAAAGCAAAGAGAAGAACGGTGTTGGCGCCAAAGCAAAGAGAAGGAACTAGGGATTTTCCCTTCTCCTGCGTTGTTTTTAGTTTAACAACGTTTATTTTAACTCTATTTAAGGTTTTTTCGTCAGTTTTTTAAACTTTGTTAAGGGGTAAACTATATTTGTCCACTTTTACAAAGGTAAAGGATATTTTACATTTAGTAATATAGGTAAGGGACAAAAATACTCTCATAGACATATTTAAAGGACTACCTAAGTCTTTTCCTAAAAATGAAAAACTTTTGAATAAGTTTGTGCACATGCAAAAGAAGGGAGTATTATTTCTAAGTAGTTCATCTAGCTCAGCTGGACTGAAAATTCTTGTATGGTTCGAAACCACATCCACTTTACAGCAAAGAAAGAGAATATGGGATAGGAATATTGGTCAATTCATCAGGCTCAAGATGCGAAGATTGCATGTTCGAATCCTGTCCTTGCCTCATCAGTGGAACATTGTTCACTAGGATAGAAGGCATGTAATGCCTATTGGCAAAGTGAAGTTAAGCATCCCTAGTGGTACGAAAAGAGGGGTCTAATATCATTTATGTCCATACTGCTCCTTGTTGAGTAGATTTGATAAGACTTGACCCGATTGTTGCAATTCAACTCCGGGTTGCTATAGCATGTCGTGAATAAGGGGGACATACTTGATGTGACCACTCCCTTTGTTAGGGGTCTGTCACCCTGCTCATCGAATTTTGACTTACAAGTTTCTGTTGGTTCTCTATTTTTTACCGCGTCTACACAACTTATGTAAAGTCATGTCTATGCCACTAGTCTAATCCTTCTTTCATACTAAATTAGTCAACCTATCTCAAATTTCGCTTTAGTCTTTTGAGAGAAAACTATTGAATTATGACTCATTTAGGTCTAATTTCACCAAATTACTAAATTTAGGTCCATCAAATTGTATATCGATCCAAATGGTAATATGGGTAATGTGACGGCCCAAAGGGGCCACCGGATTCCTTCCTTTTCCATGCTTTCTAGGCTTTGAAAGCCTTGCTTTTAGTTGCCTCGATTTGCGTGTGCAGTCCGGGCGCGTAGCCGGAAAGCTTTTATGTTGAAATATGTAAATTATGTGAAAACAATTTGATGAATTTTGATATTAATATTGTTAAAGTTGACTTCGGTCAGTATTTTGGGTAAATGGACCCGGAACCGTGATGTGACGGTCCCGGAGGGTCCGTGAGAGAATATGGGACTCGGGCGTATTCCCGGAATCGAAATCCGAGGTCCCGAGCCTGAGTAAAGAATTTTTGAAAGAAATTATTTTTCTGAAAATGATATGAAAACTTGAAATGAAAATGAGTTAGAAAATATAGGTATCGGGCCCGTATTTTCGTTCCGGCGCCCGGTACAGGTCTTAAATATGTGCTAAGCGCTTTCTGTGAAGTTTGGTCGAAATCAGACGTCGTTTGGTGTGTTTCAGACCTGAATATCTAAAGTTAGAAGTTTGAGAAGTTTGAATTGGAAATGATGATTTTGAGGCTTGATTCATTGATTACGATATTATTTAGGCGATTTGATCGCACAAGTAAGTCCGTAAGGTGTTTTCGAGATCATATGTATGTTTGGTTTGGAGCCCCAAGGGCTCAGGTGAGTTTTAGTGGGGCCCGGGAGGTCTTAGACTTAAAAATAGCAGGTTCAGGTGTTGCAGGCCCCAGTTTCGGCCGCGGCCATTTCCGCGCGGTCCGCGCTAGCAGCCACGCGACCGTGATGTTTTTCTGTGTGGTCCGCGTGGTGGGGTTCAGAGGGTCGGTAGCTAGGTCTACCAGCGAGGCCGCGCACCAAATCAGTGCGGTCAGCGCTAGGTGGGTTCAGAGAGCCCACTTCTTCCCTCCCTCAGCGCGGTCGCGGTACCTTTCTGCGCGGTCCGCGCCAGCCCCCAGCAAAGTATATAAACTCGGGATTTTCAGTCTTGAGGCTTGATTCATTGATTACGATATTATTTTGACGATTTGATTGCACAAGTAAGTCCGTAAGGTGTTTTCGAGATCATATGTATGTTTGGTTTGGAGCCCCGAGGGCTCGGGTGAGTTTTGAGTGGGGCCCGGGAGGTCTTAGACTTAAAAATAGCAGGTTCAGGTGTTGCAGGCCCCAGTGCGGCCGCGGGCATTTTCGCGCGGTCTGCGCTAGTAGCCGCGATGTGTTTCTGTGCAGTCCGCGTTGTGGGATTCAGAAGGTCGGTAGCTAGGTCGACTAGCGCGGCCGCGCACCAAATCAGTGCGGTCCGCGCTAGGTGGGTTCATAGAGCCACTTCTTCCCTCCCTTGGCGCGGCCGCGGTACGTTTCTGCGCGGTCCGCGCCAGCCCCCAACAATGTATATAAACTCGGGATTTTATGTCATTTTTCCACTTTTCAAAAACCCAAAACCTAAGAGGCGATTTTTCAAACAACCTTTTTTCTCCAAAACGATTAGTAAGTGATTTCTAACTTAATTTCTTTATTCCTTGACATCTTTTAATATGATTTCAACTTGAATCAAGGATTTGCATAAATGGGAATTAGGGGTTTTGGTTAGAACTTAGGTTTTTCTTAAATTTGGGGAGTTGGACCTCAAATTGAGGTCCGATTTCAACACTAAGCATATATTTGGATTCATGGGGGAATGGGTAACCGGATTTTGGTCCGAACCTCGAGTTTCGACCATGTGGGCCCGGGGGCATTTTCGACCTTTTTGGGAAAAACCTTGTAAAAACTATTTTTATGCATTGGGGTTAATTCCAATAGTATTTATTAATGCATTCAAGTAATTTATGACTAGATTCGAGTGGTTGGGTGGTGAATTCGAGGGGTAAAGCTATACTAGAAGCGTGAGTTGAGTTTGGAGCATTCGAGGTAAGTGTTTGATCTAATTTTGGCTTGAGGGAATATGATTAGAGTGTTTTAATTGCTAATTGCTAAATGATCGAGTACGGTGTATAGGCTTGGTGATGAGTATCTATGCACCGGTGTCTAGCATGACCGTGGGTCTTTGTTTGCACTTATTTTATATTTTGGGGACTCCTCCATATTAATTGATGAATTCTACATGATGTGAAAAGTACGAGGATTAGTTATGAATTGTGAGTTCTTTGGAACGTTGGCTCGAATGATATAAATGCTATTGAATAAGATGTTAAAGGAAAGGAGAGAGACGTGATAAATCCCTTGCCGGTATGTGTAGGTTACTGGTGTTGCTCCATTGCTGGGAGGTTTTATTGGTATTATAGATTTACTCCCTTGTTGGGAATTTTGTTGAGTTGATATGTTCCCTTGCCGGGATTTCTCTACTGTCTATTCTTCCCTTGCTCTGTAGCTGTGATAAATGTTTGGAAGAGAAAATATGATCTTAGCGGATCGGGTTGCACGCGGCAACAAGGATACATAATATCCGAACGGACCGGGTTGCATGCCGCAACAAGGATAATTATTATCCGCACGGATCGGGTTGCACGCCGCAACAAGGATACATAATATCCGAACAGACCGGGTTGCACGCTGCAACAAGGATAAATATTATCCGCACAGATCGGGTTGCACGCCGCAACAAGGATACATAATATCCGCACGGATCGGGTTGCACGCCGCAACAAGGATAGATAACATCTACACGGATTGGGTTGCACGACGCAACAATGATGCACTGTATGGGATAAATGTGTTATTTACGGACATGAGTTTTGTTGGTGGATTTACCTGTATTTAGGCTCCTTAGTTATAACTGTATATTCCCCCAGCATGTTCCTACCCCCTTTTTAGTTGATATTTTCTGTTGTTATTTCTGTTACTTCTGTATACATAAATATCTGCATAGGTTTATCTGGTAGCCGGGTCTAGTCTCGTCACTACCTCGCCGGGGTTAGGCCAGGCACTTACCAGCACATGGGGTCGGTTGTGCTGATGCTGCACTTCTGTGCTTTTTGCACAGATTACGGTACTAGAGAAGCTTTAGAACCGCAGCAGTAGCGTATTGATCGGGAGCTGACTTCAGTCCAGAGACTTCAAGGTAGCCTAGCTGGCGTTTGCAGGCCGAAGTCCTTCTCCATGTTTAGTTTGTCTTCATTGTACCGAGACAGACATTTTGTATTTCCATTCAGACTTGTTTGTAGCACTCTTTAGCAGTCCATGAGTTAGTGACACTAGATTTTGGGTAGATATTTGTCCTTAACTTCCGCATTTGAATTTCAGTTTTATAAACTTAAAGTCTTCCGCTTTTATTTAATTGCTTTCATATATTGTTATTGTTGAGAAGTTATCAGAGAATGTTTAAAGTTTGGCTGGCCTAGCTCTGTTAGTAGGCGCCATACGACTCCCGATGGTAGGAAATCCGGGTTGTGATAAGTTGGTATCAGAGCTCTAGGTTATATAGGTCTCATAACTCGCGGACAAACTCGGTAGAGTCTAAGGGATCGGTACAGAGACGTCTGTATTTATCCCCTAGAGGCTATAGAGTTAGGAAAAATTTCACCTTGTTCTTTCTTGTCGTGCGATTCTGTTTCTCACTGATTGTCGTTCTACTCTGTTCTATGGCGAGAACACGCGTTTCCTCTTCTACCACGCAGCAGCTTCTATTAGAGGCAGAGGGCGAGGCCAAGGCCGTTCCAGAGGCCGAGGCCGGGGCAGAGCTCAGCCCCGAGCAGCAGTCCCAGAGGTGGAGCCTCATGTTGACTATGATGAGGGGGTTCCAACTCCAGTAGCTCCAGTAGGCCCAGCTCAGGTCCTAGAGGGCTTCATAGCCACCCCAGTACTCCAGGACGCTTTGGTCCGATTGGTAGGCTTTATGGAGAGCGTCTCTAGAGCGGGTTTTCTTCCTGTAGCACCAGCCACATCTCAGGCTGGGGGAGGAGTTTAGACTCCCGCTACACATACTCCGGAGCAGGTATCTCCTCAGGCTCAGGTTTCAGCAGTTCAGCCAGCTGTGGCAGCCCAGCCGGGTATTCCAGTTCAAACCGGTGATGTTACGGCAATGTCCGCAGATGCTTTGTGGAGGCTTGATAGGTTCACCAAGCTCTTCACCACCACCTTCAGCGGTGCTTCTACAGAGGACCCCCAGGACTTCTTATTCAGCTGCCATAAGGTTCTCAAGACTATGGGTATTGTGGAGACCAATGGGGTCGACTTCATCACTTTTTGGCTTGCAGGATCCGCCAAGACTTGGTGGAGGGACTATTGTTTATCTAGACCAGCAGGGTCACCATTATTGACTTGGGATCAGTTTGCAGAGTTGTTCTTGGAGAAGTTTCTCCCGGTGACTGAGCGAGATGCTCTACGCAGGCAGTTTGAGCATCTTCATCAGGGTACCATGATAGTCACGCAGTATGAGACTCATTTTATTGATTTGGCACGCCATGCTATTGTGATACTCCCAACTGAGAGAGAGAAAGTGCAGAGGTTTTTTTATGGGTTGATCCAGCCGATCCGTCTCCATATGGCTATAGGAGCCGGGAGCGAGATCTCTTTTTAGGAGGCGGCCAATGCGACCTGTAGAGTGGAGATGGCTCTTGCATGAGGAGGTGGTCAGGGGTCAGATAAGAGGCCTCGTCATTCTGGTAGGTTTAGTGGTACCTCTTTTGGAGGTAGGGATTCATATGGTAGAGGCCATCCCCCTAGGCCCTTTCAATCAGCACTCCAGGTCTCACATAGTACTTCAGGTGGTAGTGGTTCTCAGCAGCACTATTCTGATCAGCAGCCTATTAGTGCACCACCGCTTCAGAGCTTTCGAGGAGGTCATTCAGGTCGACAGGGTCAGCCTCAGCCCTCTCGGCTGCAGCAGTCAGGTGGGTGCTATGAGTGTGGTGAGTATGGTCACATCAGGAGAGCTTGCTCGAGATTGAGGGGTACACAGCCGTAGCAGCAGGGTCCTCAAGCTATCATCCAGGCACCAGAGGCTCCGTGGGCCGCCCAACCAGCTAGAGGCGGGGGTAGAGGCAATAGAGGTGGAGGTAGAGAGCATAGAGGTGGAGCTCAGACCGCCAGAGGCAGGGGTCAGCCAGTAGCCGATCGTCCTAGAGATATAGTTCAGGGAGGTGGGCCAGCCCCGGTGTTATGCTTTGCCAACTAGGCCAGAGGCTGAGTCTTCCGATGCTGTCATCACAGGTACTATTCTAGTCTGTGATAGAGGTGCTTCAGTGCTATTTGACCCTGGATCTACATATTCATATGTGTCGTCCTATTTTGCACCCTACTTGGTTATGCCAGTGATGCCTTGGGTGTTCCTGTATATGTATCTACACTGGTGGGTGATTCTATAGTGGTCGACCGAGTGCATCGTTCCTGTGTAGTACTATTTGAAGGTCTTGAGACCCGTGTTGACTTATTGCTCTTAGATATGGTGGACTTCGACGTTATATTGGGGATGGATTTGTTGTCCCCGTACCATGCTATTTTGGATTGTCACACCAAGACCGTGACCTTGGCTTTGCCAGACTTGCCCTGACTTGAGTGGAGAGGGACCCCAGGTCATGCCACCCGCAATGTTATTTCATATGTTAAGGCTCGTCGCATGGTCGAGAAGGGGTGTCTAGCATATCTGGTGCATGTTCGCGACTCCAGCGCGGAAGTTCCTTCCATTGATTCTGTTCCTATTGTTCGGGAGTTCCCCAAGGTTTTCCCTTCAGACCTGCCGGGTATGCTGCTCGACAGGGACATTGATTTCTGTATTGATCTGGCTCCGGGCACTCAGCCTATTTCCATTCCGTCGTATCGCATGGCCCCGCCAAAGTTGAAAGAGTTAAAGGAGCAGCTTCAGAATTTGCTTGATAAGGGTTTTATTAGACAAAGTGTGTTGCCTTGGGGCGCGCTGGTATTATTTGTGAAGAAAAAGGATGGGTCGATGAGGATGCGCATTGATTACCAGCAGTTGAACAAGGTGACAATAAAGAACAAGTATCTGTTGCCGAGGATTGACGATTTATTCGACCAGCTTCAGGGTGCGAGGGTGTTCTCGAAAATAGATTTGAGATCTGGTTATCATCAGCTGAGGATTAGGGCGTCTGATGTCCCTAAGACAGCATTTCGCACTCGGTATGGGCATTATGAGTTTTTGGTCATGTCATTTGGGTTGACCAATGCCCCAGCAACATTTGTGGAATTGATGAACCGAGTGTTCAGGCCCTATTTGGATTTGTTTGTGATTGGTTTCATTGATGATATTCTGATATACTCCCGCAGTCAGGAGGAGCATGAGCAGTACCTCAGAGTGGTTCTTCAGACTCTGAAGGATAGTCAGTTATACGCCAAGTTTTCGAAGTGCGAGTTCTGGTTGAGTTCTGTTGCATTCCTGGGTCATGTTGTTTCAACAAAAGGTATTCAGGTGGACCCGAAGAAGATTGAGGCAGTTAAGAACTGGCCTCGACCAGCATCAGCTACAGAGATCCAGAGTTTCTTGGGGTTAGCAGGTTACTACCGTCGGTTCGTGGATGGGTTTTAATCTATTGCAGCCCCGATGACCAGATTGACCCAGAAGGGTGCCCAGTTCAGGTGGTCAGATGAGTGCGAGACAAGCTTTCAGAAGCTCAAGACAGCTCTGACTACGACACCGGTATTGATTTTGCCCACAGGATCAGGGCCTTATACCTTTTATTGTGATGTTTCTGTATTGGGCTTGGTGCAGTATTGATGCAGGATGGCAGAGTCATAGCATATGTTTCGAGACAGTTGAAGATCCACGAGAAAAATTATCCAGTCCATGATCTAGAGTTGGCAGCCATCGTTCATGCTTTGAAGATTTGGAGGCATTATTTATATGGTGTGATGTGTGAGGTGTACACGGATCACAAGAGCCTTCAGTACTTGTTCAAGCAGAAGGAGTTAAATTTGAGGCAGAGGAGGTGGTTGGAGTTGTTGAAGGACTATGATGTTTCTATTTTATACCACTCCGGAAAGGCCAACGTGGTGGCCGATGCATTGAGTAGGAAGTCCGCCAGCATGGGTAGTCTTGCTTATATTCCGGTCAGCCAGAGACCGCTTGCTTTAGACGTTCAGGCCTTAGCCAATCGATTTGTGAGGTTGGACATTTCTGAGCCTAGCAGGGTGTTAGCTTGAACAATCTCTCGATCGTGCACGATCTCTCGATCGTCGTTGTGGGAGCGTATTCGTGAGCGGCAGTTCGATGATCCCCATTTGTGTGTCCTGAGAGACACGGTGCAGCATGGAGGTGCCAAGAAAGTGACCTTGGGAGATGATGGAGTATTGAGACTGTAGGGGCGAGTTTGTGTGCCCAATAATTGACGGTATTCGGGAGTTGATCTTAGCGCAGTCCCATAGTTCTCGGTATTCTATTCATCAGGGCACCGCGAACATGTATCGGGATTTGAGGCAGCACTATTGGTGGCGCAGAATGAAGAAAGACATTGTTGCATATGTGGCTCATTGTTTGAACTGTCAGCAGGTTAATTACGAATATCAGAGGCCCGGTGGTTTATTTCAGAGGATTGAGCTTCCCGAGTGGAAGTGGGAGAGGATTACTATGGATTTTGTTACTGGACTTCCGATGACTCGGAAGAAGTTTGATATGGTTTGGGTTATTGTGGATAGGCTGACCAAGTCAGCGCATTTTGTTCTGGTTGCCACCACCTATTCGTCCGAGAGATTAGCTGAGATTTATATCAGAGAGATCGTTCGCCTTCACGGGGTGCCTATATCTATCATTTCGGACCGGGGTCCGCAGTTTACCTCGCATTTTTGGAGAGCGGTTCAGCAAGAGTTGGGCACCCAGGTTCAGTTGAGTACAACATTTCATCCCCAGACGGACGGTCAGTCCAAGAAGACTATTCAGATATTAGAGGATATGCTCTGAGCCTGCATCATTGATTTTAGAGGCTTGTGGGACCAGTTCTTGCCTTTAGCAGAGTTTGCCTACAACAACAGCTACCAGTCCAGCATTCAGATGGCTCCGTATGAGGCATTGTATGGTAGGCGGTGTCGGTCCCCAGTCGGATGGTTTGAGCCGGGAGAGGCTCGGTTATTGGGTACAGACCTATTTCAGGAGGCCTTGGATAAGGTCAAGATGGTTCAGGATAGACTTCGAACAGCTCAGTCTAGGCAGAAGAGTTATGTAGACCGCAAGGTCCGAGATATTGCTTTCATGGTTGGTGAGCGAGTGTTGCTCCGTGTGTCGCCTATGAAGGGCGTGATGCGATTTGGGAAGAAGGGCAAGCTTAGCCCTAGGTTCATTGGCCCATTTGAGATTCTTGAGCGTGTGGGAGAGGTGGCCTATAGACTTGCTTTGCCGCATAGCTTGTCAGCCGTGCATCCAGTTTTTCATGTATCCATGCTTCAGAGGTATCACGACAATCCAGCCCACATGTTAGATTTCAGCACTGTCCGATTGGACAAGGACCTATCTTATAAGGAAGAGCCGGTGGCGATTTTAGACCGGCAATTTCGACAGTTGAGGTCGAAGAGTTTTCCTTCAATGCGTGTTCAGTGGAGAGGTCAGCCTCCTGAGGCATCGATCTGGGAGTTCGAGTCTGATATGCGGAGCCGTTATCCTCATCTATTTCCCGACTCATGTACTTCTTTCTTTTGTCCGTTCGAGGACGAACGGTTGTTTTAAAGGTGGAGGATGTGACGATCCAAAGGGGTCATCACCAAATTCCTTCCTTTTCCATGCTTCCTAGGCTTTGAAAGCCTTGCTTTTAGTTATCTCGATTTGCGTGCGCAGTCCGGGCGCGTAGCCGGAAATATTTTATGTTGAAATATGCGAATTATGTGAAATTATTTTGATGAATTTTGATATTAATATTGTTAAAGTTGACTTCGTTCAACATTTTGGGTAAACGGACCCGGACCCGTGATGTGACAGTCTCGGAGGGTCCGTGGGAAAATATGGGACTCGGGCGTATTCCCGGAATCGAAATCCGAGGTCCCGAGCCCGAGTAAAGAAGTTTTGAAAGAAATTATTTTTCTGAAAATGATATGAAAACTTGAAATGAAAATGAGTTAGAAAATATAGGTATCGGGCCCGTATTTTGGTTCCGGTGCCTGGTACAGGTCTTAAATATGCGCTAAGTGCTTTCTGTGAAGTTTGGTCGAAATTAGACGTCGTTTGGCATGTTTCGGACCTAAATATCTAAAGTTAGAAGTTTGAGAAGTTTGAATTGGAAACGATGATTTTGAGGCTTAATTCATTGATTACGATATTATTTTGGCTATTTGATCGCACAAGTAAGTCCGTAAGATGTTTTCGAGATCATATGTATGTTTGGTTTGGAGCCCCGAGGGCTCGGGTGAGTTTTGAGTGGGATCCGGGAGGTCTTAGACTTAAAAATAGCAGGTTCAGGTGTTACAGGCCCCAGTGCGGCCGCGGCCATTTCCGCGCGGTCCGCGCTGGCAGCCACGCGGCCGCGGTGTTTTTCTGTGCGATCCCCGTGGTGGGGTTCAGAGGGTCGGTAGCCAGGTCGACCAGCGCGGCCATGCACCAAATCAGTGCGGTCCACGCTGGGTGGGTTCAGAGAGCCCACTCTTCCCTCCCTCGGCGCGGTCACGGTACGTTTCTACGCGGTCCGCGCCAGCCCCCAACAAAGTATATAAACTCGGGATTTTCAGTCATTTTTCCACTTTTCAAAAACCCAAAACCTAAGAGGCGATTTTCCAAACAACTTTTCTTCTCCAAAACGATTGGTAAGTGATTTCTAACTTAATTTCTTTATTCCTTGACATCTTTTAACATGATTTCAACTTGAATCAAGGATTTTCATAAATGGGAATTGGGGGTTTTGGTTAGAACTTAGGTTTTTCTTAAATTTGGGGAGTTGGACCTCAAATTGAGGTCCGATTTCAACACTAAGCATATATTTGGATTCATGGGGGAATGAGTAACCGGGTTTTGGTCCGAACCTCTAGTTTCGACATGTGGGCCCAGGGGCATTTTCGACCTTTTTGGGAAAAACCTTCTAAAAACTATTTTTATGCATTGGGGTTAGTTCCAATTGTATTTATTAATGCATTCATGTAATTTATGACTAGATTCGAGCGGTTGGGTGGTGAATTTGAGGGGTAAAGCTATACTAGAAGCGTGAGTTGAGTTTGGAGCATTCGAGGTAAGTGTTTGATCTAATTTTGGCTTGAGGGAATAGGATTAGAGTGTTTTAATTGCTAATTGCTAAATGATCGAGTACGATGTATAGGCATGGTGACGAGTATCTATGCACCGGTGTCTAGCATGACCGTGGGTCATTGTTTGTACTTATTTGATATTTTGGGGACTCATCCATATTAATTGATGAATTCTACATGATGTGAAAAGTACGAGGATTAGATATGAATTGTGAGTTCTTTGGAGCGTTGGCTCGAACGATATAAATGCTATTGAATAAGATGTTAAAGGAAAGGAGAGAGACGTGATAAATCCTTTGCCGGGATGTGTAGGTTACTGGTGTTGCTCCTTTGCCGGGAGGTTTTATTGGTATTATAGATTTACTCCCTTGCCGGGAATTTTGTTGAGTTGATATGTTCCCTTGCCAGGATTTCTCTACTGTCTATTCTTCCCTTGCTCTGTAGCTGTGATAAATGTTTGGAAGAGAAAACATGATCTTAGCGGATCAGGCTGCACGCCGCAACAAGGATACATAATATCCGAACGGACCGGGTTGCACGCCGCAACAAGGATAATTATTATCCGCACGGATGGGTTGCACGCCGCAACAAGGATACATAATATCCGAACGGACCGGGTTGCACGCCGCAACAAGGATAAATATTATCCGCACAGATCGGGTTGCACGCCGCAACAAGGATACATAATATCTGCACGGATCGGGTTGTACGCCGCAACAAGGATAGATAACATCTACACGGATCGGGTTGCACGACGCAACGGTGATGCACTGTATGGGATAAATGTGTTATTTCCGGACTTGAGTTTTGTTGGTGGATTTACCTGTATTTAGGTTCCTTAGTTATAACCGTATCTTCCCGCAGCATGTTCCTACCCCCTTTTTAGTTGATATTTTCTGTTGTTATTTCCGTTACTTATGTATACATAAATATCTGCACATGTTTATCTGGTAGTCGGGTCTAGCCTCGTCACTACCTCGCCGGGGTTAGGCTAGGCACTTACCAGCACATGGGGTCGGTTGTGCTGATGCTGCACTTCTGTACTTTTTGCACAGATTACGGTACCGGAGCAGCTTTAGGACCGCAGCAGTAGCGTATTGATCGGGAGCTGACTTCAGTCCAGAGACTTCAAGGTAGCCTAGCTGGCGTTCGTAGGCCGAAGTCCTTCTCCATGTTTAGTTTGTCTTCATTGTATCGAGACAGACATTTTGTATTTCCATTCAGACTTGTTTGTAGCACTCTTTAGCAGTCCGTGAGTTAGTGACACCCGATTTTGGGTAGAGATTTGTCCTTCACTTCCGCATTTGAATTTCAGTTTTATAAACTTAAAGTCTTCCGCTTTTATTTAATTGCTTTCGTATATTGTTATTGTTGAGAAGTTATCAGAGAATGTTTAAAGTTTGGCTGGCCTAGCTCCGTTAGTAGGCGCCATCATGACTCCCGATGGTGGGAAATCCGGATCATGACAGGTAAAGTTGAATTTGTTGTATACCAAATTTAGCTTTGGTTTGGACAATTTCTAACCTCAAAATTTATGAATTTGAGTTCCTTTCACTTTGTAAAGATTGTGAACTAGAATTGAGCTGACATTTATATAGAGTTTGAATTTCCACCATTTGTTGGTAGAAAATGTATTAAAACATGAAATTGAGGAATATTGTTATGGATGTTAGTAAAAAAGAGTGATACTCCCTTTATCCAATTTTAAATATTGTTTTTGCCCCAAAAATGTTTCAAAATATCTGTGTTTTAAAAATTTAACAGAATCATTATTTTCTTCTCTCAAGTATACATGACAGTAATTTCTTTTTGTTCCTAGATGCATATGTTTTTACTCCATTCATTCACTTTTACTCGATACGTTTTGACTTTCGTGTTACTTAAGAAATAATAAATGAAGGGTATAATTACTATGATACCATATTAATTGATGCATGTTTTGTTGGATTTGAGAAAATAATTTGAAATAAGTAATAAAAACTGTGGGTATAACAAGAATTTTTTTTGTCTTCTCTTAATATACATAAATTAATAAATAAAAATAAAAATTTATTTTTAATATACGTGTCACACAAAAGTTAACGAATGGAGTATAAAGAGAAGTAAGGTACCGACCAAAATAGTACTAATAATTAATTGTTTGACAAGAGGAAGTTGGATTCCCGATATTATATAAAAAGCCAAATATCTACTGCGTTCCACCCAAGGTAACCGATTTCCCCCTTTCTATTAATTTTCTTTGAGTTGATACTAAAGGTGGCTAACGGGCCGGGTTGGACCGGAACCGAACCGGCTCAGACCGGTTTAAACCGGAACCGGACCGGACCGGCCCGGTTCATAGGGGGCCGAGTGGGCTGGGTAGGGGGTTAGGCCGGGACGGAGGGGTTTGTTTGGGCAAGCGGTTAACCGGGCCCGGGTAACCCGGTTGGCATGAACAGTGCCCGAACCGGTTAACCCGGACCGGTTAACTGTCAGAATTTTTTTATTTTTATTTTTTTGTACTTTCCTGCAGCGTGGGGCCCACTATCCGTTAGAAAATCAGATTTTTCATCACATATCCGTTGGCCAACGGATTTGTTGCATAAATGGCCATTTTTTTTTTAAATTTTTTTGTATTTAATACTTTACAAAATTAACCCTTTTAAAAATCTATAAATACTCCCCCCCCCTCTTCTTCATTTTTTCACTCAAAATTCTTATCTCAATCTCAATTCTCAAATTCTCAATTTCTCTCTTCCCTTCAATTTGCAAGATTTCATCTTCTAATTTTATAATTTTTATTTGGCTCTCTTTTCTTGAATTTAATTTATCGGAAGTTGTCATTCAGAAATTTGAAGTTTGAAGTTCAAAATTGATATACTTGCTTGACGTTTGTTCGTGGTAACACCGGAATTGCGTAATCAAGTGCTCAATTTATTGTCGAATTCGGTGCACTCCCTCCAACTCTTTCTCTTATTTAATATTTTAATTGCATATTTAATTTTAGCTTATACTTTAATTTTTACAATATGTTTAGTGCTGCTAAAAGAGCGTGTAGAAAAGTTACTGGTAGGGGTGGAAATAAAAAAAGAAGTAGTTCTGGAGATTCTGATAGTAATAGTAATGACCCATTAACACATGTTTCTGAATCATCGCCTAATGATAATGTAGATATAAATTATGAACAATTACAAGAAGATTTTGGAATAGAAGATAATGAAATTGGAATAGAAGATGAGATACCACCTACACCTACTAGTGGTGGAGTTGGTAGTATTGGAGTTGGAGTTGCTAGTGCTACAAGGGGTGGTGGTCGTGGCACCACTCCTAGTAGACCACCTGTGGCTCCGACTTCTACTCGTAGAAAAAGAAGTAAGGTTTGGAATTTTTTTGAAATAGTAGAAGGTACTGATAGAGTTAGGTGCAAAATTTGTAACAATACTTTTAAACATTTGACTGGAGGAAATTTAGGTGGGACTGGGACGCTTAGTAGACATATGAGAGTTGACCATCCCATAGAATGGGGCACTGATGGGGATGGAAATCAAAGAACTATTAACCCTACTACTGGAGGTCTAGTAAAATATGATAAAATGAGGGATCGTGAGGAATTAGCAAAAATAATTTCTTTGGGTTGTCTACCTTTTCCTTTTGCTTCTTCATCGTATCTTATTATGTATATTCAAAGGATTTACAATCCTTTATTTAAAGGTATCCCTAGAAGTACTTGTAGAGCAGATATCTTTAGACTTCATGGACAATATCAAACATACATACATTATTTGTTTAGCCACCTTCCTTCTAGAGTATGTCTAACTTCTGATATTGGCCATGCTGTTAATGGAAATGATTATTTGACAATTACATGCCATTGGATAGATGATAGTACTTGTATGCAAAAACGTATTATCGCTTTTAAATATGATGAAGATCAGAGTCATACTGCTGCGTTTATAAGTAGTACTATTGTTGAAGTTGTTGAATTTTATAATCTAAACAAAAAAGTATTGTGTATGTCTTTTGATAATGCTTCTAACAATAATGCCGCAATTTCAATTTTAAAAATGCATTTGCAACCACCTCTTGATGATATTTTTCATGTTAGGTGTGCATGTCATGTTTATAATTTAATTGTTAAAAGTGGCCTTGATTTATTTTCAGTTGAGATTACTCATGTTAGAAGAGCAGTTGGTGTTATTCAAGGAAATAATAGACAATCTAGAATAAAAGAATTTAAGACTAAGTGTATCCAGTATAACCTTAAACCTAGATTCATGCCAGACGAAATTGTTACTAGATGGAATTATACATATATATTTTTAAAATGTTGCTACAAATATAGATTTCCAATAACTAAAGTTGCTAATGCACATTGTACTGATCCAAGGAGTATGTTAACAAGTGATACTTGGGAGGTCATTAATGATGTTGTTAAATTTTTACATAAATTTTATACAACTACTGTTGAATTTTATACAGAGATTGGAGAAACTGAAACCCCAAATTTATATGTTTCTATGAACAAGCTAAATGAATATTTACAACAACTATATAATTATTATGCAAATGAATATGATAATGCTGCTCGTGCTTCTGGCAATGTTAATCCCGCTATGCAATGTAGCACTTCTGCTACTGTGGATGATGAAGAAGGCCTTGATAGTTTTAATATTTTTTCTACATTTTCTAACACTCAAACCAGTAGCAGGAATATTGATGAACTTCAATTCTACTTGAGGAAGAAAAAGGAGCCTCGCACAAAGGAATTTTCACTGTTGGGATGGTGGCATGAAAATGGAAAGCAATTTCCTGTTCTTTTCGCTATGGCTCAGGACGTGCTAAATGTGCCAATTTCTACTGTTGCATCGGAGAGTGCATTTAGCCAAGCAAGACAACACCCGCCACTCATTGAGAAGCAATGCTTTGGAAGTTTTAGTGTGTTTCAGAGATTGGATTAGATCGGAACGAAGAAATCAAGGAAAGGAAGATGTTAATAGCCCAGAAGACGAGGAACTTGGAGATATATTAACACATGGAAACCCATCCGAATTTAACACGCCAGAAGAAGGTCAATCGGTTCATATTGATTATGATGAACTTGCTAGGGCGATGCAAAACATTTGAAATTACTACTTTACTAGTTTACTTGTTGAAAAAAATGTAAACATTTCATTTTGTAAGTTTGAAAGTTGAAACTTGAAATTAAGAAATAAAGTAGCACTTGCAATAAGTGCAATTTTTTCCCATCTTACTTGTATTCTTTTAATTAATACAAAGTATTAATATAACTTACAATAGTTATACAAAATTCCAAAAAAAAATTAAAAATACACTAAACCCGGCCCGGCCCGGCCCCCTCAACCCGTAACCCTTATGGTTCAATTTTTACCCGGATTAACCCAGCCCGCTAAACCCGTTACTGTACCAACCCGGAACCGGCCTAGCCCGAAACCCGGACGGGTAAAAAAAATGGACCCGGCCCGGCCCACCCGTTTAACAGCTTTAGTTGATACCCTAAAATCTTCCTAAACTATCATATTTTTGTCAGTTTTCTACTTAAATTATGTAGTGTTCCCAAAATTCCCCTGAACTATGTTGCCCTTCATATTAAAAGCCCCTCATTGCATTCTTAGAGGTGCCTGTATCAAAATATTCAACTTTATTCTCTACAAGGTATTGAGTTTAATAACAAAATTTAAATTGGTAGTCTTTCAACAATATGTGTAAGACATAAAAGAAGACTAAAACAAATAAAAAATCATTTAAGAGGAAACAAGAGAGGGAGAAATATTTTCCAGAGGAAACCCATATGGAGAACTGAAGAAAAAAGGTTAGAAAATGAAGAAGAGGGTGAAAAAGAAGGTGAAAAACAAAGAAGAAAGGTGAAAAAGTAAGGAAGAAAGATGGATATAACTAAAATAAGGAGAATATTTATTAAAAAAATAAATGTGAAAGATGGTTAGGCTAATTAGCCATTATTTTCTGTCATATGAGCCATTTTTATGGCTTTTTCAGTTGCCACGCACTTCCAAATGAGTGTTTACACACGTTATGCCAGGTCAGCGACGAGTGGTTTTTAATATAAAGGACAATATATTTTAGGGGGTTTTTGGGAACACCGAATAGTTTGAGTAGGAAATTGACAAAAATATTATAGTTTAAGGGAGGTTTTAGGGTATTAACTCATTTTCTTTTTTATAAATATATTATTTCATCCGTTTTATTTTAGAAAACTCAATGGCCAGTAGTAACAATAGTTCACCTTAGTTGACTAGGTCCAATACCAATAATTTTATGGAGTAGACCCCATCTCATACAAACTTTTTCAATAGCAATAATTCTTATCTCTTCTAACATATTGTTGGGAAGAAGAAGTCATATCCTAATTCTAACACTCATGGAGATTTACTTAACTTGGTAGAGAAGAAGGTGAAAAAGAAGAAGGGTGAAGAAGAAGACCAACGCACATAGCATATTCTGTCTTTAGCACTAGGGGGACATAATTAATGGGGTTAGTAGGTGTATGATAATATAAGGGGACATAACTTAGTGGGTTAGTGTGTGAGGAATAAATGTGTATGTGAAGTGTACAATAATATACATGTACAAAGCAAGAAATAAAAACACACGGAAGTTTTCAAATCTGATTTGAGCCGGGAGAGGCTCGGTTGTTGGGTACAGATCTAGTTCAGGAGGCCTTGGACAAGGTCAGGATCATTCAGGATAGGCTACGTACAGCTCAGCCCAGGCAAAAGAGTTATGCAAACCGCAAGGTTTGAGATGTAGCTTTCATGGTTGGTGAGCGGGTATTGTCCCGAGTGTCGCCTATGAAGGGCGTGATGAGATTTGGGAAGAGGGGCAAGCTTAGCCCTAGGTTCATTGGTCTGCTTGAGATTCTTGATCGAGTGGGAGAGGTGGCTTATAGACTTGCATTGCCGCCCAACTTATCAGTCGTGCATCTAGTATTTCATGTGTCCATGCTTCGGAAGTATCACGACAATCCATCACACGTGTTATTCTACGTGATCGCATCCTTCTGTCCGCGATTGCAAAGGGCAATTTTTCCCAGTTATTTTAAATAACCAGATACAGTAGCATTATGGGATTTTATAAAATTTTCCCAAACTTCTTCTTCTCCAAAGCTCTTAGGCGATCCTTGAAGCACTTCTTCACCAAAACTTCTTGGGTATGTAATCTTTAACTTGTTTTCTTCCATTTTTATCAAACACCCATTAGATTTCTAAGCATAAAACATGAGATTAAGGATAGAAAATTAGGGATTTGGGTAGAAATTAGGGTTTTTTGATTATTTCTGATTTAGACCTCGTTTTGGGGTCGGATTTGAAAAAAAATTATATATTCGGGCTCGTGGGTGAATGGATTTTGGTCCGAACCTCGTGTTTTGACCAAGTGGGCCCGGGGTCGATTTTTGGATTTTTGGGAAGAATGATTGAAAAGCTATAGGTAGGCATTGGAATTGGATTGTTTAGCCTTTATTGATGTTATGAAGTCGATTATGTATAGATACAATTGATTTGGAGCCGAGTTCGAAAGGAAAGGCGGTATTTGAGGATTTAGTTGGCCGTGGAAGTTTGAGGTAAGTGTTTGGTTTAACCTTAGCTTGAGGGATTAAGAGTTGTGTCTTATTTGCTACATGCTAATTGTGGAGTACGACGTATAAGCATGGTGACGAGTATCTATACGTTGGTGTCAAGCATGCCCATGAGTCTTGTATTGTAACTGTTATGACTCCGTTGTGGTTTACTGCGCTTCATATGATATTATCACCACTGTTCCCTTGCCCGGATGTTCGTTTGATATTAATGATCCCTTACCGGGATGTTCGTTTTGATAGTATTTGTTCCCTTGCCAGGACGTTTGTTTGATACTATTGTTCCCTTGCCGGGATGTTGTTGGAATATCATTGTTCCCTTGCCGGGAAGTTGTTATATTGCTCTTGTTCCCTTGTCGGAATTTCTTGTGATTATTGTTAGCTTGTAACTGGGAGCGGGTGGTACGCCTACCACAAGATATGATGAAATGGGAGCAGGTGATACGCCTACCACAAGATATGAGATATGGGTTCGGGTTGCTCGCCTACAACAAGATGTGAACCGAAAGTGAGATCTGCCTTTGTTTTCTTTATTCTTGTTTGAAGTTAAATTTTGGTTTCCTTATAATTCTCTTGAGATTCTATTTTTATATGTTATTTCCCGAAGCATGTCTCCCCTTCCCAGCTTTAACTGTTTGTTCCAGTTTATTTTTCCGCTGTATATATATTATTATACAGGTTTATCTGGAGTTTGGTTCTAGCCTCGTCACTACCTCGCCGGGGTTAGGCCAGGCACTTACCAGTACATGGGGTCGGTTGTGCTGATACTACACTCTGTACTCTATGCAGATACCGGAGCAGCCTTTGGTCAGCAGTAGTAATTTGGGAGCCAGCCTTTAGTCCACCGAGACATTGATGTAGCCTTGCAGGCGTCCGCAAGCCCGGCGTCCCCTCTATATTATTTTATATCTAGTTATCTCATGTATTCGAGACAAACAATGTTATTTTTCCTTCAAACTGTTGTATGTAGTACTCTTAGTAGTCTGTGGATGTTGTGACACCAGGTTCTAGTTAGAGGCACGTGTTGGTCTTCGAGATATATTGGTTTTATATTTACTTAAGACTTCTGCTAAATTCATAATTCACTGTTATTTAACTGTTTATTTCTTGTTAATAAAATCGGTAAAAGAATTCAAAACAAAGGAGTAAAAGATTTCTCAATTCATGACTTGCCTAGCTTCCACGAGTAGGCGCCATCACGACTCCCGAGGGTAGAAATTCCGGGTTGTGACAAGTTGATATCAGAGCTTTAGGTTACCTAGGTCTCATAATTTACGGACAAGCTTAGTAGAGTCTGAGGGATCGGTACGAAGACGTCTGTATTTATACCCCAGAGGCTACAGAGTTAGGAAAAAACTTCACATTTGTTCTTTCTTGTCGTACGGTTTTGTTTCTCAAATGATAATTGAACTTATACTCTGTTTTTTCGCATATGGCGAAAACACGTGCTTCTTTATCTATCGCTCAGCAGCCCGAGCCCCTAACAGCAGCTCCCACGAGGGGCAGAGGGCAAGGCCGGGGCAAAGCTCAGCACTAGTAGCGGAGCCTCAGGTTGACTTTGACGATGAGGTTCCGGCCCCAGCAGTTCCGGTGGGCCCAGCTCAGGTCCCAGAGGGGTTTATTGCTACCCTAGTTCTTCAGGATGCTCTGTTCCAATTAGTGGGCCTCATGGAGAGTGTCACCCGAGAAAGCTTGCTTCCTGTAGCGCCAATTGTCTCTCAGGCTGGAGAAGGAGCCCAGACTCCTGCTACTCACACTCCAGAGCAGGTAGCTCCCTAGATTTAGACTCCAGCGGTTCAGCCAGTAGGAGCAGTTCAGCCGGGTGTAGTAGCTCAGACCGGTGATGGAGTAGCCATATCTGCCGATGCTTTGTGGAGGCTGGATAGGTTCACCAAACTCTTCACTTCTTCATTCAGCGGTGCATCTATTGGGGATCCCTAGGATTATATAAATAGTTTCCACGAGGTTCTCAAGAACATGGGTATTTTTGAGACCAATGGGTCGATTTTGCTACATTTCGCCTATTTGGATCCGCTAAGACTTGGTGGAGGGATTATTGCTTAGCTAGACCAGCCAGTTCGCCAGCCTTGACTTGGGAGCATTTCACAAAGCTATTTCTGGAGAAGTTTCTCCCTATTACTCACAGAGAAGCCTATCGGAGGCAGTTTGAGTGCCTCCAGCAGGGTTCCATGGCAGTTACCGAGTATGAGACCAGGTTCATCGACTTAGCTTGCCATGACCTTGTCATATTTCATACCGAGAGAGAGAGGGTGAGGAGGTTTATTGATGGTCTTATTCAGCTGATTCATCTTCAGATGACTAGGGAGACTAGGAGTGAGATATCTTTCTAGGAGGCGTCCAATGTGGCCCGTAGAGTTGAGATGGTTCTATCGCAGGGAGGTGTTCATGGGTCGGATAAGAGGCCCCGTCATTCAGGCAGATTCAGTGGTACCTCATTTGGAGGCAGGGATCCATATGGTAGAGGCCATCCTCCTATGCCCTTTCAGTCAGCTCTTCAGGTTTCTCATGGTGCTTCAGGTAGTCGTGGTCCTCCGATGCAGTATTCTGATCAGTAGTCCTTCAGTGCACCACCAGCACCTACAAGTGCACTACCGCTTCAGAGATTCTAGGGTCATCAGCCCCAGCAACTGAGGGCTTGTTTTACTTGTGGCGACACGAGGCACATTGCTAGGTATTGCCCTCGAGCAGTGAGCAGTTCTCAGCAGTAGGGTTCTCGTGCCATGGTTCAGGCATTCCACAGCCCGCCCAGCCAGCTAGAGGTGGGTGTAGAGGTGCTAGAGGTGGAGGTAGAGGTATTAGAGGTGGAGCTCAGGCCACTAGAGGTGGAGGCCAGCCAGAAGTAGGTCGTCCCAGAGATATAGTTCAGGGTGGTGGGGCCCAGCCCCGATGTTATGCTCTTCCAGCCAGGCAAGAGGCTAAGGCTTCAGATGCAGTTATTACATGTACGGTTTTGGTTTTTGATAGAGATGCTTCAGTGTTATTTGATCCAGGGTCTACATACTCGTATGTGTCATCTTATTTTGCACCTTATCTGGTCATGCCTAGTGATTCATTGAGTATTCTTGTTTATATGTCTACCCTGGTGGGTGATTCTATTGTGGTAGATAAAATCCATCGTTCTTGTATTGTGGTGATTGCGGGTCTTGAGAGTCGTGTAGATTTGTTGCTTTTAGACATGGTTGACATCGATGTTATATTGGGGATGGACTGGTTATCACCTTACCACGCTATCTTGGACTGTCATGCCCAGATTGTGACCTTAGCTTTACCGGGCATGCCTCGTTTAGAGTGGATAGGGACTCCTGGTCATTTTACCCGCAGTGTTATCTCTTATGTGAAGGCTCGGTGCATGATCGAAAAGGGGTGTTTGGCCTATTTTGTTTATGTTCGTGATTCCAGTGCTGGGGTCCCATCTATTGATTATGTGCCTGTTGTTCGTGAGTTCCCTGAGGTATTCCCCTCAGACCTGCCGGGTATGCCACCTGATAGGGATATTGACTTTTGCATTGATTTGGCTACGGGCACTCAGCCCATTTCTATCCCGCCGTATCGTATGGCCCTGCCTGAGTTGAATAAGTTGAAGGATCAGTTGCAAGACTTGCTTGAGAAGGGTTTCATTAGGCCGAGTGTTTCGCCTTGGGGTGCGCCGGTGTTGTTTGGTAAGAAGAAGGACAGATCGGTGAGAATGTGTATTGATTACCGGCAGTTGAACAAGGTTATAATAAAGAATAAGTATCCATTGTCGAGGATTGATGATTTGTTTGATCAGCTTCATGGTGCCAAGGTATTTTCAAAGATTGACTTGAGATCTGGCTAACCATCAGTTGAGGATTAAGGTATCCGATGTCCCTAAGACAACTTTCCGCACTCAGTACAGGCACTATGAGTTCATGTCATTCGGGTTGACAAATGCCCCAGCAACTTTTATGGAGTTGATGAATAGAGAGTTCAGGCCTTATTTGGATTTGTTTGTGATAGTCTTCATTAATGATATTTTGATATACTCCCGCAGCCGGGAGGAGCACGAGCAGCATCTCAGAGTAGTTCTTCAAACTTTGAGGGATAGTCAGTTATATGCTAAGTTTTGGATGGGTTCAGTTGCATTCCTGGGTCATGTTGTATCAGGTGAGGGTATTCAGGTTGATCTGAAAAAGATTGAGGCAGTCAAGAACTAGCCTAGACCAGCATGAGCTACAGAGATTCAGAGTTTCTTGGGATTGGCAGGCTACTATCATCGATTTATGGAGGGGTTCTCGTCTATTGAAACCCCGATGACCAGGTTTACCTAGAAGGGTGCCCAGTTCAGATGGTCGGACAAGTGTGAGGCGAGCTTTCAGAAGCTCAAGACAGCTCTGACTATGGCACCGGTGTTTGTTTTGCCCACAGGTTCAGGGCCATATATAGTTTATTGTGATGCTTCTCGTATTAGGCTTGGTACAGTGTTAATGCAGGATGACAAGGTCATTGCCTATGCTTCGAGGCAGTTGAAGATTCATGAAAAGAACTATCCGGTTCATGATTTGGAGTTGGCAGCCATTGTTCACGCATTGAAGATTTGGAGGCATTATCTGTATGGTGTGGCATATGAGGTGTTCACGGATCATAAGAGTCTTCAGAATTTTTTCAAGCAAAAGGAGTTGAACTTGAGGCAGAGGAGGTGGTTGGAGTTGTTAAAGGATTATGATATCACTATCTTATATCACTCAGGAAAGGCCAATGTGGTGGCCGATTCTTTGAGTAGAAAGTCAGCCAGTATGGGCAGTCTCGCTTATATTCTGGTCGGTGAGCGGCCACTTGCTTTGGATGTTCAGACTTTGGCCAATCGATTTGTGAGGTTGGATATTTCTGAGCCTAGTCGTGTATTAGCTTGAACAGTCGCTCGTTCTTCTTTATTGGAGCGTATCCGTGATCGGCAGTATGATGATCCCCATTTGTGAGTCCTTAGAGACACGGTGCAGCGCGGAGGTGCCAAGCAAGTTACCTTAGATGATGATAGAGTTTTGAGATTGTAGGGTCGAGTTTGTGTGCCTAAGGTGGATGGGCTCCGAGAGTTGATTTAGAGGAGGCCTATATCTCTCGGTACTCTATTCATCCAGGCGCCACGAAGATGTATCAGGATTTGCAGCAGCATTATTAGTGGCATAGAATGAAGAAGGATATCATTGTATATGTGACTCGGTGTTTGAATTGTCAGCAGGTTAAGTATGAGCATCAGAGGCCTGGTGGATTGTTTCAGAGGATAGAGCTTCCCAAGTGGAAGTGGGAGCGGATCACTATGGATTTCATTATTGGACTCCTGAAGACTCGGAGGAAGTTCGACGCAATATGGGTCATTGTTGATAGGCTGACCAAGTCAGCGCATTTCATTCTTGTGGCAGTCTCCTATTCATCCGAGAGGTTAGCTGAGATCTATATCTAGGAGATTGTTCGTCTTCATGGTGTGCCTGTGTCTATCATTTCGGACCAAGGTACGCAATTTACCTCGCATTTCTGGAGAGCGGTTCAGCGAGAGTTGGGCACTCAGGTTGAGTTGAGTACAACATTTCATCCTCAGATGGACGGGCAGTCCGAGAGGACTATTTAGATTCTGGAGGAGATGCTTCAAGCTTGTGTCATTGACTTTGGAGGCTCGTGGGATCAGTTTTTGCCTTTAGCAGAGTTTGCCTACAACAACAACTACCAGTCGAGTATCCAAATGGCTCCTTATGAGGCTTTATATGGTAGGTGGTATCGGTCTCCGATTGGATGGTTTGATCTGGGAGAGGCTCGGTTGTTGGGTACAGATCTGGTTCAGGAGGCATTGGACAAGGTCAGGATCATTCAGGATAGGCTTCGTACAGCTCAGTCCAGGCAAAAGAGTTATGCAGACCGCAAGGTTTGAGATGTAGCTTTCATGGTTGGTGAGCGGGTATTGCTCCGAGTGTCACCTATGAAGGGGGTGATGGGATTTGGGAAGAGGGGCAAGCTTAGCCCTAGGTTCATTGGTCCGCTTGAGATTCTTGATCGAGTGGGAGAGATGGCTTATAGACTTGCATTGCCGACTAGCTTATCAAACGTGCATCCAGTATTTCATGTGTCCATGCTTCAGAAGTATCACAAAGATCCATCCCACGTGTTAGATTTTAGCACTATCCAGTTGGACGAGGATTTATCTTACGAGGAGGAGCCGGTAGCCATACTAGACCGGCAGGTTCATCAATTAAGGTCGAAGAGGTTTCCTTCTATTCGTGTTCAGTGGAAAGGTCAGCCTCCTGAGGCATCGACCTGGGAATTTGAGTCTGATATGCGGAGCCATTATCCCCATCTTTTTCCCGACTCAGGTACTTCCTTCTTCTGTCCATTCGAGGACGAACGATTGTTTTAGAGGTGGAGAATGTGATGATCCAAAGGGGTCATCACCTGATTTTAATTGAATTCTGTGTCTCCAAGGCCTTGAAAACCTCATTTAGAGTTGCCTCAATTTGCATGCGCAGTCCGGGCACGTAGCCGGAAAGCCTAAATCTGAAAATCTGTGAAAAATGAGAAGTTTTAATTATAATATGAGTTCATTTGACTTCGGTCAACGGTTTGGGTAAACGGACCCGGACCTATAATTCGACGGTCCCGGAGGGTCCGTAGGAAAATATGGGACTTGGGCGTATGCCCGGAATCGAATTCCGAGGTCCCAAGCCCGAGAAATGAATTTTTAAGAAAAATTGTTTTCTGAAAATGTTTAAGGAAATTTGAAAGGAAATCTGATTAGAAAGCGATGGTATAGGACCCGTATTTTGGTTCCGGCGCCCGGTACAGGTCTTATATATGGTTTAAGTCATTTTTGTAAAATTTGGTGAAAAAAAGACGTCGTTTGACGTGATTCGGACCTAAATTGCTAAATTTGATACTTGATGAAGTTTGAGAAAAAGTTCTTGATTTTGAGGTTTGATTCATTGTTATTGAGGTTATTTTGGCGATTTGATCGCACAGATAAGTTTGTATGATGTTGTTGAGTTAGTACGTGTGATGGGTTAGGATCCTCGAGGGCTCGGATGTGTTTCGGGAAGTTTTGAACTTAGGAAAAATTACAGAAAATCTGCAACAGGTGCTCAGGCCTGTTGTTCTTTGTGATCGCGTAGTCACCCTCGTGATCGCGTAGGGTAAATAGGGACAGGGGTGGATTTGTTCATCGCGAACGCAAAGCTACATTCGCGAACGCAGAGCTCTGGGGAGTTCCTCATTGCGAATGCGACCTGTGTGACGCGAACGCATAGAGTAATCTTCAGGGGGTCCTGTTTTGTTATACGCGATCGCAATGCTCAGCAACTTTACCCTATGCGATCATAACCCGTTGTCCGCGATCGCAGTGCTTAGCCTCAGTTATTCTACGCGATCGCATCCTTTTGTCTGCGATCGCGAAGGGCAATTTTGCCTAGTTATTTTAAATAACCAGATACAGTAGCATTACGGGATTTTATAAAATTTTCCCAAACTTCTTCTTCTCCAAAGCTCTTAGGCGATCCTTGAAGCACTTCTTCACCAAAACTTCTTGGGTAAGTAATCTTTAACTTGTTTTCTTCCATTTTTATCAAACATCCATTAGATTTCTAAGCCTAAAACATGAGATTAAGGGTAGAAAATTAGGGATTTGGGTAGAAATTAGGGCTTTTTGATTATTTCTGATTTAGACCTCATTTTGGGGTCGGATTTGAAAACAAATTATATATTCGGGCTTGTGGGTGAATGGGTGAATGGATTTTGGTCCGAACCTCGTGTTTTGACCAAGTGGGCCCGGGGTTGATTTTTGGATTTTTGGGAAGAATTATTGGAAAGCTATAGGTAGGCATTGGAATTGGATTGTTTAGCCTTTATTGATGTTATGAAGTAGATTATGTATAGATATAATTGATTTGGAGCCGAGTTTGAAAGGAAAGGCGGTATTTGAGAATTTAGTTGGTCGTGCAAGTTCGAGGTAAGTGTTTGGTTTAACCTTAGCTTGAGAGATTAGGAGTTGTGTCTTATTTGCTATATGCTAATTGTGGGGTACGCCGTATAGGCATGGTGAGGAGTATCTATACGTTGGTGTCAAGCATGCCCGTGAGTCTTGTATTGTAATTGTTATGACTCCGTTGTGGTTTAATGCGCTTCATATGATATTATCACCACTGTTCCCTTGCCGGGATTTTCGTTTGATATTAATTATCCCTTGCCGGGATGTTCGTTTTGATAGTATTATTTCCCTTGCCGGGACGTTTGTTTGATACTATTGTTCCCTTGCCGGGATGTTGTTGGAATATCATAGTTCCCTTGCCCGGAAGTTGTTATATTGCTCTTGTTCCCTTGTCGGGATTTCTTGTGATATGATGAAATGGGAGTGGGTGGTACGCCTAACACAAGATATAATGAAATAGGAGCGGGTGGTACGCCTACCACAAGATATGATGAAATGGGAGCGGGTGGTGCGCCTACCACAAGATATGATGAAATGGGAGCGGGTGATATGCCTACCACAAGATTTAATGAAATGTGAGTGGGTGGTACGCCTACCACAAGAGTTAATGAAATGGGACCGGGTGGTACGCCTACCACAAGATATGAGATATGGGTTCGGGTTGCACGCCTGCAACAAGATGTGAACCGAAAGTGAGATCTGCCTTTGTGTTCTTTATACTCGTTTGAAGTTAAATTTGGTTTCCTTATAATTCTCTTGAGATTCTATTTTTATCTGTTATTTCCCAAAGCATGTCTCCCCTTCCCAGCTTTAACTATTTGTTCCAGTTTATTTTTCCGCTGTATATATATAACTGCACAGGTTTATTTGGAATCTAGTCCTAGCCTCGTCACTACCTCGCCGGGGTTAGACCAGACACTTACCAACACATGGGGTCGGTTGTGTTAATACTACACTCTGCACTCTATGCAGATACTGGAGCAGCCTTTGGTCAGCAGTAGTAGTTCGGGAGCCAGCCTTCAATCCACCGAGACACCGAGGTAGACTTGTAGGCGTCCGCAGGCCCGGCGTCCCCTCTATCTTATTTTATATCCTGTTATCTCATGTATTCGAGACAAACAGTGTTATCTTTCCTTCAAACTGTTGTATGTAGTACTCTTACTAGTCCGTGGATATTGTGACACTAGGTTCTGGTTAGAGGCACGTGTTGGTCTTCGAGATATATTAGTTTTATATTTATTTAAGACATCCGCTAAATTCATATTCCGTTGTTATTTAACTGTTTATTTCTTGTTAATAAAATCAGTAAAAGGATTCAAAACAAAGGAGTAAATGATTTCTCAGTTCATGGCTTGCCTAGCTTCCACGAGTAGGCGTCATCACGACTCCCGAGGGTGGGAATTCCGGGTCGTAACATGTATAAGCAAGCAAAGTTAGCACATGCAGAAAATACAGGAATCAATGCTAATGCAGTTGCTGGCACTCTTTTAAAATACTCTGGTTCAGTGTTTACTAATCTAAAATCAGACACCTGGATCATTGATTCAGGTGCCTCAAAGCATATGTGTTTTGATCCTAATTCTTTCTTGTTAATAACTCTACTTCTTGTACCTTTGAATATCAGTTTACCTAATTCTTTCAAGGTGATTGTTACTCATATAGGGAGTATTTCTATTCTTCTAGGTCATATCCTGAACAACGTGTTACATGTTCCGGATTTCAACTATAACTTATTATTAGTTAATAGATTTTATGTTCAGTTCAAGTATAATGTCCTATTCACATCTATTGGGTGTGTGTTGTAGGGCCTTTTAATGTAGAGTCCACAAGTTTTTGGTAAAGTTAGAGAGGGACTCTACTTGTTGGAACCAAGTAACCTTAAGTCTAAGGGGATTTTCAATAGTAATGTACTTTCAATTCCAAAAGAAAGAAATCACATTTCAGAGTCTGTTTCCTTTGTTAGTTCAGTTCAAGTTAATGGTGCTCCTGATGTTAAACTTTGGCATGTAAGATTGGGAGACCTCCTATTTTCAGCAATGAAACATTTATCTTTCCTTCATTGTAGATCAAATTTTGAGTTTATATGTGATGTTTGTCATAAGGCTAAGCAAACCAGGAATTCTTTTTCTGTCAGTAGCATAAAATCTAAGCATATATTTGAACTTATAAATGTAGACACATGGGGACCTTATAAGTCAAATACTTACAACGGATTCAAATAATTTCTTACTGTAATAGATGACTATAGTAGAGAAACATGGACATTTTTATTAAGTGCAAAAAACAATGCTTTTCCTATGCTTAAATCTTTTCTGTCTATGGTTGAAAAGTAATTCAATGTGAAAGTCAAAATGATAAGATCTGACAATGCATTAGAATTGGGAAACGGTACACAAGAGGCAGCTTTCCTAGCTTCAAAAGGAATTCTACACCAACTGTCTTGTGTAGCAACTCCTCAACATAATGGAATTGTTGAAAGGAAGCATAGACACCTCTTAGAGACTACAAGAGGATTAATGTTTCAATCCAAGCTACATATGTCATATTGGGGTGAAGCTATCCTGACTGCCACACATCTTATTAATAGGATGCCTTGTATTGTTCTTAAAGGAAAGACACCATATGTGTGACGACCCAAAGGGTCATCACCTGTTTCTAATTGAAATCTGTGTCTCCGAGGCCCTGAAAACCTCATTTAGAGTCGTCTCGATTTGTGTGCGCAGTCCGGGCGCGTAGCCAGAAAGCTTAAATGTGAAATCTTGTGAAAATCGCTAAGTTTTGACCTCGAAATGAATAAGTTCGACTCCGGTCAACATTTTGAATAAACAGACCCGAACCCGTGATTTGACGGTCCCAGAGAGTCCGTAGGAAAATATGGGATGTGGGCGTATGCCCGGAATCGAATTCTAAGGTCCCAAGTCTGAGTTATGAATTTTTAAGTAAAATTGTTTTCTGAAAATGTTTAAAGAAAATTGAAATGAAATCTGATGTAAAAGTAATGGTATCGGGGCCATTTTGGTTCTGGTGCCCGGTACAAGTCTTATATATGTTTTGAATCACTTCTATAAAGTTTGGTTAAAAACGGACGTCGTTTGACGTGATCCGGACCCTAATTGGGAAATTGATGTTTAAAAGGAGATCCGAGAAATTTCATTGATTTTGAGACTTAATTCGATGTTCATGATGTTATATTGGTGATTTGGTCACACGAATATGTTTGTAGGGTGTTTTTGAGGTAGTGTGCATAATTGGGTTAGAGCTTCGAGAGCTCGGGTGAGTTTCGAGTAGGTCCCGGGATGCCGTAGGCTTAAAAGATCAGATGTTGCAGGTTCAGGAAAATATTGCAGGCCTCTAAACCCTTTTGTGCGGCCCGCGAGGAATCGCGTGCGGTAGCGGAGGGGTCAGCGCGGCCGCGGTCGCCTTAGCACGGTCCGCAGTGGGTCCTGTGCGGCCGCGGTCGACTTTGCGCGATCCGCGCGGGGAAAAGATCCGTAGGTCTTCAGGAAGCCTGCGCGACCGCGGTCCTTTTTGCTCAGTCCGCGGTGGGTGCTTCAGAGGGGTATAAATACACGTGAATTTCAGTTATTTTTACACTTTTCAAAACCCAAAACATAAGAGGCGATTTTCTAAAAAATATTTCTTCTCCAAAACGATTGGTAAGTGATTTCTAATTCATTTTTTTCACTCCTTAACATCTTTTAACATGATTTCAACTTCAAATCAAAGATTTTCATGGGGAAATTGGGTGTTTTGGATAGAACCTAATTTTTCTACAAATTGAGGAGTTAGACCTCAATTTGAGGTCCGATTTCAAAACAAACCATATATTTGGATTTATGGGGGAATGGGTAATCGGGTTTTGGTCCGAACCTCGAGTTTCGACCATGTGGGCCCGGGGGAATTTTTGACCTTTTTGGGTAAAACCTTGTAAAATTTATTTTCATGCATTGGGGTTGGTTCATTTAGTATTTACTAATGTGATTAAGTAACTTATGACTAGATTCGAGCGGATTGGTGGTGGAATCAAGAGGTAAAGCTATAATTGAGACTTGAGTGGTGTTCAAGGCATCGAGGTAAGTGTTCGGTCTAACCCTAGCTTGAGGGATTAGGAGTTGAGTCATATTTGCTACTTGCTTCTTGTTGAGTACGACGTATAGGCATGGTGACGAGTATCTATACGTTGGTGTCGAGCATGACCGTGAGTCTTAAATTGAAAGTTGTTGTGTCCTTAAATGACATTTCAGATGCTTTAATTAATGATCTTCTATATTGAGCAAAGAACTGTTCTATCCTCATAGATCTCATTTATGTTTGAGCATTGTCATTATTTGGGCTGAGTACAAGCTAAGTTAAGATTGGTTATAGCTGATTCTCCCTTGTCGGGATAACTATTTCGATATCTTTGTTCCCTTGGCGGGAAACGATTATATTGCTTTTGTTCCCTCGCCGGGAGGTTATTATATATCGCTTATGTTCCCTTTCCGGGATTTCTTGTAATTGTGTGACAAAATTGGAGCGGGTGGTAGGCCTACCACAAGATATTATGAAATGGGAGCGGGTGGTACGCCTACCACAAGATATTATGAAATGGGAGCGGGTGGTATGCCTACCACAAGATATAATGAAATGGGAGCGGATGGTACGCCTACCACAAGATATAATGAAATGGGAGCGGGTGGTACGCCTACCACAAGATATAATGAAATGGGAGCGGGTGGTACGCCTACCACGAGATATAATGAAATGGGAGCGGGTGGTACGCCTACCACGAGACATGAGAAATGGGATCGGGTTGCACGCCAGCAACAAGATGAAACTGAAAGTGAAAGTTGCCTTTATTTTCTTCATTTGTGATACAAGTTATATTGCTAGCTTCCTTATTATTCCCTATTATTTTCTTTTAACTGCTATCCTCGAAGCATGTTTCCCCTTCCCTAGCTTTAACTGCTTATTACTTGTTTACTTTTCCGCCATATATTATATAACTGCACAGGTTTATCTGGGGTCTGGTCCTAGCCTCGTCACTACTTCGCCGGGGTTAGGCTAGACACTTACCAGCACATGGGGTCGGTTGTGCTGATGCTACACTCTGTGATTCTTTGCACAGATCCAGGTGTCAGAGTAGCTTACGGTGCGCAGCAGTAGTCAGGGAGCTGACCTTCAGTCCAGGAGACTCCGAGGTAGCCTTGCTGGCGTTTGTAGGCCTGGCGTCTCTTCTATCAGCTTTTCATGTTCTGTTGTCATTTGTATTCGAGACAGATTATGTCTTTTATTTCAAACTCTTATTTGTAGTAATCCTAGACAGTCTGTGCATTGTTGTGACACCAGGTGCTGGGTAAAGACTTGTATCGATGTTCTCGACGTTGTTTCTATATTTAGTTCAAACTTCCGCTATCTTTTATTAATCGTCGTCTTTTAATTGCTTATTCATATATAATTTAAATTGTTTAATCATGTATAAAAAGAGATAGGATAATGTTTGCAAAGGTTCTTGGCTTGCCTAGCTTCCACGAGTAGGCGCCATCATGACTCCCGAGGGTGGGAATTTCGGGTTGTGACAAGTTGGTATCGGAGCTCTAGGTTACATAGGTCTCACAACTCACGGACAAGCTCAGTAGAGTCTGAGGAATCGGTACGGAAATGTCTGTATTTATCCCCCAGAGGCTACCGAGTTAGGAAAACTTCACATTTGTTCTTTCTTGTTGTGCGGTTCTGTTTCCCCAATACTGATTGAATTTCTACTCCGTTCTTTCGCAGATGGCGAGAACACGCGCTTCCTCATTTACCGCTCAGCAGCCCGAGCCCCCAGCAGCAGCTCCCACTAGGGGAAGAGGGCGAGGCAGAGGTCGTACTAGAGGCCGAGGTAGGGGTAGAGCTCAGCCACGAGCAGCAGCACTAGTGGCAGAGCCTCAGGTTGATTTTGAGGAGGAGGTTTTGGCCCCAACAGTTCTGGTGGGCCCAGCTCAGGTCCCATAGGGGTTCATTGCCACCCCAGTTCTCCAGGATGCTCTGGTTTGATTGGTGGGCCTTATGGAGAGTGTCACCCGAGCAGGTTTGCTTCCTGTAGAACCAGCCACTTCTCAGGCTAGAGGAGGGGCTAACACTCCTGCTACACGCACTCCGGAGTAGGTAGCTCCCCAGATTCAGGTTCCAGCGGTTCATCCAGCGGTGGCAGTTCAGCCGGGTGTAGTGGCTCAGACCAACGAGGGAGCGGTAATGTCCATCGATTTTTTGTAGAGACTGGACATATTCACCAAGCTCTTCACTACTACTTTCAGCGGAGCTTCTTCTGAGGATCCCCAGGATTTCCTATGCAGCTGCCACGAAGTTCTCAAGAACATGGGCATTGTTGAGACCAATGGGGTCGATTTTGCTTCCTTTCGCCTATCTGGATCTGCCAAGACTTGGTGAAGGAATTATTGCTTAGCCAGGCCAGCCGGGTCACCATATTTGACATGGGAGCAGTTTTCAGTGTTGTTTATGGAGAAGTTTCTCCCCGTGACGCAGAGAGAGGCCTATCGGAGGCAGTTTGAGCGCCTTCAACAGGGTTTCATGATGGTCAATCAGTATGAGACCAGGTTCATCGATCTAGCTCGCCATGCTCATGTCATACTTTCCACCGAGAGAGAGAGGGTGGGGAGGTTTATTAATGGTTTCATTCAGTCGATTCGTCTTCAGATGGCCAAGAAGGTCGGGAGTGAGATTACATTTCAGGAGGCGGCCAATGTGGCTCGCAGAGTTGAGATGGTTCTGTCACAGGGGATGGTCATGGGTCGAATAAGTGGCCCCGTCAATCAGGTAGATTCAGTGGTACCTCGTCTGGAGGTAGAGATTTATATGGTAGAGGCCATCCTCCTAGGCCCTTTTAGTCAACTCTTCAAGTCTCCCATAGTACTTCAGGTGGTCGTGGTTCTTAGACACACTATTCTGATCAGCAGCCTTACAGTGCACCATCAGCACCTATCAGTGTACTGCGACTTCAGAGTTTCCAGGATTGTCAGCCCCAACAGCCGAGGGCTTGTTTTACTTGTGGTGACACGAGGCACATTGCTAGGTATTGCCCTCGAGCTTCGAGCAGTTCTCCGCATCAGAGTTCTCGTGCTATGGTTCAGGCACCAGGTGTTCCACAACCCGCCCAGCCAGCTAGAGGTAGGGGTAGAGGTGCTAAAGGTGGAGGTAGAGGTCCTAGAGATGGAGCCCAGGCCTCTAGAGGTGGAGGCCAGCCAGCAGCAGGCCATCCTAGAGATGTAGTTCAGGGTGGTGAGGGCCAACCCCAATGTTATGCTCTCCTTGCCAGGCCTGAGGCTGAGGCTTCAGATGCAGTTATTACAGGTATATTTCTGGTTTGTGATAGATATGCTTCAGTGTTATTTGATCCAGGGTCTACGTACTCATATGTGTCATCTTATTTTGCACCGTATCTGGTCAAGCCTACTGACTCATTGAGTGTTCCCATATATGTGTCTACACTGGTGGGTGATTATATTGTGGTAGATCAAGTCCATCGTTCTTGTATTATGGTGATTTAGGGTCTTGAGACCCGTGTTGATTTGTTGCTTCTAGACATGGTCGATTTCGATGTTATATTAGGGATGGACTGGTTATCATCTTACCATGCTATATTCGACTGTCATGCTAAGACTGTGACTTTAGCCTTACCGGGCTTACCTCATTTAGAGTGGAGAGGGACTCCTAGTCATGCTACCCGTAGTGTTATCTCTTATGTGAAGGCTCGGCGTATGGTCGAGAAGGGGTGCTTGGCCTATGTGGCTTATGTTTGTGATTCTAGTGCGGAGGTCCCTTCTATTGATTCTGTACCCATTGTTTGGAAGTTTCCTGAGGTTTTTCCTTCAGACCTGCTGGGTATGCCACCCGACAGGGATATCGACTTTTGCATTGATTTGGCTCCGGGCACTCAACCCATTTCTATCCCGCCATATAGTATGGCCCCACCAGAGTTGAAAAAGTTAAGGGAACAGTTATAGGATTTGCTTGAGAAGGGTTTCACTAGATCCAACGTTTCGCCTTGGGGTGTGCCGGTTTTGATTGTAAAGAAAAAGGATGGTTCGATGAGAATGTGCATTGATTACCGGCAATTGAACAAGGTTACAATTAAGAATAAGTATCCACTGCCGAGGATTGATGATTTGTTTGATCAACTTCATGGTGCCAAGGTATTTTCGAAGATTGACTTGAGATCTAGCTACCATCAGTTGAGGATTAGGGCATCTGATGTCCCTAAGACAACTTTTCGCAGTCGGTACGGGCACTATAAGTTCTTGGTGATGTCATTCGGGTTGACAAATGCCCCAGCAGCTTTTATGTAGTTGATGAACAGAGTGTTCAGGCCTTATTTGGATTTGTTTGTGATAGTCTTCATTGATGATATTTTGATATACTCCCGTAGCCGGGAGGAGCACGAGCAGCATCTCAGAGTAGTTCTTCAGACTCTGAGGGATAGTCAGCTATATGCTAAGTTCTCGAAGTATGAGTTCTGGTTGAGTTTAGTTGCATTCCTGGGTCATGTTGTATCAGCTGAGGGTATTCAAGTTGATCCGAAAAAGATTTAGGCAGTCAAGAACTGGCCTAGACCAGTATCAACTACAGAGATTCGGAGTTTCATGGGATTGGTAGGCTACTATCGTCGGTTCGTGGAGGGATTCTCATCTGTTGCTGCCCCGATGACCAGGGTAGCCCAAAAGGGTGCCCAGCTCAGATGGTTGGACGAGTGTGAGGTGAGCTTTTAGAGGCTCAAGACAGCCCTGACTATGGCACCGGTGTTGGTTTTGCCCACAGGGTCAGGGCCTTGTACAGTCTATTGTGATGCATCTCGTATTGGACTCGATGCAATGTTGATACAGGATAGCAAGGTCATTGCCTATGCTTCGAGGCAGTTGAAGGTTCATGAGAAGAACTATCCAGTGCATGATTTGAAGTTGGCAGCCATTGTTCACGCATTGAAGATTTGGAGGCACTATCTGTATGGTGTGGCGTGTGAGGTGTTCACGGATCATAAGAGTCTTCAATATTTGTTCAAACAAAAGGAGTTGAATTTGAGGCAGAGAAGGTAGTTGGAGTTGTTGAAAGATTATGACATCACTATCCTATATTACCTGGGAAAGGCCAATGTGGTGGCCGATGCCTTGAGTAGGAAGTCAGCCAGTATGGGCAATCTTGCTTATATTCCGGTCGGTGAGAGACCGCTTGCTTTGGACGTTCAGGCTTTGGCCAATCAGTTTATGAGGTTGGATATTTCTGAGCCTAGTCGAGTATTAGCTTGCACGGTCGCTTGTTCTTCGTTATTGGAGCGTATATGTGATCGGCAGTTTGATGATCTCCATTTGTGTGCCCTTAGAGACATGGTGCAACGTGGAGGTGCCAAGCAGGTTACCTTAGGTAATAATGGAGTTTTGAGATTGCAGGGTCGAGTTTGTGTGCCTAATGTGGATGGGCTTTGAGAGTTGATTCTAGAGGAGGCCCATAGCTCCCGGTACTCTATCCATCCGGGCGCCGCGAAGATGTATCAGGATTTGCGGCAGCATTATTGGTGGCGTAGAATGAAGAAGGATATCATTGCCTATGTGGCTCGGTGTTTGAATTGTCAGCAGGTTAAGTATGAGCATTAGAGGCCTGGTGGTTTATTTCAGAGGATTGAGCTTCCCGAGTGGAAGTGGGAGCAGATCACTATGGATTTTTTTGTTGGGCTCCAGCAGACTCGAAGGAAGTTCGACGCAGTTTGGGTCATTATCTATAGGCTGACCAAGTCAGCGCATTTCATTCATGTGGTAGTCTCCTATTCGTCTGAGGGGTTAGCTGAGATCTATATTCGGGAGATTGTTCGCCTTCATGGTGTGCCTGTATCTATCATTTCGGACCGAGGTACGCAGTTTACCTCGCATTTTTGGGGAGCAGTTCAGCGGGAGTAAGGCACCTAGGTTGAGTTGAGTACAACATTTCATCCTTAGACAGACGGGCAGTCCGAGCGGACTATTCAGATATTGGAGGATATGCTCCGAACTTGTGTCATTGACTTTGGAGGTTCGTGGGATTAGTTTTTGCCTTTAGCAGAGTTCGCCTACAACAACAACTACCAGTCGAATATCCAGATTGCTCCTTACGAGGCTTTGTATGGTATGCGATGTCGATCTCCGGTTGGATGGTTTGAGCCGGGAGAGGCTCGATTATTGGGTACGGATCTGGTTTAGCAGGACTTGGACAAGGTCAGGATTATTCAAGATAGACTTCGTACAGCTCAGTCCAGACAGAAGAGTTATGCAGACCGCAAGGTTCGAGATATAGCTTTTATGGTTGGTGAGCGGGTGTTGCTCCGAGTATCGCCTATGAAGGGCGTGATGAGATTCGGGAAGAAGGGCAAGCTTAGCCCTAGGTTCATTGGTCCATTTAAGATCCTTGATCGAGTGGGAGATGTGGCTTATAGACTTGCATTTCCGCCTAGCTTATCGTCCGTGCATCCAGTGTTTCATGTGTCCATGCTTCGGAAATATCACGGCGATCTATCCCACCTGTTAGATTTCAGCACTGTCCAGTTGGACAAGGATTTGTCATATGAGGAGGAGCCGGTGGCTATTCTAGACTGACAGGTTCGCCAGTTGAGGTCGAAGAGTTTTCCTTCGGTTCGTGTTCAGTGGAGAGGTCAGCCTCCTGAGGCATCGACCTGGGAGTCCGAGTCCGATATGCGGGACCGTTATCCTCATCTTTTCCCCAACACAGGTACTCCCTTCTTCTGTCTGTTCGAGGACAAACGGTTGTTTTAGAGGTGGAGAATGTGACGACCCAAAGGGTCATCACCTGTTTCTAATTGAAATCTGTGTCTCCAAGGCCCTAAAAACCTCATTTAGAGTTGCCTCGATTTGTGTGCGTAGTCCGAGCGCGTAGCCGAAAAGCTTAAATGTGAAATCTTGTGAAAATAGCTAAGTTTTGACCTCGAAATGAATAAGTTTGACTCCGGTCAATATTTAGGGTAAACGAACCCGGACCCGTGATTTGATGGTCTCGGAGGGTCCGTAGGAAAATATAGGACGTGGGCGTATGCCCGGAATCGAATTCCGAGGTCCCAAGCCCGAGTTATGAATTTTTAAGTGAAATTGTTTTCTGAAATTGTTTAAAGAAAATTAAAATGAAATATGATGTGAAAGTAATGGTATCGGGCCTATATTTTGGTTTCGGTACCCGGTACAAGTCTTATATATGTTTTGAATCACTCCTATAAAGTTTGGTTAAAAATAGACGTCGTTTGACGTGATTTGGACCCTAATTGGCAAATTGATGTTTAAAAGGAAATCTGAGAAATTTCATTGATCTTGAGGCTTAATTCGATGTTCATGATGTTATATTGGTGATTTGGTCACACGAATATGTTCGTAGGGTGTTTTTGAGGTAGTGTGCATACTTGGGTTAGAGCTTTGAGGGCTCGGGTGAGTTCCGAGTAGGTCCCGGGATGCCGTAGGCTTAAAAGATCAGATGTTGCAGGTTCAGGAAAATATTGCAGGCCTCTAAACCCTTTTGCGCGGCCCGCGAGGAATCGCGTGCGGCCACGGTCGCCTTAGCGCGGTCCGCGGTGGGTGATGTGCGGTCGCGGTCTGCTTTGCGCGGGGCAAAGATCCGCATGTCTTCAGGAAGCCGCGGTCCTTTTTGCGCGGTCCGCGGAGGGTGCTTTAGAGGGGTATAAATACACGTGAATTTCAGTTATTTTTACACTTTTCAAAACCCAAAACATAAGAGGCGATTTTTTAAACAACTTTTCTTCTCGAAAACGATTGGTAAGTGATTTCTAATTCATTTTTTTCACTCCTTAATATCTTTTAACATGATTTCAACTTCAAATCAAAAAGTTTCATGGGGAAATTGGGTGTTTTGGGTAGAACCTAGGTTTTCTACAAATTGAGGAGTTAGACCTCAATTTGAGGTCCGATTTCAAAACAAATCATATATTTGGATTTGTGAGGGAAAGGGTAACCGGATTTTGGTTCGAACCTCGAGTTTCGACCATGTGGGCCCGGGGGAATTTTTGACCTTTTTGGGTAAGACCTTGTAAAATTTATTTTCATGCATTGGGGTTGATTCATTTAGTATTTATTAATGTGATTAAGTAACTTATGACTAGATTCGAGCGGATTGGTGGTGGAATCAAGAGGTAAAGCTATGATTGAGACTTGAGTGGTGTTCAAGGAATCGAGGTAAGTGTTCGGTCTAACCTTAGCTTATGGGATTAGGAGTTTAGTCATATTTGCTACTTGCTTCTTGTTGAGTACGACGTATAGGCATGGTGACGAGTATCTATACGTTGGTGTCGAGCATGACCGTGAGTCTTAAAATTGAAAGTTGTTGTATCCTTAAATGACATTTCAGATGCTTTAATTAATGATCTTCTATATTGAGCAAAGAACTGTTCTATCCTCGTAGATCTCATCTATGTTTGAGCATTGTCATTATTTGGGCTGAGTACAAGCTAAGTTAAGATTGGTTATAGCTGATTCTCCCTTGCCGGGATGACTATTTCGATATCTTTATTCCCTTGCCGGAAAACTATTCGCCGGGAGGTTATTATATATCACTTATGTTCCCTTGCCGGGATTTCTTGTAATTGTGTGATGAAATGGGAGCGGGTGGTATGCCTACCACAAGATATTATGAAATTGGAGGGGGTGGTACGCCTACCACAAGGTATTATGAAATGGGAGTGGGTGGTATGCCTATCACAAGATATAATGAAATAAGAGAGGGTGGTACGCCTACCACAAGATATTATGAAATGGGAGCGGGTGGTACGCCTACCACGAGAATGATGAAATGGGAGCGGGTGGTACGCCTACCACGAGATATGAGAAATGGGATCGGGTTGCACGCCTGCAACAAGATGAAACTGAAAGTGAAAGTTGCCTTTATTTTCTTCATTTGTGATAGAAGTTATATTGCTAGCTTCCTTATTATTCCCTGTTATTTTCTTTTAACTGCTATCCCCGAAGCATGTTTCCCCTTCCCCAGCTTTAACTGCTTATTACTTGTTTACTTTTCCGCCATATATTATATAACTGAACAGGTTTATCTAGTGTCTGGTCCTAGCTTCGTTACTACTTCGTCGGGGTTAGGCTAGACACTTACCAGCACATGGAGTCGGTTGTGATGATGATACACTCTGTGCTTCTTTGCTCAGATCCAGGTGTCGGAGCAGCTTATGGTATGCAATAGTAGTCAGGGAGCCGACCTTCAGTCCACGAGACTCCGAGGTAGCCTTGCCGGCGTTCGCAGGCCCGGCGTCTCTTCTATTAGCTTTTCATGTCCTGTTGTTATTTGTATTCGAGACAGATTATGTCTTTTATTTCAAACTCTTATTTGTAGTAATCCTAGACAGTCCGTGCATTGTTGTGACACCAGGTGCTGGGTAGAGACTTGTATCGATGTTCTCGACGCTGTTTCTATATTTAGTTCAGACTTCCGCTATCTTTTATTAATCGTCATCTTTTAATTGCTTATTCAATTATAATTTAAATTGTTTAATCATGTATAAAACGAGATAGGATAACGTTTGAAAAGGTTCTTGGCTTGCCTAGCTTCCACGAGTAGGCGTCATCACGACTCCCGAGGGTGAGAATTCCGGGTCGTGACAATATGAGGTTTTATTTCAAGAAAATCCCAAGTATGATCATTTAAGGAATTTTGGATGCCTCTGTTATGCTTGTACAATAGCCCATGGAAGAGGCAAGTCCGATGATAGGGCAACAGCTTGTGTTTTGCTTGGTTATCCGCTCCATCAGAAAGGATATAAGTTATTATAATTGTCCACATGAAGAGTATTTGTGTCAAGGGATGTGAAATTTCATGAATCACACTTCTCTGTTGTTGAAACCAATACATCACAACATCCTATATTTCCAAGCTCAACATTTACTACAGAATATACCTATTCACCTTCATCACATGATCAATCCTCACCCATTTCTTTAGAACTTGAAGTTTGTGATATTTTCTCCTCACCATCACCAATCTGTTCATACACTCCCTCTCATCACCAATTGTCTACTAGCCCAATTCTTTTCAGTCTATCATAGATACACTACACACTACCTCACATGTTTCTATACCCAAGCAGCCTACACCATTGAGAAAGTCAGGAAGAGTTTCCAATAAACCAGCCTACTTGAAAGATTGTGTATGTAGTAATATCATGTTCACAGATGTAGCAGCATCTTGTTTCACTCAACCAAGTAAGCCTAGGGAATTTTGTTTCTTTTCTCTATCACCCAACAATCAACATGTGTTGCAATCCCTCTATACTCTCATAGAATCTAACAACTTTGGATAGGCTTGTCAACATCCATGTTGGATAGAAGCTATGGAATCAGAGATTAAAGCTTTAGAAGATAACCACACATGGGATGTGGTTTAATTACCTAAAGGAAAAAAGGCTCTACCTTGCAAATGGGTATATAAGGTAAAGGATTTTGTCGGATGGAAGAATTGAAAGGTTGAAGGCAAGGCTGGTGATCAAGGGGATATCCAAAGAGAAGGAATAGATTATAGTGAGACTTTTTCACCAGTGGTGAAAATAACAACCATAAGGTGTTTACTCACTATTGCAGCCAAAAGAGATTGGAATGTGTGTCAATTATATGTCAATAATGTATTTTTGTATGGTGATATACAAGAGGAGGTGTACATGAGGTTTCCAGCATGCTTAACACCTCCTAGTCCAAAGCATATTTGTTTACTAAGGAAGTCATTGTATGGTTTAAAACAAGCTTCTAGGCAATGGTATGCTAGACTTATAGGAGCTTTGAGTTTTAAGGAGTATTCTTCATCATTAAACGATTACTCGCTATTCTTTAAACGGACAGGAAACCTGATTTCCTGTTTATGTAGATGACATACTGCTTACTGGAGATGACTTGGAGGAAATTCAGCATATCAAGGGTTTTCTAAACAGTGAACTCAAAGTCAAAAATCTAGGAGACATACATTATTTTGTAAGGACGGAAATTTTGCGAGAAAGGGAATATTTTATTGTAAGCCAAAGAAGATTTACCTTAGATATGCTACATGAATTTGATGTATCGCATCTGTCTCGAGTCAATTCTCCACTTGATCCTTCCTCCAAGCTTAAAGGTCATGATGGACACCCTTTGCAAAATCCAACAATATTTCGTCATCTGGTTGGCAAGTTGAACTATCTCACTAATACTTGCCCGGACCTTTCTTTTGCAGTCCTTACACTCAGTCAATACATTCAAAGACCCTATAAGTCTCATTTCTCTGCTGCCTTACGAGTGCTCAAATATTTGGGTTATGATCCAGGACAAGGAAATCTTCTCTCAGCAGAACACCCATTCTCCTTGCTTGCATTTTGCGATACTGATTGGGCCTCTTGCAAGGATTCTAGGAGGTTCGTAAGTGGATTCTTCATCACACTAGGAGGAGCACCTATTTCCAGGAAATCAAAGAAATAAGTGTCAATCTCTCTATCTTCTGTAGAGGCAGAATACTGATCTATGAGAAAAGTAACTACAGAACTTACATGGTTAGTTCGACTCCTTGAAGATCTCTCTACACCAGTAAGTCTTCCCATACCACTTCACTCTGATAGCAAGGCAGTCATTCACATCGCCCGTAACCCCGTCTTCCATGAACGCACAAAATATGTAGAAATTGACATTATTTTGTGCGTCAATAGTTCCTTTCCAGCTTCATTACCCTTTCTTTTGTTCCATCTAAAGACCAACTGGCGGATTTCTTCACAAAGCCATTTTCTGGGTTTCTCACTCCGAAATTTTGAGCAAGTTAGTGGTCACAAAGTTACCCTCCAACTTGAGGGGGATGTTGGGAAGAAGAGGCCATATCCTAATTCTAACATTCATGGAGATTTACTTAACTTGGTAGAGAAGAAGGTGAAGAAGAAGACCAACGTGCATAGCATATTATGTCTTTACCATTAGGGGGACATAATTAATGGGGTTAGTAAGTGTATTATAATATAAGGGGACATAATCTAGTGGGTTAGTGTGGGAGGAATAAATATATGTGTGGAATGTATAATATATATATATATATATATACATGTACAAAGAAAAAAATGAAAACACACGAAAGTTTTCAAATATGATTTTCTCATTCATTTTCTTACACATATAAACTTTATTGAAAATATATCTATTGTTATCTTACCATAAGAGGGGTTACTCTGATGGTAAGCAACCCCCACTTTCAACCAAGAGATTTTAAGTTCGAGTCACCCCAAGAGCAAGGTGGGGAGTTCTTGGAGGGAAGAATGCCGAGGGTCTATTTGAAAACAGCCTCTCTACCCCAGGGTATAGGTAAGGTCTGCGTACACACTACCCTTCTCAGACCCCAATACTATTTTAAAGCAATGTGAATATTCTTAGAATTGGCGTGCAATGAGTTAAACATATTTAAAAGAAGAAAAATGTAAGCTCAAAACTAATTAATAGTGAGCCTACTATGCTTCAACACCACATATTTTATATATCAATATGAGCAACATCGGTTATGGTTGCAAGTGCTACATGTGTTAAACTTTGTGCCTTATGTTTAAGAAATTGTAGCCTCCTCTTTTTCACAGTCGCGTACATGTCAAGAAGTTGTTATCGAATAAAAGTAGAATTTTGTCGAAGCTGTAGAGAAATTCGATCAACATATATCTTCCTTAGGATCGCTAAATAATCAACATCAATGTTATGGTGTACAACTGCATAGAAATAGTAGTTAATTGTGATAGAGATACATAATAATTATTGAAATCAATAAATTTAATTTATATTTATAAATCATAATTGCACGTACATGTACCCTTTGTCCGATTCAAAATTATGAGCCTTTCATCTGTGAATTTGAATGAAGAATATTAGTTGAATTGCACAAATATAATAGTATGTAATTTTAACACACCAATCGCATGTCAAATGTTGATAGTTTGATGTTTTTATTATGTAGATTAAAGAATGATTCACACAAATTAATTTTCGATGAGAATTTATATATTGTCTCATAAATTTTGAAGTAAAAATTTTCATATGAAAGAAAAGATAAAAGATGATAAAATTTATGAATAAAATATGTAACAACAACACGAAAGTGGGAACCACAAATATTTTGTGTGTGCTCAAGTTTGCCACCATAGAAACTTGTTGTGCACCTTTATAGAATATAACTAAGAATGTTAAAAAAGTTATAGTGCAAAAATAATATAACCGTTGAAGATGAAAGAAACAAACAATCAAAGTTGAATAACATAGAAAATTAAACTTACAAAATTGACATGCTACAAAATCACCAAAAACAAAATCAAACAAGCAAATAATAATAGCACTACAACAAAAAAAAATTAAAGAAAAAAAGGATTGTATTATCTATTATTTGTCTCACAAGAATGATGTAGCTATGAAGAATACTTAAACAGTATATACACAATCATCATTAACATCAAAATTAAGTTTTAATGCAAATGGTGAATTTAACAGTCATCTAAATAATAAGACATTAGAATTAGGACAAACAAATCATTTGATGTGTTTTCTAAATGGGGTAACTAATTTAGGCTATATGGAACGTAATAAGAACTTTGTCGTGACAATACCAAATAATTTGCAACAAACATATTCTGCATTAAGTACTATAGTGGTTAATTAGCTATGATCCAAAAGTATTTAAGCGAAGTCTATAGCTGCAGAAGAGGTTAATTAAATATAACATAGCAATAATAATACTAAATAATCCACAACAAACATTACCAGTAGTCAATTAGCTCTGATCCAAAAAGGACCTAAGCGAAGTCTACAATTGCATCATAAGCTATTTGAACATAACATGACAATAAAAAGGTTTTCTACAGTCCTAAAGATTCTCAATATTAACTTATCATGCTCCAGACTTTCTAGAGGATTTTCACATTAGTACTCTGTTAAACTTTAGAACTTTTCAAGAAAATTACATAATCAAGAATAATAGATTACTAACTATGATTCGAAAAGAATTGAAAAAAGTCAATATTTACACCATAAAATAAATTGAAACATATATACCCGTTGTAGATACTGGTGAGTGAAGACACTCTTTTGCCAAAAAAATAAATCTTGCAGAAAGAATACAAAAAAGGATAATGGGATAAAAATACCTTATTGTGCACTTATATAGTGTATGGTGAAGAATGGAAAAAGATTGTGAAAAGAAGTTACTAATGTTGAATATGAAAGATAGAAACAACAATTAACTAAGGTAATTTACATTGACATAAATAAAGAATGTAAAAAGGAGGTTACTATGGAAGATGAAACAAACAAAATATAAAGAGTGAAACTCAACAAATTCTCCATCCGTTACTTACATGCTTATCAAATATCCTTTTTTATTTTACCTTCTGATTTTAATTACCTAATGATCCAAATTTGTATTATTAAAGCTCTTAGAAATTAAGAATTCAAGAGAAATGGAGAAGAGGGAGAAACGTTTCCATTGGTAATTATGAGGAAATAATTAAATGAGAACGTTTGTGGAAGGAAAATATGAATGGCCTAAACCTCATTGAATTGATTTGATGAAGCATTAAAGTATTACAACATCATCGGCTAACTTCTAATCTAATTTGAATATTATTTAATTAAAGGTTTTTTTCTAAGGAGAAAATTGTAACTCAAATTTTAAAGGATGCTAGTATTAGTATCCGTACGATACGCAGACAAATCATTTCAAATTGCGAGTATATTGTTTGAATCATGTACAAATAAACTTAAAATATATATCTCTCAGATAAAAATTATATAACATGAGAATTTAATTATGAAGCTGGATATGAAATTATTGATCAAATCTCGTAGTAGACAACCAATCTTTATAACATATATTTGTAGCAACCTAACCCCTTAATTTTAGTACTTGCATTTCGTTCCGTTGTCGATATTAAAGAATACTAAACATGTCATATTGTGATCGGTCTTGTTCGAGCATATTAGATCATATTATTTTAACAAAATTCTTACAATCACTTTATTTTTATCAAGAAGTCAAATATGTCTTATTCATCACATCATTTTTACGTAAATTCTTTTTTTTGTTCTTTTCTTATAGTTATTGTATTATTTAATATTTCATATTATTATACCATCATATAATTTTTTTAGCTTATAATTAAATTAATGTCTTGCTTATTATCCTTTTAATAGTATGTGAAAAAAATAAATAGTTTATTCTCGAAATTTGATATATTTTTATGCTTTTATCCTCTTATTCATAACATTTTAATCATTTAAATTTGTCAGTAATAATTAATTATTTTATTTTATCTATATTAAAATTAATTTAAAGTATAAGTATCCTCAGACTACCTCTATTTTCTTTTTAATATACATTCTCTTTCCTACTATAAATGTTAATTAGTTTTATATTAATATTTTACCTATAACCAAAATAATGTCATATTTTGTTTTAAATTATAAATTTTAATTAGTCTAAAATATTAATACATAAGTTATTTGATCATCATTTTCCAAAAGTATTGAGTTCTCTTATAATTAATTTTGTATTAGATGCAGTTAAATTTTCTCTCTTTTTTAGCTATAAGATAAAATTTAATTTTAATTTTAATTTTCATTATTTTTTATTTTTAAAAATTTATTTTTTATTAATAAAATTTATTTTGTATTTTTAAAAATTTATTTAATCATAGAAAAAAATTCTTAATTTTTTGATCACATTATTTCTAAATATTGTAATAATATTTTTAATGTCATTTTAATTCTTTACATAATATTTTCAAAATAAAATCTCATCTCAAACTCAAATAATTCTTATCATTTTATTTTTTAAACTGTACCGCATTTTCAAATAATTCTGTTATAAATTCAAACTCAAACTAACTGCACTCGATTCAGATATTAATCACAGAAAAATATTTTCTTAATTGTTTGAACATATTATATCTAAATGTTGTAGTAACATTTTCACTGTCATTTTACTTCTTTACATAATTTTTTTTAGTTTTAAGATACAAATTTAATTTTTGTGAAATTGCCTATATTAGAAATTTATTTATAATTTAAAATTTTATTTTTTATTATTTTTTTATTTTTCATAAATAAGACTTCAATTTCGGTGGTATTATTCATAATTTGAGCATTCGCATCGTAGTTTTAAGAACTTTCTAATCTTAAATTCAAATAGTCTTTTCTTTTCATTTCTAATAGTAAATTTCTAATAAGTTAACATAATTTTCCTATTTTTTAAATATAATATATAGTCTTATTACGTTTTATGTGGCTTTTCATTAACTCGTAACTTTTATTTAATATCATTCTCAACTACTTTTCTTTAATAATATAAGATAAATATATAATTTTTTAATTATAAAATAAATATTTATTTTGTTTCAAAAATATTGCTCGAAAATTTTAAATTATTTAAAATTTAATAATATTTTTAAGTATTGTATATTTACTTTATTTTATTTTCTAAACTTATGATTTATAAATGTCCTTACATTATCTCTAATTTATTTTTATTGTTCAATATTTTTAGTTTTTCTCAAATTTAAATAAGTTTTACACTTTTTTCTATGATAAAAAATCTTAGTTTTTTTCTATTTATTCTTTATTATTGATTTTATATTATTCAATACCTAATATTATTACATTGTCATGTGAATTATTATTAGCCTGTTTGAATTTAATATCTATTTTTACCACACTCATTCTAATATAATATAGATAAAAATTAAAATAATTTCTCATCTCAAATTCAAATAATTTTTATCATTCTATTTTCTTAATTGGACCATATTTTCAAAAAGTTATGGTATGCTTTCAAACTTAAACTAACTAAACTCAATTCAAATATTAATCATAGAAAAATATTTTCTTAATTGTTTGAACACATTATATCTAAATGTTGTTGTAATATTTACGTATAAAATATTCGTTTGCATGATTTATCAATATCAATATGACTTTATTTTTCTTGTTATTAAAATATCTTTTGCTGATTATTTAATTTTTTTCTTACCTTATAATTAATTTGTATACTTTATGTAAGATCGTATTTTGCTGCTTGAATTTATTTAGTTTTTAAACTCAATAAATCTTTAATATCTTGAGTAATTTTTAGTTTTATTTTATATTTTAACTTACTCCAAAGTATAAATAGTCATAGGTTATCTCAATTTACGTCTTTATATATTTTTCTTCTATTATAGTTTTTAATTAATTTTTCACCTCCATATTTCTAGCTAACATAGAAAAAAAATCTATGAGTGAATCAATATATAGATATAAATATAGATATAGATATAGATATTGATACAAATATACATATAAATTTAAATATAGATATATAGATTAGATTTGTCTAGATATATTTAGATTATGTATAAGATTCATTAAACTTCCTCCATTAATTATGTTTCTACATATAATTTCTAATTATTAATATTGTCCTAAAATTGCCAAGTGGCTTCATTTTAGCTTGTCACTTAGCTTAACCACAATGCATTCTACTCTCCTTTTAGTATAATATAAATTATTGTAATTCAACTTTAAAGTTAAGAGTTTTCTATTTTTAGTATAATATGATGATTAACACTGAGTCCATGCCATCTTCTTTAAGAGGCTGAATATGTATTTGGCCTTTAATTAATTAAAGTAGTTGATTTTTCTATATGAAGTTTTTGAGAAAAGTAATATTCCTTCACATTATTATGGAGGGATTGATGTAAGCAACCTTCACTTCCAATCAAGAGGTTATGAGTTTGAGTCACCACAAGAGCAAAGTGTAGAGTTTTTGGAGAGAAGGATTTCGAGAGTCTATCGGAAACAACCTCTCTATCTCGGGTAGGGGTAAGATCTGGATATACGCTACCCTCCCCAGATCCCACTAATGTGATTATACTGGTTTGTTGTGCGCAAAGAAAAATAGGACCATAGTACTCGTTTTAATTAGTGCAACTGTGTAAAGAAAATTACTTTGAAACTTTTCCACTAGCAATAATTCTTATCTTTTCTAACTTTGTTGAATAAAGCAGGGGCGGCCTACCACTTATAGCGATAATTATAAAAGTGATCGATCAGTGTCCCTCTATGAGCCTAACACCGCGAATCGAATGACCATTATCCATTAGTAAAGAATCCTAGCTAAGCTATTATCCATAAATGGCCTACCACTTATAGCCATCCAAGGGTCAAGAATTTTTTTTGGCAAAAAATCATTAGGTGATTAATTTTTATCTGATTAAGTTTTCAATAAAATAGTTGAGATAGAACGAGCCAACTCGGAAAATATAATCATATAAAAAACTGAGAGAGAAATATTTTGTTGGACGAACACCTTGTCGACCTCCGTATAAAATTAAAACAGAAAAAGAATTGCAATCAATGGGTCCTTTTTCTATGGCAAAGAAGAGAGAGGAGGGACGTTTACCTTTGAGCAATAATTGGATTCAATTGGGATACTTTTTAGCTGTCCAATGTGTATATACAGTGGTCTTTGAAGGAATTTCCTACCTCTCCTTCTGTTAAAATTCAAAGAAAACCCATCTCATACAAACTTTTCTTATTTGAAGCGCTAGTAGTTGTTTATTTCTTTCTCTTCTATTATCATCACTTTTATCTCTTACCACAACTACAATTTATCCACATACAAGTTTTTTTTCTTTTCAAATAATTAGCTGAATCAATGGCATCATCTTTTGCTTCTGCGAGTACTTCACAGTTTCCTCGATGGAACTACAAAGTCTTTCTAAGTTTTAGAGGTGAAGATACTCGAAAAACATTTACAGGTCACCTCTTCAAAGGGTTGGAAAACAATGGAATATTTACGTTTCAAGATGATAAAAGGCTAGAGCATGGCGCATCAATATCAGATGAACTCTTGAAAGCTATCGAACAGTCTCAAGTTGCCCTCGTCGTTTTCTCAAAGAATTATGCAACATCGAGGTGGTGCTTAGATGAGTTAGTAAAGATCATGGAATGCAAGGATCAATGTGGACAGACTGTCATACCAGTCTTCTATGATGTGGATCCATCACATGTTCGAAACCAGAGAGAGAGCTTTGCCGAAGCCTTTGACAAACACGAACCAAGATATAGGGATGATGATGAAGGAAGGCAGAAGCTCCAAAGATGGAGGAATGCTCTAACTGCTGCCGCAAATCTAAAAGGATATGATGTCCGTGACGGGTGAGTTAAGAACACATAGTAATTTCTTACAATGAAAAAAACAAAGAGAGGTTTGCTCAAGTGCTAATGAATAATTTAGGTTGCGGGGTTCAAGTTACTATAGGAGCAAAGTGAGGAGCTCAAAAGGAATAATTTTCTTTCAACTGTGGTTGCTTATGTGAAGAGTACATATTTTACTGTAGAAAAAGAACCTGTACCTTAAAAAGTGAGTTGAACAGAAAAGACACTAAATAAATTTATCATATTTACAAAATAAAAATTAAAAGGTGGAAGCTTAATCAATTTATTTTGTTAAGAATACTGCTTATACAATCTAATTTCATTGATTATCATTTAGACGTTAAAAATATATTTATTTTTATTTTCCTGAAAAAAAAAGGAATGATGGTTGTTATATATGTTTCTATCAGTAGGAAGGTATTGTTCCTATTAGGAATGTCAAACAGGCCGGTCAGGTCGGATATGGTTTGGATCGAAAACGAGTAATGAAAAAATAGATAAATTATCCGACCTGACCCATATTTAATATGGATAAAAAACGGGTTGACCGGCCATATTATCTATGACTTCTTGCATATGACCAATTTTGGGAGAATTCTTAGTAGGTGTTTGAACATAAAAATTGTAAAATTCGAAAAAATAGTGAAAATGGTATTTGAAATTTAGAGTTGTGTTTGGACATAAATTTCAGTTTGGGTTGTTTTTGAAGATTTGTGAGTGATTTGAGTGAAAATTTTGAAAAACTGCAAAAAACAGTTTTTCAAATTTTTGAAAATTTTCAAAATCCATTTTCAAGTGAAAATTGAAAATTTTATGAACAAACGCTGATTTCGAAAAAAATGAATTTTTTTTTTTGAAAAATCTTCAACCAAATTGTATGTCCAAACGGGCACGTAGTCTTCCTAACTTGAGGAACCCCCAATTTGAGACTTTACCAATGTAAAAGTTCTACCCATTGGTTATTCATTTTCTAAATGGATAATATGGTTCTTATCCATATTTGACCCATTTTTAAAAAGAGAAAATCTCACTTTATACCCACTAATTTCAAACTATTTACCCTTTAATGTCCAGGCCCAAACTATTTACTACTCCTACCTATGCACCCCAAACTATTTACCCGCCTTTGTTATGTTCCTCTTCTTCTTCCTCATTTTACCTTCCTCCAATTCTTTGCTCAACTCCCCATCCATCAATTCTCGTTGGCTCAGTAAAGTTGAAATTCTCGTTGGCTCACCCCATCCTATTTATCCAAGACTTGTCCTAAAGTTGAAATTCTCGTTGGCTCAGTAACCTCCCATATGTTCAAAGATGCCCCTGCCTCTGGCCCTGCCACCATTCGCCTCTTCTTTCATGATTGCTTTATTGAAGTGGTGCTATTATTTTAAAGATTTATTGTTTGATTCGATGTGGTGATATAAAATATTACTTATAGTATCTTCGAGTAAGCTTCCTAGATCTAAATTTTTATGTACATTTGAATATCCACCATTGTTGGGCTTGAAACTCAATTTTATTTTTGAAGATTTCTTGTTTGATTCAAAGTGGGTTCTGTTAAATATTGCTTATAGTATATTCTGGAAGTTCATACTGAAATTTGATAGCATTTGGAGCTGATTTGAGGTGATTGAGATCGAAATTTTCAGTTGAAAATCGAAGAAGAACAAAGCTACAGTATACCGTTACGACATACAATATGCTGTAGGAGTATATAGCTATACTGCAATAGTATATTATTAGAGTTTACAATATACTGCAATGGTATGTTGTAATAATCGAAGAATAACACAGTTACCTAATAGTATACCGCTACAGTATACAACATACTATCGGAGTATATAGTTATACTGCAACAGTATACTATTATAGTATACAATATATTGTTATAGTATATTGTAATAATATGTAATATATTGTAACAATATGCTGTAGTAGTATACAATAGACTATAATAGTATACTTATTACCCGCAGATTCACTTGCCTTCTCCCTTTTAATTTGCTTTAAGCTTTTACCCAGCGTGGGGGGCAAATTAAAAATGCAAATAAATAAATAAATTATTATAGTATGCTATATAATGGAATGGTATACTTTTACAATTAGATCCTTTTAGAATTTTTTTTATTGACGACTGATATTATTTCAGTTTAATAATTGAATTAATTTTTTTTTAACTTTTTGCGTACAATTGTATATCCTGTTGGTATAGTTATTTCATTGGTTACCTATTGGTTATCCATTTTCTAAATGGATAATATTGTTCTTATTCATATTTGACCCACTTTTAAAAAGTTCATTATCCAACCCATTTTTTAGTGAATAATATGGGTGGTTAACTATTTTTTTTTTAACCATTTTGCTACCCTTTAAGCTATTCACGTTTTGCTATTACCCCAGAAGACACTATAGTTCCTAACATTCTTGCATGTACAATATTTTGATTGGTACTTCGAGCGTTTGTTTTATATGCGGTGTCTTTTAATCATCTCTTTGCAAATTAACAATATTTAGTAGCTGAATTGGTTGGCGATTCACCTAGTTTGATGAGAGTTCGATTCCTCACCTAGCAATCTTCTCTCCCTTTCCCTTACCCCTATGTAATAAAAAAAATTATGAAATGCTTACTAATACTTGACTTTCTTATATTTATCCATAATTAATCTTCTTATTTTTGTAGGATTGAAGCAGAGAATATTCAGCAGATTGTCGACCAAATTTCCAAATTGTGCAATAGTGCTACTTTGTCTTCTTTGCGAGATGTTGTAGGAATAGATACTCATTTGGATAAATTAAAGTCCCTACTTAAGGTAGGAATCAATGATGTTCGGATCATATTGGGGATCTGGGGCATGGGTGGACTAGGGAAGACGACGATAGCAAGAGTCATTTTTGACATTTTATCTCATCAATTTGAAGCTGCTTGTTTCCTTGCGGATATAAAAGAAAATGAAAAAAGACATCAACTGCATTCTTTGCAAAACACCCTTCTCTCTGAATTGTCAAGAAGAAAAGATGATTACGTCAATAATAAGCATGATGGGAAGCGGATGATTCCAGACAGACTTTTCTCTAAGAAGGTGCTAATTGTGCTTGATGATATAGATCATAAAGATCATTTAGAGTATTTAGCAGGTGATATTGGTTGGTTTGGTAATGGTAGTAGAGTTGTTGTAACAACTAGAAACAAACATTTGATAGAAAAGAATGATGTCATTTATGAAATGACTGCACTATCTGATCATGAATCCATTCAATTGTTCTGTCAACATGCTTTCAGAAAAGAAGATCCAGATGAGCATTTTAAGAAGCTTTCATTGGAGGTAGTAAAATATGCCAATGGCCTTCCTTTAGCCCTCAAAGTGTGGGGTTCTCTGCTGCATAACCTAGGCTTAACTGAATGGAAAAGTGCAATAGAGCAAATGAAAATTAATTCTAATTCGGAAATTGTTGATAAGCTCAAAATCAGTTATGATGGATTAGAGCCCATACAACAGGAGATGTTTCTAGATATAGCATGCTTCTTACGAGGGGAACAAAAAGCTTACATCCTACAAATTCTTGAGAGCTGTCATATTGGAGCTGAATATGGATTGCGTATTTTAATTGACAAATCTCTTGTGTTCATCACTGAAGATTATCAGATTATTCAAATGCATGACTTAATTCAAGATATGGGTAAATATATCGTGAACTTGCAAAAGAATCCGGGAGAACGCAGCAGACTATGGCTCAACGAGGATTTCGAAGAAGTGATGACCAACAATGCAGTAAGTAGGCTAAACAATGCAAGAGTATTTGGTTTCTAATTTTCATATTCCAAAGACATATAGGGCAGTCAATTCCAATTATTTGTTCATCTTGCTTCATAATCTTGCAGGTACATCATTTTATTTGTTTACTTTAGTTAGTAGAAAAAGGAAAAGTAATATTAATTGCTTAATTAGTAAAAAAAGACATTAATTACCTAATTCGTTAAGTAGCCTCTTTAATTTACCTTGCCTAATTTGTTTTTCATATATATTTTTAGTGATTGATTAGTCTAGCTAGTAGCCACTGAATCTGTTTGATCTAATTTCATTCTTTGGACTACCTTGAAAATTTTATGACATTTTATTACATAATAGCTCAATGAGAGATTCACTTTACCATTATTTATTTTTTTAATTTAAAAAGTCATTACAATTTATTGGTATTGTTTCAATTGTAGTTACTTTTTATCGCAACATGAAAAGCTTATAAACTTGTCTCTAATGAACTTCTAAAAAAATGTAATATTAGAAAATAGAACTATAGAATTAATTGGAAAAGTATTTCTCTAAAGTAACATTAGTATTTCCTAATGATTTTCTTAACAGGGGACCGTGGCAGTGGAAGCAATTTGGGTTCATGATTTGGATACACTACGCTTTAACAATGAGGCCATGAAAAATATGAAAAAGCTTAGGATATTATACATAGACAGAGAGGTCTATGATTTCAATATTAGCGATGAACCCATTGAGTATCTATCCAACAACTTGCGTTGGTTTAACGTGGATGGCTATCCTTGTGAGTCATTGCCATCTACATTTGAACCCAAAATGCTTGTTCACCTTGAACTCTCATTTAGTTCACTGCGTTATTTATGGATGGAAACAAAGGTACAATAGTTAAGTTTTATTTTTCTCTCTAACTATCTTTGTCTTTTAATTTAGTGATGAGGAACAAATATTATTGCTTTTGTCACGTATTATTTGAGGTACTCTCTATTTTTGCTAGAATTACAGTGCATGTCTTTAAATGAACAAAAGTTATTAATTCCATAAGCTCAAGTTAATGTGTTTCCATCTCAAAGAAATTATTGTAATTTATATTATTTGGGGTTGTTCCCAGTGTTATTCTAAGATCTTTAAGTCTTTTTCTTTTCTCCAAGTCTTCCCATCATCATTTTAACTAATTCAATTATTTCTCATACCATCATCTGTATGTTCTAAACAGCATTTGCCGTCTCTACGGACGATAAATCTCACGGGCTCTGAAAGCCTGATGCGAACACCAGATTTCACGGGGATGCCAAATTTGGAGTATTTGGATATGTCTTTCTGTTTTAATCTTGAAGAGGTTCACCATTCCTTGGGATGTTGCAGCAAACTCATTGGGTTAGATTTGACCGATTGTAAAAGCCTTAAGAGGTTTCCATGTGTTAACGTGGAATCTCTTGAATATCTGGATTTACCAGGTTGCTCAAGTTTAGAGAAATTTCCAGAAATCCGCGGGAGAATGAAGCTGGAGATACAGATTCACATGAGATCTGGGATAAGGGAACTACCATCATCTAGTTTTCACTACCAGACTCGTATTACCTGGCTAGATTTGAGCGATATGGAAAACCTTGTAGTTTTTCCAAGCAGCATCTGTCGGTTGATAAGTTTGGTTCAATTATTTGTGTCTGGTTGCTCAAAACTGGAAAGCTTGCCAGAAGAGATAGGGGATTTAGACAACTTGGAGGTGCTTTATGCCAGTGATACTCTAATTTCACGACCTCCATCTTCCATCGTACGCTTGAACAAACTTAACAGCTTGAGCTTTAGGTGCTCCGGAGACAATGGAGTGCACTTTGAGTTCCCTCCAGTGGCTGAAGGATTACTGTCATTGAAAAATCTAGATCTCAGTTATTGCAATCTAATAGATGGAGGACTTCCGGAAGACATTGGATCCTTATCCTCTTTGAAAGAATTGGATCTCAGAGGAAATAATTTTGAGCATTTGCCTCGAAGCATAGCCCAACTTGGTGCTCTTCGATCCTTAGGCTTATCATTTTGCCAGACGCTTATACAACTGCCAGAACTTTCCCATGAATTAAATGAATTGCATGTAGATTGTCATATGGCTCTGAAATTTATCAATGATTTAGTAACAAAGAGGAAGAAACTACAGAGGGTGGTATTCCCGCCACTGTATGATGATGCACACAATGATTCTATATATAATTTATTTGCACATGCCCTGTTTCAGAATATCTCTTCCTTGAGGCATGACATCTCTGTTTCAGATTCCTTGTTCGAAAATGTGTTTACCATTTGGCATTATTGGAAGAAGATCCCAAGTTGGTTCCACCATAAGGGAACTGATAGTAGTGTATCAGTCGATTTGCCTGAAAATTGGTATATACCTGACAAATTCTTGGGTTTTGCTGTATGTTACGATGACATTTTAATTGACACCACAGCTCAATTGATTCCCGTATGTGATGATGGGATGTCGTGCATGACCCAGAAACTTGCCTTATCAGAATGTGATACAGAATCATCCGATGATTCAGAACGGTATACACCAATTCATTTTTTCTTTGTACCTCTTGCTGTCTTATGGGATACATCTAAGGCAAATGGAAAAACACCAAATGACTATGGGATTATTAGGCTATCTTTTTCTGGAGAAATGAAGAAGTATGGACTTCGTTTGTTGTATAAAGAAGAAGCTGAGGTTGAGGCCTTGTTACAAATGAGGGAAAATAACAATGAACCAATAGAACATTCCAATGTGATAAGGAGGAGCAGATCTGACAATAGTGAACACCATGACTCCGTGACCGATGAATCCAGTTTATGTTGCTGTCGCATACTGTAATAACATTCGAAACAAATGTCACATTTTAATGAAAGTAAGTTGCAAGTTTGGAAGCCCTTTGCTCTAAAGCCGGTGGCATTGCCTATGAAGAGCATATGTTTCCTTTGTTTGAAGCAGAACAACTGGACTCTTGTCCTGAGAAAGAGATTCGCGAGAGAACTTACTTGGGTATGCAATAATCCATTCTTTTTAAATCTACACATATCTATCCTATATACTGATCTTATTAGTAAAGGTGACGTGACACCTCTCTTAGACCAGAATAGTATTCTTGTGAAACGAAATCACATCTTCGCGTTTGCTGACAGATAAAAACCAATTGCAGATGAATGTTCGCGAAGCAAGAAAGCTGTGCCAAAATGGATGGATGAAAGAAGCCTTGGAACTATTCTTCTTTTGGAATGTAGAGCTCAACTAGTCTTGTATTCTCTCCATCAGAAACTGATGTTCACCTTTTCATTTGTATACTCTCTAACTTTAGCAATACACTTTTGTGTGGAGGTTCAGTTTAGTATAGAGGGACTAAAACAACATCATAAATATTGTGTTTTCTTTTTTCATTAAATGTTCCTGAAAAGGAAAAATTTGTTTCACTTGGAACTTCAATCGCAGAAGTACATAAGAGTTGTTTTTCCATTTGCAATGTTATCTAAATATGCATAGGGAAAACAATTCCAGGTGTTTGCATTTCATCAGTTAGTTTTTGTGGGGTTCGGTAGGGCGACTCTTTGACGCATAATAGTTGCAAGAAAACTCAGGCTGCTTCGAGTTTTGACTGATAAGTGCAGATGAAAAGCTTTTTTAAAAAGCATGTGTACATGTAAAAGAAAACTCAGATCGCGGCCAAAATACATAAAGAAAGGAGACTTTTTTCAAAGTGGTTAAGGTAGCTCAATTAGACTGAAAATTCGCGTGGTTTAAATTCACAACGAAGAAAGAGAATACGAGGTAGAGGAATTTGTCAACTCATCAGGCTCACGACCTAAAAGGCCATTTTATCGTCTACACAATTGATCAAAGGCGCTTTGTGATTCCCTTGGCTTACCTTTAAAATTAGGTCATTAGGCAACTTTTAAACATGTCCGAAGAAGAGTTCGGGCTACCAGGTAATGGCGCTATTACATTACCTGTGATTCAGTCTTCATGGACTACATCATTTCACTGATCAAGAAAGGCGTAGCTGCCGGAAATCTTCGAGCGTTTTGATGTTTTAAGAGAACAGGGCCCACAAAGCAATGCTCCTATCGATTCGTTCATGTTGTTGTACTTCATCTTCTAATTTGCACCAAGAAAGTGGAAATCAGTAACTTCTTGTTTATTGAGTTATGTCTCATTATTCAACCCATATTTTAGTGGATAATATGGGTGGTTAGCTATTTTCTTTTAACCATTTTTGCCACCCCTAGTCTCAGATAATAATTTGCAAAAGGTATTAACTTATCATTTTTTACACATTTGATTTCCAATATCCACTAATATATCCAATTAAAGATCAATTCCCTCTATCCCCTTCGCCAAAAACTCTAATGTAATATAACTTCAAACTTTTTTAGTCAGAATGATTCATATATTTGTAAGTTTTGATCAACCAAGTTATCGCCCGGGATAAGATAGTAGTACCATTCCATGATGATAATGTTAAGAATTTCTTATTTCAAAATTGAAAATTGAAAGCTCCATTTCATTTGTTGTAACACATTCTTTTAGTTTCCTACTTTACAATCTGTTTTGAGCTATCATTTACAAAACACTATGTCATAACTCAACAAACAAGAAGTTGCTGATTTCCACTTTCTTGGTGCAAAGAATAAGCTGAACAGAAACATGAAGTAATTGAGAGAAGCAATGCTTTGTGAAGATCTCCAGCGGCCACACCTTTCTTGATTAGTGAAATGATGTAATCCATGAACGCTGAATCACAGGGTAATTTAATAGGGCCGCCACTCGGTAGCCCAAACTCTTCTTGAGACATGTTTAAGAGCTGCCTAACGACCTCATTTTCAAGGTATGCCAAGGGAATGACAAATCGCCTTTGATCGATTGTATAGACTACAAAATGCCCTTTTTCAACTATAGAGGATGAAGATGTACTACAACTATCTTCATCACTAACATTTCTTGGAAATGAAATCCTTTTTCGCTGCATGGCCGCAAACTTCTGCCACCTCCTAGCCATTTTGATGAGTTTCTTGGCACTGATCATTGTCTTTTTTTTTTTTTTTTGGAATATTGAAACAAGAAAGTAAATAAGAAATTTAGAGACTTTTTGAGGTTTGAATTGTTAATGCTTGTCCTGAATTGGTAATGAAAAGGTTCATGAAAGGGGGATTATTTATACAAGAAACAGGAGACGACTAATCTTTCTTTAGTTGGAGCTGAAGTTTTTGTTACTAACAAAAGGCAAAGCCATGTGCTGATGCCTGTTGATCATGTTGATATGGGGCCTTAAATTTGTGGTTGAAGCTAGTTTGAAAGGATGGAAAATAATAAGTTTCTTCATTTCTTCACTTCGGTTGACAATAGATTGGACCTATTAGTTATGATATCAGCTAATACTTAGACTTCTCACCAATGCCAGTACTTTGAAAAAATTAAATAAAAAATTTGTGGTAACAGGCAAAAACCATGTGCTACTCCTTTCTTTGTCGTGTAGATTAGGGATATGATCTTTAAATTGTCATCTTGTCTAGTCCTATTCTGCTTTTGTTATAACAAAGTTTTTGCGCTTGAGTAACACTGTTGACAGATTTTACTCAAAAGATACGTTAGCAGTAAGAAAACTGAACCATTTTTTGGTTAATTGTATCAAAACAAACTAAGCGATTCAGCAACCAAAGAAATTAGTCGTTTGCAGTTAATTCAGAAGTCTTTTTTCTTTGCTTTTTTTCTTCTTTTTGGTGGACATGGGAAGAAGGATAAAAAAATCATTTGTCACAAAATAGTGTAGTTTATGGTTCGGCCCTTTCCCGGACCCCGCGCATAGCGGGAGCTTAGTGCATCGGGCTACCCTTTGAATGTGTAAGAAAATGAAGGATATTGATAAATAAAAAGATATCACAGATTCGTCGAGAAACAAAAACTGTGATATTAACCAGTGCAAAATACAGCTTAAAGTCTTCTATTTGAAGTATTATGCTTCTTGACTTTTGTTTCTATTATGCAGGAGATAATAAATAGCAGCAACTTCTATTATGCTTCTTGACTTTTGATAGCTAAATAATAATAGTACAAAAGTCCACCTTTGAACCAACTTTGATTTTTATCTTATTTGAAAAAATGGTTTAATGCAGCTTTGACATAACTTTCTTATGAATTAGAACTACAGAAAATTGGATATTCTGGGGGTCCAATCTACTTAATTCAGAACCCTATTATATTATGGTAGTTTATCTATCAGTCAAAATCAAAATACTGGAGCCCGCGCGAGTCTATTTTTGCTTACTGATTGTTCTGTGGATACTTTTGAGGCCAATCTCAAAATTGACAACATAAAATATGATCATACTTCTCTGTTATTCATTGGTTGCTATATATTCTCATAGTTAATGGAGTTCAATTTTAATTCATAGGACTACTAGAAAGCAACTGAAAGAAATCAGATATAATCACAAAGTTAAAGAGTGTTGACAAGAATATGGAGTTTTGATGAATAATTAGATGTTGAATGTTCTGTAAACTTGTTGAATATCATGTATCCATTACAAAACATTAAGGTCAACAAACTAGCAATTCCGGGTTTCTTAGTTCTTGAACGTATGAAGCTGATGAGCATCGACTGGAAGCTATTGATACAAGCAACGCATTCTGAAGATCTACAGCTACACCTCTTTCCATGAGTGATATGACGTAGTTCATGAATATGGAATCACACGGTAATGTAATAGGGCCATCACTCGGAAGTCCAAACTCTTCTTCAGACATGTGAAACAGTTGTCTGATTACCTCGTGTTGTAGATAAGCCAAAGGAACTACAAATCGCTTTTGATCAGTTGTATACACCACACAATGCCCTTTGCCAACTATAGAATAAGATGTACTACAACACTCTGCGTCATGGGTATTGGATCTTGGAAAAGAAATTCTCTTCCTTTGCTTGACCGCAAGCTTCTGCCATTTCCTTGCGATCTTGATGAGTTTCTTAACACTGATCATGTTGATTTCTTTGGTTTATAGTAAAGAAAATATTGTTCGAGTTTTTAGAAGGTTTGATTAAGTTCTATCTGCTCGATGATCAAAATGTCTTATGGAAGCAGTTTATTTATAGCTGAGGCTAGAGTTATGACTTTGAAAATTATAGCTCTAGTTGTCAATCTGAATTAGGTATTGAAGGCAAAAACATGTGCTGATGTATAATATGGGACCTTAGAAATTGTGGAAATGGCTGGTTGTCTTGTTTTAAGTAAAGAGGTTGATGCATATATTGAATTATTTGTCACTATATCTTTAAACCAAGTGGTCCAAGACTAAGTCATCAACTACATCTATATACTCTTGTGGATTTTATTTTAAGGGTACCTTTTGTTCCAAATCATAAGAAACAGTAGGGCCTAATGTTGTTGTTCCACAAAATTTGTGGTCTGATTACTTTGACATTAACAGAGTAAGCAAAACCATGTGAAACTTCAAGTACTGTTGTCTCTCAAATTTCTCTTCACCAAAAAAACATTAAGTATATGTGACTTACCATTAGCTTATATATATATTATATTAATACACAAAGCATTTGAGCAGAACACAAATATCCAAACACTCAAAGAACATCCATTTTTGGTGCAATTCTCAAAACTCTTGTTCTTTTTTTTTTCTTCATCATTTAGAGTTACATCATATTTTTTGAGACAATGGGTATCAAAGTGACTCCATTTATTCAGGCTAATCGAATCCTAAGGAGGTCATCAATCTCCGAAGGTGTTCCAAAAGGACATTGTGCAGTATATGTAGTAGAGAGCCAAAAGAAACTATTCATTGTGCCAGTATCATACTTGAGGCCGCCTTTATTTCAAGACTTGTTGGCTCAAGCTGAAGAAGAGTTTGACTTTGATCATCCGATGGGCGGTCTCACAATACCTTGCAATGAGGATGTGTTCGTTGATCTCACTTCCGGCTTGAGGATATTATGAGTAAGACAATGGTGCAGATTCTTCTGCCCATGAGATTTTGTAAAGCAGGATTAGAAATGAGAGAGTAGATTGTAGAGAGAGGTCATTTTCATTGTATAGAACATTCCCAGTGTACATTTCTTTCAACACTGGGCAATGTATAGCCTTTCTTCTTCTTGTTTTTTTTCATTCTTTCCATCAAACAAGTAAATGGACTTTGAATTCTGAAAGGAATATCTAAAGCTTTCTAGTGCATATATTTGATCATACCAAATACCCAATTTTGGTGTTCCATAGTATTAAATTCTAGGGAGAATGACACAGTTACCCACAAAAACAAAACTATTTACCCTTGTTTACCTATTTGTTTTCCTGCCCATCAAACTAATTATATTTCCTATCCATAACAGTTTTTGTGGAGAGTTTTTCTTTTTTCTCCAATTCTTTTTTATTCCTATGTTTATTTCCTTTTTCCCTTTTTAATTTCAATTAACTTCTTTTTTTATATTCTTTTTTCTCTTCATAATCTATTATTTATTGTTTTCACTATTTTTATTATTCTTTTTTTTTACAATAAGAAAAAATAACTGATATTGTTACTATTTGTTCACCTTTTTTTAATATAACTAGTACAATATACCTTCTTTTTTCTTTCTCATTTTCTAAATTCAATTTTCAAACTGAAATAATATCAGTTGTCACTTGATCTAATTCACTGAATATCACACTGACTGCTACTAAGCACCATAAATTACATAATCAGATTCTAAGAATCAACACGTGAATGCCATGTAAACCTTGATCACCTTCCCTACAAATATCATTACACACTCTACCATTAGCAGTAATACAACCAGCTATAGAGCAAGAAAACATAATCTACAGCAACCAAATCTCCATATATACTAGTTAGAATAAAAATGATAATAAAATATTAAAAAATACAACAAAAGTATAAGTAGCGAAAAAAGACTTCCTGTACCATGTAATACCAATATGGTATATATGTATATCAACAGAGCATATGATTGCTCTAGAATATTGCTACAACTACCTGCAACTATACTACTGTACCAAAATATTAAAGGACGCAATAAAATAATGAGAAAATTATATGCTCATATTGCAAGCTAAATATTCGCAAAACAACTTGCTCATTCCATATACTAACATGGTATATAGTTGTATGGGGTCGTTCCAACAATTGTCTATAATTATAAAACTATTACATAATACACATAATTTATGTTCATCGGCACACAAAAATTTCAGCACTGCAAATCATGTTCATATAAATAATTTCATAATAGAATTCACTTAAAATGCAGCTAAAACAATCAAAACAATGTTCAAACTACCATATGATACCAATATGACATATAACTATAGCAACATGGTATACAACTTTACTGGTTAATTTCCGGCAACTATATGACTATACTACCATTACATAACACACACGCATAAAGAGAAAAATAAAAAAATAGCGTACCACATATTAATATAATAAAGTATTTCAAGAAATTGTACTATATTACTATTATTAAAAGAAAATCAAATATTGTACCAATTAAATGCAGCTAATACAACCATAAAAAGATTCAACTAGCATATGATACCAATATAGTATATAACTATACTAATAGGGTATATAGTTGGAATGAATTGTATACCAAAATAGTATATTTGTATACTATTTGGGTATACAATACAAATTCGTCATCTTCTCTGGTTCAACTATATTTCAACCCAAATTTCTAAAATCTACTACAAAATCTCCATCAAATTGACTAAAACTTTAGCTACAACCTCCAATTAACTTTCCAAACAAACCCAAACAGGATCGGATCAAAACAATTAAAAACTCAAACAAACCAAGTTATGAGTTTCAAGTTTTAAGATCCTTCAATGATGGATTTAATTTTCTCACAATAAAATCTTTGAAATTAGCATTAACATCATAATCAAAGAACAATACCCAATAAATTCTAACACCAAATACTTCAACACACATGAAAATTCAAATTTTAGTTAGATAGTACATATTATTTTTTGTTTTACTTTTAGAAGATAAAATAAACTATGGAGCACAAATAAAAAAAAGGGGGGTGATGATAGCAGAAAAAAGTACGATACTAACAACACTGTTCACTATTGAGAAAAGCTAACTATTCTTTGGCTTCTTTTTAGGATTCACACTTTTGCTGCTTAAATTAGATATGTCCATCGCACGCGAGAATTGGGTTGGGCGGGTAATTAGTTGTAATAGAATAAGTATTGATGTAATTACTTTTAAAATGGGTAATTACGGGTAATTATTTTTGATTAGATAGGTATATAGGGTATTTTTCCCTAAATTCTATACATTCAAAAAAATTAGTCCAAAAAAAAAAAAACAAGTGAGATTTGCAGCTTCTTTTCAATCTAGATTTATAAAGTATGAAACTTTAAATGCAAAAAAGTTTGGAAGAGGAACACTTTATAATTTCACCTCAATTAAACTCTTTACAATTAATTTTCATGTCATTTAGGCATGTAAATTAACATAGATTTATGATAAATTTACATAAATACAAAATAAAGTTAACACTAATAGTTTAAAATTAATGTGCGACAGAAAAATCAAATTTGTAGGATGCGAATATAAAAATGAGTCCTGTAAGTCACATTTTTAAAATGCGACTTATAAATCGTTTTTGTCTATTGCGATTATGCATAAGATTTTTACCCACCTGGAACTGTGTACAGTGACGAAAAAGTAGGATTGTTCAATCATTTTCGTTATTTTGCGAAGAGTTAAGTAGTAACTGTTTTATTATGCTCTGTTTGGTTGCACGATTAGAAACTTCCTACCGTTAAGCTCTTTAGGTAATTTTGGTTGATTTATGAACTCTTTTTTTGTGTGGTTATTTTCAAGTGTTATGTCTCCTATCTAAATGTTAAGAAAGTGAAATATTTTGCTTTGACTTTTTTGTGTTAGTGTTATTATACAGTGCAATGTGTAAAGTTTTCCCTACTTTTTCTGGAGTTATGTCCTTAAAAAAGAAGAATGAATGAAGAAGAAAAAAATTCTTGTCTACTAATTGGATTTCATCAACTTTAAAATTTAGCCACTATTCCAATGCAATAGGAAATTACTTACCAATATGATTTTAAGATTTAAGTTATGTATACTGGCAGTGTAATGAATTTTTTACACAATCTGTATAGTTTAACATGTTGAAGCAAATTACTTATGATTTATTCTAGATCACCAATCAATGTTATTAAATAGAGTTACCTGCAGCTACCTTTTAAGTTTAACGTTCTTAGTGCATAGAACTTAAACTCATAATTTGGGACTAGTTCAAGATAATGAATGGTATAGATCTGGTTAAGTTCAGGATGAAGCTCTATTCCATCTTTCACTTGCCTATTTTTCAATTGCTATACAATCTATTTTGAGCTACATTTACAAAACATGATAGTCATAACTCAATAAACAAGAAGTTGTTGGTGCAAATTAGAAGTTGAAGTATAGCAACATGAAGAAATCGATAGGAGCAATGATTTGTGAAGATCTCCAGCAGTTACGCCTTTCTTGACTAGTGAAATGACGTAGTCCATGAAGTCTGAATCACAGGGTAATGTAATAGGACCGCCACTTGGTAGCCCGAACTCTTCTCCAGACATGTTAAAAAGTTGCCTAATGACCTCATTTTCAAGATAAGCTAATGGAATGACGAAGCGAGTTTGATCAGCTGTATATACTACAAATTGGCCTTTCTCAACTACAGAAGATGAGGATGTACTACAAGTGTCTGCATCACTGGCATTTCTTGAAAATGAAATTCTCTTCCTCTGCTTGGCCGTGAACTTTTTCCATCTCCTAGCCATCTTGATGAGTTTCTTAGCACTTATCATCGTCATTTCTCTGGAAGGTAGGAAACGAGAAAGCAAACTCTATAGACACCTTTGATGACTTAATTGATATTGCTTGTTTTTATGATGAAAAGGCTCATGGAAAAGGAGATATATATATATATATACACACACACAAGAGAGGCTGTAGACAGGCTTTGAGTTGGAGCTGAAGTTTTGTGAAGGCAAAGCCATGTGTTGATGCCTGTTGGTCATGTATATATGGGGCCTTAAATTGGTGAAAAATTCCTCTCTTCATTTTGGTAGACAACAACTTGGACCTATTAGTTAGGCTATCAGCTTAAACATGGGACTTCTGGCAAAATGCCAATAATTTTAATACCATTAATGAATGAAGAATTGCTGGTAGAAGAACAAACCATGTGCTAAGGGATCTTTAAATTGTCATCTTGGCTGGTTTTTCTTTATATAAAAACCATTGCATTAAATGTGATTAAAACCAGTACAACATATTTGATCACTCACTACTAGCTAGTGGAATGCAGGATTTAGAAGAACCTGATCCAATATGAATAGTAGTGCTGAACTGGTACTTCTGACCTTTAGTTTTGTTAAATGGAAAATACAGGCTAAAGTCTTCTATTTGAAGAGTCATGGTTCTTGACTTTTGTTTGATTGATATAAAAAGGGCAGCCCGGTGCACTAAGCTCTATGTGGGGTCCGGAAAAGGGCCGCACTACAAAGGTTTATTGTATGCAGTCTTACCCTACATTTCTGCAAGAAGCTGTTTCCACGGCTTAAATCCGTGATTCATGGTCACATGCCAGCAACTTACGAGGAATAAGACCCTTTGTCCCCTCCAGGCAAACATTTATACTCTCTCCGTTTCAATTTAGATGATATAGCTTGGCTCGGCTCGGTGTTTAAGAAAAAAAAAAGGCTTTTGAAACTTGTGGTCATAAAAGCTTAAGGGGAAAAAGCTTTGTGAGATATTTGTGTGGTTATAAAAGCTTTTCATTAAGGGTAACATAGGTAAAATGAAGAGTTTAAAGTTGAATTATTTTCAAATTTAAAAATGTGTTTTAGAATAAATTAAAAAGGAAAGTATCTCGTCTAATTTGAAATGAAGGGAGTAGCAACCAAAACAAGAGTACAAACACCCTTTTTTTGGGAAAAGGGTAAAAATTGCCGCTCAACAAGTGAAAATAGAGCAATTATACCCTCCATTTAATTTTGGTATCAAAAAGTTCTCGCCGCTAATATTTTGACTTAGTGGGCGTTTGGACATAAGAATTGTAAAATTTCAAAAAAAAGAAGTGAAAATGGTATTTGAAATTTAGAGTTGTGTTTGGACATGAATATAATTTTGGGCTGTTTTTGAAGTTTTGTAAGTGATTTGAGTGAAAAATTTGAAAATTAGCTTTTTGGATTTGAAAAATTCTAAAATGCATCTTCAAGTGAAAATTGGAAATTTTATGACCAAACGTTGATTTCGAAAAAAAATGAATTTTTCAGGAAAAAAGTGAAAAATTTCTTATGTCACTGCCCAAAATCAACGGGAGGGTATTTTTTTTATTTTTAAAAAGGCCACGTGGAAAAAAATCACAAGATTTCAGAAAAATTAAAACTTAACCTTCCATTTGTTTTGATTTTTGATACCAAAATCAAAACAGAGGATACAAATATACAATCTCTCTATTTTCAATATGAGGGGCAACTTTTACCTTTTCTGCATCCTAGCCCCTAGGTTTATATCAACCTAGTAAATACATAGGCATGTCACTACTTTAATTGAATTTTATGTCTTTTTTTATGGTCCACAATATTTAATTTTTTCGGATATTAAAAAGGAATTAACCTCTTTTTCTTTAAAGTTGCCCTTGAAGTAAAAAAAAAACTATGAATATTTGTTATATTTTCAATGAACAATTTTTTTTTGTTGGTAATTCACAAATATTATTAATCATCAAAGCAACAAATTACATTGTATAAAGTCCAACTCAGCCGTACATGTATCACTGTTATACTCCTATCCTCAATGACCTATGTAACATGACAATACTATTTCTTTCCTCCCCTATATGAACTTGTGTTGTAAAACATCTTTGAGTATACCAACAGCTCGGATGTTACAGATGTATATTATTTCTCTAACGATGCTTTGTCTATCTCTATGAGTCTTCTCAAAAATTCTATGATTTCTCTCAACCCATATACTGTACAATGTTTCAGCTAGAATCATCCTCAAAAGGTGCCCTTCAACAGATTTTTTCTTTGCTTTTTCCCCAAACCAGCATACTAATTGACTTCATGTCCTTGTTTGCACTTGTATTTGTATCCATCTGAATATATCATCCCATAGTTCCTTGATGACAGTACATTCATAGAACAGATGGGGGTGGTTCTCTGAATGGCACTTACAGAAAACACATGCAGTATCCACATTCATGCTCCATTTGCTCAGTCTGTCAGCAGTCAGCATTCTTTCCTGTATGATCAGCCACATAGAAAATACTGCTTTGGGTCTAGCTAAATTTCTGAACATGATTGCTTTCCATTCAACCTTTGCTAGTGATCCCAATTGCTGCAAGTATATCTGTGGACTTGGTCCTTCAATAGTCAAGATCTTTTGGACCATCCAGCTTGCTTGTGTAACCACTTTGATGTTAGCTATAGGCTGCCCCTTTATATGATACATATGTACCCATTTGATCTATAATCTGTCAGCTTTTGTTGTTAAGTCCCATTGCAGTTTGATTATGGCTGCTCTATTCCATTGTTTGAGATTCAGAATGTTTAGTCCTCCTACACTCTTTGGTTTGCATACCTTCTCCCAAGATATCAAGGCTCGTTTGGTTATTACATTTGTCCCTGACCATATGAAACTTCTACAGTATGCTTCAATAGTCTTGATCACCTTGGATGGTATCAGAAACATTTGTGACCAGTACGATTGAACTCCAAACAGAACAACTCTTATAAGTTGAATTCTTCCAGCATATGATAATTTTCTTACAGACCAGGATGATATTCTTGCTATTATTTTATCGATCAAAGGCTGTCATTGAGTCACCTTCATCTTTCTAGCAGTTAGGGGGAACTCCCAAGTATTTGAATGGTAATTCACCTTTGATATATCCCAATTGTTGGAGTATAGCTTCCTATTCAGCATTATCCACACCACCAAAGTACACTGAGCTCTTGTTTAAGTAAGCTTTAAGCCCAGAAGCTGTAGAGAATTGATCAAAACACTATTTTATCATTACCACAGATTGTTTATCACCCCTAGCAAATAATAGTAGTGTCACGACCCAAACCGAAGGGCCGCGACGGGCACCCGGTGCCTTACTCAACCGAGTACCAACATAACATATCTTTCTTATTATACTATCTTGATTAAATGAGCCAGAAACCCGTCATGAGATAATAAGAATAAAACATAAGGGAATACTCAACATATGACGACCCAACATGATATACAAATTTATATATGTGACATACATGCCTATAAGGCCGACATGGCCATTTGTAAACTCAACGCATAGGCCAACAAGGCCGTACAAGTATCCATAAACCTAACATCTGCCTACAAGCCTCTAAGAGTACATAAAATCATAAAGGCCGGGACAGAGCCCCGCCATACCAATCAATACATATCCAAAGCATATTGACCAAATAGGCAACTCCGGAGCAAGTGGAGTTCACCAACACCTCCACTGAGCTGATAGCCTACTCGGAGGAATGTCAACCTATGAGACCTACAGGCATGAAACGCTGCGTCCCCAAGCAAAAGGGATGTCAGTACCAACAAAGTACCGAGTATGTAAGGCAGGAAAGCATAAACAAGAATAGTAATATAAAGAGAGATAGAGGAGATACAACCTGTAACATCTGCGTGCCTCTAGGGGCTACTGATATGAAATGCATAATACATATATATACATAAACTTTAAAAACATACGCCCCAGTAGACATCATCATCATCATCATATCGTACCCGGCCTCAAAGAGGACTAGGTAAAAACGTACCCGGCCATCATAAGGCTCGGTAGAATCATACTCGGCCACGTGGAGCTCGGTAAATCCAACTAATTAGTGGTTGCACAATAGGTTCCGTACCCGGCCGACTATAGCATGGCTCGATAGAGTAAAATAGATACTATATAATGCATACTAGACTCATGGAATCACGTTCTAAACCTTTTGAAGTGACTTAAGGTCGTTGCACCTTCGATTAACATTATGGACATCATACCATCAATATGAGCTTCTATAGGATTCAAGGATCATATATACTTGCTTAGAATTACTTTATAAGAAAAGAACAACATGGGCAACCTTAGTTTCTAGGAGTAGATCCGTTATGAAATAGCGTATTCATTTCACTTTAGATCATGCCAAAAGAAAGAGGGAAATGCCTTAACATACCTTAACCATGGTGAATCCTTAATACCTCCCAAACTACTCTTCAAACAACTCAACTCAATCTACCATTGCATAAGGAGATTCAAAATCAGTATTGAATAAAGGCTAAGTCTGCAACATAAACTTGTAGTTCGTTTATATAAATTGGGGCAGCATCTCCCCTAAAACAAGAGCCTCTTTCAATACAATATACCAACAACAATTACCAGAGAAATCTAGCAATATGTAATTATCAATAACAAGACACCATAAAACAACAAGTCATAACTATTTTACGACGAGTGACAAGCTCCAATTGGAATTCGTATACCCCATATCATCCCTTATAGACTTTTTACTTTAACTTAATAGTATCATTAACATGATAATGAAGTCATTCATCAATAATTCCAGCCTTATACCATATATCCATAACAAAGAAAATGATCCACAACTCCAATTATTCTTAATTAGCAACTTTATTCACTAGTTCATGTCTAGTTCATCCATTTAACTTAACCAATGCCAAGATAACCTTAAGATCCTGTAGGAAAACAATATAATTACCTCCTACAATGGATGCAAGTTGAAATCCATGTTATATTTAGCTTACAATAGCCCAACACACCCCAATTGATTTATACCAAAAACGACGACTATAGTAGTGTCCAACACCCTGAAAATATTACAAAGATTGACTAATCCATCATTTCGCCATTAAGTGGTGTTTTCCACACAATTTATCTTCCAAAAACTCCATTAAATAGCAGCAAAATATACATCCCAAAAGCTACACGAAACATCCCACAAAACAGTCCATTACAAATCAAATAACTCAAACTCACAACTTTCGATCACCGTCCCGTGAGTTCTAACTATTATGAAATAAATTAATCAATCTTCCTTGATATTTAAGATCTTGAAACCAGAAATTAAGAATTTTTATTAACTTCAAAATACCTTCCAAAACTCAAACTACAAAGAAAAAGAGAGGCTATATAGCAATACTTATGTCGTGGGGATCGTTCTAGTGTTATTGCTTCGTGATTTCGTGACTCGGACGATAATCTTGTTGGATAACCTTGTGGAAAGCTTAAGGGTGAGGTTAGGGGTCTTATTTGGTCGAGCTCTCCGGAAATATGCAGAAAGAGAAGAGAAAAAGGAGATAGTCTCCATTTTGTTGAAAAGTCAAAAGGTACTACTTGGCACCATCTCATTGGCCCTTTTTCAAATACTTATATCTTTTTATCCGGATGTCGTATGAGCAAATGGTTAAGATAGTTGAAAATTACATTCTAAGATCTTCAATTTGGTATATAATATGTCCTAAAAAGACCTCATATAGCACACGAAATTTATTTCTCAATAAGCTCTATTAGAAGGCAAATCCTTAGTCGGTTTTTCCGCAACTTAAATCTGATTTTTCTCAAACTTTATACTTCATATACAAACATCATATATAGTCATATCATGGCTTTAAACTTATTTAAATCATGATTAACAAGTCTCATATTCATCATAACTTGCTTAACACTTCGGCAAACCTTTCTTATCATTGTAGAAGGATTTCATCCTTTTTGAGCTTACATCAATTGACTCACGACGTACTTTCAGGTACAAAAACATGGATTGTAATATTATTACCCCCTTTGGAACATTTGTCCTCGAATGTTGACTGATGTACTTCTCATTCTCATCCCATATGGATCTTATGAATACTTTAATATTGTCATTTGTCATCTAGGTAATTGTTCTGTGAATAAACTTAAAAACTAGGGCATTCCCCCCTTTAGGCCTATTCTCACCTCGTGAATTATGGCCGGAGTTCTTCCAATCTTGTAACTTCGACTACCTTTTATGATGTATCCTATATTGACTATGTCTTTTTATGCACGACTCTTCTCTTCTTTTTCCTCTAGCTTTTTGCAAATCTCTTGGCTTCACTTTGTGAATACATATATAGAACTATGACATGATGTCCCTCTGGGCATATATAGGTATACTTAAGCTCTTCGCTTGGTACTTTGCTGAATGTACGACTATCGCTATATTTCATTTTATAGCCTTGGTATTATTACCGAGGTGTGCTACACAACTCTAGGTTACTTTCTCATTGTTTGTCCCATAACCTACCGGCGCAACCCTGCCACATTAGGAACATATAATTGACCTTAATATCTGAGGACTCCATCTCACCCTGCCACATTAGGAACATATAATCGACCTCGATATGCCATATGTTGCATGAATACTTGGCTTATCTTATTGCCCACCGATACTTGATTTTCCTATAACTCATATGATCTCAAATATCACTTTTGACTTCCCGTTCATTAGTCACCATAGGTGCCACTTTCTTATGGAGTGTATACCATATTTTAGTGAGACTGTTGTTACAAGACCATTTCTTCTTTATATCATTATGCTTAAGTTGAAGCCTTCTTCCTTATTTCCCCAGCTAGTCTTTCTTTGTAGTACTTAAGGAGACCTTCTGGATCTTGTAAAGTTACGATTTTGTTATACTGTATACCCGAAGGATTTTCGATGTTCTTACTCGCCTACAAACATCCTTAGTTACATGCCTTCGTGCCCTTGTGCTCGTAGGGTTACTTCTAAACTCAGATTTTGATTGTCTCCTTAGTGGAACTCTCCATTATTTCTGTTACACTTATACAGTACCTTTAGTAACCCAACTCCTATCTGAATATTTCTCAAGGTTACGACATCATATCTGCGAGACTGAATTTACTAGATTAGGATTCACTACGTTTATCTTGCATGATCTGCTGATTTGCTTATAACCTCTTGTATAGCCATAACTTGGCTCTTCTTGAATCAACTACAAACTACTCGTTGGTCCATTCCCATATCTATATTCCGCGTAATCTCTCTTTAGTTATTTACTTTGTCTTAAGTTACCTCTCGTATTGGCTCCTTATGTATCAAGTGTTCATTTGCACTTATTTATCAATATCATCATGTGCGCAACCCTTACCGCTTCTCTCCGGCGTCATGCTTCCATAATGTTCTGGAGTCATATCATATCTATAGGATCTGAATATATGTGTCACAACCTAATTTAGGATTATGACCGGCGCTTAGGAGCAAGTGCTCCCAACTAAGCCTCATCGGAAATTTTACAGAAAATCGGGCAGAGTTTCCCCTATTTTTGGACCATCCCAAAATTTTCTTGTCTCAAATCAACAATGAAACATCCTAATAGCATACCAAACAATTGGCAACATGTCAATTAACCAATACAAGTCTCCACCATGACTAAACCACCAATTAACCAATAGAAATACTAATTTATCTCCAACTTTGATAAATGAGAACAATACTCAACATAAGACTATAATAACAAAAGAATACTCATGACACTAAAATAATGACTATGGACCGACTCTAAGAGTTCAAAGAAAAGACCATAATAATAAATAAAATCTCTGCCCACGCGAACAAGTGTGAGGCTTACCGAAAAATATCAATATGTGCGCTCTAATTAACGAAATCCTCGCCTACGTCAACTGCTGTCTCTGGAAAAAATTAGCGGGAAATGAGTCGCAAGCTCAGTGAATAATAACACTTAACCACAACCGTTTTTATTGGGAACAAGTCAGAAAACATGCTAGCATCTCAAATAGAAGATAACATAAAAATTCCCTTTCAGAAACAATAAATAATTTTCAGTCTCATCATGTTCTTCTTGTAATATAATACAAATAATAATTTAGTAATAAGCTCGGTAACCACTATACAATTTTAATATTCACATTTGGGAGGTTTTAATGAACGGATCATGTAATCGGTATAACTATGAACTTCTTCGCAAGAAGTCAAATATAACGGTAGTACCTACTCGAGGGAAATCGGTAACGGTATGCTAGTTCTATCTTCCCACTAGCGAAGGCTAAAATGGTAATCTGTAATTACAAGGTGCACCAGGTCTAATGAACCCGCCGTTAGCTACGGGATCCTTCAATACCTACTCCCATTTATACTTGTCTCTGTAATCCGTATATACTCGTAGAAACTATTTTAAAACAATATAGGGCATTTCGGTTCTTATCAAATCATATAATTTCCTTTCGATAACAGTAAATTCAAGTAACGGTCAAACAGATCTAGTGACACGAAAATATTTAAAACCACAGTATTTATCTCAAATAACTATTTCGGGATCATATCGAGTAAAAGACTTGTCCCACATGCAACTCAAAATAATCGGTAAAATATTCATATTAAAAATCATGTGTAAATCATGCAAGTTATGAAAACACAAATTGCGGTAAGATTACTACTCACGGTACTCATGCTGAAATACCAACTGCTTCACCTCAAGCAACTCGTACAAATTCCTCCAATCAATCTATAATTTCATAACATTGATCTCGTGTTTATTGCCTCATTTAGGCTAAATCTTTTACTAATTTAGAATACCCAATCATCGAGGTTCATGTTTGAGTCTTAGTTTGTGGATTATATTTAATCATAGAACTAGTCCATAATTCTATCAATTTTAAACTATTTAATATAATTTATTCCTCTAAAATTAGACCTATCAGTGCTTAAGCCAAACCTTTATAACCTCATTATCTCCATAGTAATTGTATATTTCTTTATATATAAGAGAAAGTTGATATTAAATTCTTTTGTACTACATGAAATTGCTTAGATGCGGTGAAATAGTTTAACAGGTGAGGGAAAGAAGGTTAACCTCTTGAGTCGAATGAGAGCTTTAATACTTTCAATTTCAACTCCCAATTCTTCTTAAGGCCTTTGCCCAATGCTTTCTTCTTCTTCTTCTTCTTCTTCTTCTTCTTCTTCTTCTTCTTCTTCTTCTTCTTCTTCTTCTTCTTCTTCTTCTTCTTCTTCTTCTTCCCCTTTTTCCTTTCTCTGTTCGTTTTTTTTGTGCTTGTTTTGTATTTTTTTTGTTCTGCTTTGTTTCCTTCATAAGCAATTTGCTTCTAAACCCTTTTCACCTTTTATTGGCAGATGTGCCAATGGGCTTCGGCCCTTTGGTTAAAATTCTTAACTTTTTTTTAGTTAGTTGATTTTTTCTTTCTTTTTTGTAAAGAAAACTTAAATTATTTACTAAATACCCCATATGACCTCATTTAAAATATTGGGGGTATTACACCCTCCCTACCTTATGAAATTCGGTCCCCGAATTTAACTCAAGTACGTACCTCTAGACTGAAACAAATAGGGATACTTCACTTGCATATCTTTTTCTACCTCCCAAGTAGCTTCTTCAACGGTATGATTTCTCCATAAAACTTTAACGAACACAATTGTTTTTGACCATAGCTTTCTTACTTGCCTATCAACAATTGCCATCGGCTCCTCCTTATAAGACATCTTTTCATCGAGCGGTATAGTCAGTGCTTCAATCACCTGAGATAGTCTGATATACATTTTCTTAGCATTGAGACATGAAACACTGAATGAATAAAGGATAACTCAGGAGGAAGTACCAAACGATAAGCCATTGTTCCCACTCGGTCTAGTATCTCATACGGTCCTATAAACCTGGGGCTCAACTTGCCTCTTTTCCCAAACCGCATTACACCTTTCATAGGGGAGACTCGTAGGAACACTTTGTCTCCAATTGTGAACACTAAATCTCTTCTTCTCTTATCAACATAAGACTTTTGTCTGCTTTGAGCTGCAATCAATATTTGTCTGATCAACTGAACCTTGTCCATAGCTTCTTGTACTAGGTCGGGTCCCAATAAGTTAGTCTCACCAGCTTCAAACCATCCGATAGGAGAACGACACCTTCTACCATACAATGCTTCGTACGGTGCCATTTGAATACTAGACTGGAAGCTATTGTGGTAAGCAAATTCAGCTAACGGAAGATAAGTGTCCCAACTACCTCCAAACTCAAGAATGCAAGCTCTCAACATATCCTCCAAGATCTGAATAGTACATTCAGACTGCCCGTCGGTCTGTGGATGGAACGCAGTACTAAGATCTACTCGTGTACCCAATGCTTCTTGAAAAGATTTCCAAAAATGTGAAGTGAACTCTGATCCTCTATCAGAGATGATGGATACTGGAACTCCATGAAGTCGGAAAATTTTGTTCATAAATATCTGTGCATACATGACTCCACAATATGTAGTCTTCACCGGCAAAAAGTGTGCTGATTTCGTCCGTCGATCTACAATCACCCATACTGAGTTATAACCTCTAAGGGTTCGTGGTATCCCGGTGACAAAATCCATAGTAATTATTTCCCATTTCCACTCTAGAATCTCAATTTGTTGTAGTAGTCCTGCGGGTCGCTTATGCTCAGCCTTGACCTGCTGACAAGTTAAACAACCCGAAACAAAGTTAGCAACATCTTTCTTCATACCTTCCCACCAATAAAATTGCTTCAGGTCATGATACATTTTTGTGGATCCAGGATGTATAGTATATAGTGTTGTGAGCTTCTTTAAGAATAGCATATCTCAACCCATCTACGTCTGCTACACATAGTTTGTCACCCATTCGAAGAACACCGTCACTTTCAACAATCATATCCTTGCTTTTACCAGCTAAGGCCTCATCTCTGTATTTGCATAATCGTTCATCCTTATATTGGGTGGCCTTAATACGCTCAACTAATGAAGACTTAGCCTGAGCACAAGCCAACAATGCCTCTGAATTTCTAACACTAAATCTGATACCTGTATCTTCTAGTCTCTGAATATCTCTGGCCAAAAGTCTCTTTGCAGGGGCTATATGTTCCAAACTCCCCATAGATTTTCTACTCAATGCATCAGCCACCATATTAGCTTTTCCAGGATGATACAAAATAGAATAATCTTAGTCTTTGAGTAGTTCCATCCAACGATGCTGTCGAAGATTTAGATCTCTCTGCTGAAAGATATACTTCAGACTTTTATGGTCAGTATAAATCTCACAAGTTTTGCCGTATAGATAATGTCTCCAAATTACCACTACAGCCATCTCCAAATCATGTGTACGATAGTTTTGCTCGTGCTTTTTTCAATTGTATCGAAGCATAAGCAATAACACGACCATTTTGCATGAGAACACATCCTAATCCCACCCTCGAGGCGTCACAAAATACAGTAAATCCTCCAGAATCTGATGGTAAGGCTAATATTGGTGCAGTTATCAAACATGTTTTGAGTTTTTGAAAGCTCTGCTCACATTCCTCCGTCCATTGAAACCTTGCATTTTTCTGTGTTAGCTTGGTCAGCGGCGCTGCTATTCTGGAGAAGTCCTGCACAAAAACCCTATAATAGCCCGTTAAGCCTAAAAAGCCGCGAATCTCTGTATGAGAAGTAAGTCTGGGCCATTTCTGCACAGCTTCAATCTTCTTAGGATCTACCATAATTTCATATTTGGATATATCATACCCCAAAAATGCTACCGAGTCTAGCCAGAATTCACACTTCGAGAACTTAGCATAAAGCCGATGTTCTCGCAATGTCTGCAACATAGTCCTGAGATGATTCTCATGTTCTCCTTGGCTACGAGAATATATCAGGATATCATCAATAAATACTATTACAAATCTATCCAGAAACGGCTTGAACACCTTATTCATTAAATCCATGAATGCAGCTGGAGCATTTGTCAGTCCGAAAGGCATCACAAGAAACTCATAGTGCATGTATCGACTCCTGAAAGCAGTCTTAGAAATATCTTCATCTTTGATTCTAAGTTGATGATAACCAGAACGGAGGTCAATTTTTGAAAAGTGGGAAGCTCCTTGTAACTGATCAAACATGTCATCTATACGAGGCAAAGGATATTTATTGCGTATTGTTATCTTGTTCAACTGCCTGTAGTCAATGCACATTCTCAGGGATCCGTCTTTCTTCTTTACGAACAGTACTGGTGCACCCTATGGTGATACACTAGGTCTAATAAAACCCTTATCTAACAAATCTTGTAACTGTTGATTTAGCTCCCTCAACTCTGCTGGTTTCATTCGATATGGAGGTATCGATATGGGCTATGTGTCAGGTAGCAAATCAATACCAAAGTCTATTTCTCTTACTTGAGGCAATCCTGGTAAATCCTCAGGAAATACATCAGAAAATTCTCTCACTACGGGTACATTTTCTATACTAATTGTTTCCTTTATTTTGTCATTTACAATAGCTAAGAGACCCAAGCAACCTTTCTTCAAAAGTCGTTGAGCCTTCATAAAAGATACAATTTTGCAAGTCTCTAGAACCTGACTCCCTCTTAAAAAAAATGGGTTCATTTGGTATCTCAAACTTAACTATCTTTGCATGACAATCGACTATAGCATAGCAAGAAGATAACCAATCCTTTCCCATCAGCATGTCAAAGTCAATCATATCAAGTACAATAAGGTCAGCTAGAGTATCTCTTCCCTCAACCCGAATCTGACAAGCACGATACATGTATTCAGATAATAGAGACTCCAATAGGAGTAGCAACTAGAAAAGGATCATTCAATAGCTCAGGTTGTCTACTAAATCTCAAAGCAAAGTACGAAGACACATAGGAGTGGGTAGATCTCAGATCAATCAATGCAAGTGCATCAAATGAACAGACAGAAAGAATACATGTAACCAATGCATTAGAGGCCTGAGCATCCTGTCTAGTAAATGCAAAAACTCTCGCCTGACCTCTACCAGTATTGCCTTGTCCTTAATTCACAATAGCACGGTCTCCAACACCTCGACCTCTATGTCTTGTACCTGTAGCACCTGAAGTATTACAAGTAGTCTGAGTCGGTGTAGCTGACTGAATAGAAGCCTGGTTGAAATTTCTCGGATGCTAAGGGCAATCCCTCAAGTGATGTCCCAACTGGCCACACCAAAATCACTTTTCAGTTAGAACACGACATTGTCCCAAATGTGATCTACCACAAGTCTGGCAGACTGGAGTAATGACATATATCTGCCCAAAATTACGATGTCTAGAAGATGATGGTCCCCTATTACCTTGTCTGTAATGTGGTCTGTATGTGGACTGTGAAGACATGTGTGTCCTTGTCTGAGAACCCTGTTGTTGTTGTTGTCCCTAATTTCCTGCTCTTCTATTTTCACTAAAATCACCACTGAAAGCCCCTCCTGTCTTGGCCTTATTACGTAAATCACTAGTTGCACGCTCCTCACGTCCTTTGTTTTCAATATTTCTAGCAAGGTCGACTACATCATGGTAGTATAAAGTATTCATCTGTTGGGCTACTGCAGTGTATAGACGACCAACCAATCCATCAACAAACCTCTGAACTCGAGCTTCTTCAGTAGGCACTAAGTGAAGAGCATATATAGCCAGCTTACAGAACTTAGTGTTATATGTTGACACATCCATATCTAGAGTCTGAATCAATCTCTCAAAGTCTCTAGCATATTGTTGCATCAGACTGTCTGGAAGAAAATGATTCTTGAACAACTTAGTGAACTCGTCCCATGTCAGTGGTGGTGCTCCTGCTGGCCTTCCTAGAAATACCGTTTCATACCATGTGTTGGCCATATCCTCTAGTTTGTATGCTGGAAGCTCCACGGCTCTCTCACTAGAACATCCAAGAGCACGTAATGCCTTGAGTGTCCCATCCAAGAAACTTTGAGGATCTGCTGAATTATCGAAACCTATGAATTTTGGTGATTTCAATTTCAGGAACTCGTGTAGGGACACTTCCTTATTCCCAAAAGGCTGAGTTTGTGTAGGTACTTGTGTCTGTAAAGTAGCCTGAGGGGATGAACTTCCGCCCTGAGTAGGCATTAATTCCTCTAACATATTCAATAACCTTGCCACTACATCTGCAGGTAAGGCAACAATAGGTACAACAGTTGGCACTGGTGGTGGAGCGTTCTGAACTCCCTGCTCTTGCACTTGATATGGCATAACAGCTTGGGTTTGTCCCATGTTCCCAACTTGAGGTTGAGGGGTAATGTGTCTTCTAGTTTGATGAACCCCAACTTGACCGCCACCCCAGGTAGCACCACGTCCAGCAGATGAGGGTGTACGTGTCCTAGCCATCTGTGAAAGAAATATTCCAAAGTCAATCTCAAGTTATCTCAACGCACGGTCAAAGAATGAAGGAAGGGAAAACATTCCTAAATGTTCAGTAGCCTCGAGATATGGGCGCCTACATACCCATGAACAAGACTCTACTAAACATTGCTCCATGACTCGAGACTTAAATCCTAAGCTCTGATACCAACTTTGTCACGACCCAATTTACGATTGTGACCGGCACTTAGGAGCAAGTGCTCCCAAGTAAGCCTTATCAGAAATTTTACAGAAAATCGAGGAGAGTTTCCCCCGTTTTTGGACCATCCCAAAAAATTTTCTGTCTCAAATCAACAACCAAACATCCTAATATAATACCAAACAATTGACAACATGTCAATTAACCAATACAAGTCTCCACCATGACTAAACCACCAACTAACCACTAGAAATACTAATTTATCTCCAACTTTGATAAATGAGAACGATACTCAACATAAGACTATAATAACAAAAGAATACTCATGACACTAAAATAATGACTATGGAGTGACTCTAAGAGTTCAAAAAAAAAAATCTTTGCCCACGCGAACAAGTGCGAGGCTCACCGAGAAATATCAATCTCTGTGCTCTAATTAACGAAATCATCGCCTGCGTCAACTGCTGTCTCTGAAAAAATTAGCGGGGAATGAGTCTCTAGCTCAGTAAGTAATAACACTTAACCACAACCGTTTTTTATTGGGGACAAGTCAGAAAACATGCTAGTATCTAAAACAGAAGATAACATAAAAATGCCCTTTCAGAAATAATAAATAATATTCAGTCTCATCATGTTCTTCTTGTAATATAATACAAATAATAATTTAGGAATGAGCTCGGTAACCACTGTACAATTTAAATATTCACATTTAGGAGGTTTCAATGAACGGATCATGTAATCGGTATAACTGTGGAAGTTTTCGCAAGAAGTCAAATATAACGGTAGTCCTTACTCGAGGGAAATCAGTAACGGTATGCTAGTTCTACCTTCCCACTAGGGAGGGCTATAACGGTAATCTGTAATTACAAGGTGCACCGGGTCTAACAAACCCGCCGTTAGCTACGAGATCCTTCAATGTCTAATCTCATTTATACTTGTCTCTGTAATCCGTATATACTCATAGAAACTATTTTAAAACAATATAGGGCATTTCGGTTCTTATCAAATCATATAATTTCCTTTCGATAACAGTAAATTCAAGTAACGGTCAAACAAATCTAGTGACACGAAAATATTTAAAACCACGGTATTCATCTCAAATAACTATTTCGGTATCATATCGAGTAAAAGACTTGTCCTACATGCAACTCAAAATAATCGGTAACATATTCACATTAAAAATCATGTGTAAATCATGCAATTTATGAAAACACAAAGTGCGATAAGCTTACTACTCACAATACTCGTGCTGAAATACCAACTGCTTCACCTCAAGCAACTCGTACAAATTCCTCCAATTAATCTATAATTTCATAACAATGATATCGTGTTAATCGCCTCCTTTAGGCTAAATCTTTCACTAATTTAGAATACCCAATCATCGAGGTTCATGTTTGAGTCTTAGTTTGTGGATTATATTTAATCATAGAACTAGTCCATAATTCTATCAATTTTAAACTATTTAATATAATTTATTCCTCTAAAATTAGACCTATCAGTGCTTAAGCCAAACCTTTATAACCTCATTATCTCCATAGTAATTGTATATTTCTTTATATATAAGAGAAAGTTGATATTAAATTCTTTTGTACTACATGAAATTGCATAGATGGGTGAAATAGTTTAACATGTGAGGGAAAGAAGGTTAACCTCTTGAGTCGAATGAGAGCTTTAATACTTTCAATTTCAACTCCCAATTCTTCTTAAGGCCTTTGCCCAAAGCTTTCTTCTTCTTCTCTTTTCCCCCTTTTTCCTTTCTCTGTTCGCATTTTTTGTGTGCGCATTTTGTATTTTTTTGTTCTGCTTTGTTTCCTTCAGAAGCAATTTGCTTCTAAACCCTTTTCACCTTTTATTGGCAGATGTGCCAATGGGCTTCGGCCCTTTGGTTTAAATTCTTAACTTTTCTTAGTTAGTTGATTTTTTCTTTCTTTTTTTAAAAGAAAACTTAAATTATTTACTAAATACCCCATATGACCTCATTTAAAATATTGGGGGTATTACAAGATGCTATCTCATTTCTTTCACCGTTTTACCGCATTCCTACTTTATTATTCCATAGTTACCTCTTCCTTTTGTCATTTTTTTCCACATTTTCACTAACATCTTACTCGCCTTGCGATACCCTCTCTATACCAGGGATAATCGAATTTATTACGCACAAGGGTGACACTTAGTATAACTGGCACACTTAGTCTCTTAAGCTTAACTCTGCTCGATGTGCTTTCTTTAGGGAAGCATCTTCCTAAATGAACCTTAAAGGTTATTCTTTTGTTCATTCTATTATTGTCGGAACGTTATCTCTGAAATTCTCATGATATCAACCATTATAAAATCCTTCAGTCCCTAATTCATGTTTAGTTTATCTTGTTCACCAGCCCATACTGATTTTTATTATTCTGGGGTCTAACCTTTCCTCCTGGTAATCACGTTGAAGTCACCAACTCATTTCTCGAAATAAGGATATGACTTTATGGCTTATACTCTTTTATTGCCTCAAGATATGTCACCTATTGTATTTTTCCTTCACTTGACTATAGACTCTGTCATCGTGTCATATTTTGATTTAATGTTATCACCCATATATTACATCATATTCAGGATGCTTCATTTACTCTCTTCTTATTCTCTGGATAATATCTTTATCTATCACTTTATTCTGAAACTTGAACAAAATATTCTTTCACTTTTAGCTCCCCTTATTTTATCTCGCTGGATCTTCAAAATGCCTAACATTCTTCCCTTTTTTTTTACTCGGGGCTGGAGTCATACTAAGGGAAATATTTTTCCCTTCTAGGATCCCACTACCTATCTTCTGAAATTTCTGAATATTTTAGTATTCATATCTGATTGTACTATTCTAAAGTTCACCATCTAGGTGTCTCACAAAAAGATCTATTACCACATTTGCACCATCTTTCGGATACATTAGTTAATGATAACAATCCATCCACAATTTTTGGGTTACTCAGACCCGAACTGAATCTTGATATCACATTCTTCTCTTAAACTATATTTGTAAGCTCCCATAGGGTATAACTGAGATGAGTGTGGTCAATTGTATATATCACCATTAATATTGGAGGTAACACCAATACTTACATTTCTCTGCTTGAATTGTAAATACTGATAATCTTCATTAACTAGGTACCTCTTACCCTTCGTCATCTTGCTTGTTTTACTTGATGAAAAAAATAACAAAGAGTCAGCAGTCAGGTGAATACCGTTTGAATTTTGTCATAATAAGCCGAGCCAACTTCGGCCGCGTCTTAAACCGTTCTTGCCGAAATAGCCTCAGAGTATCTTTCAGTTGTCGAAAGGCTATTTTCGTAAAAGAACGGACAAGTGTGTAAAGTGTCATAAAATAATCCTCTCCGGCCTCAAAATTTGGAAGGGGCCACATTTGCAAAAATAACCGTTTGGTTGCATTTGTCAAATGAAGAAAGGAAGCTGGCCGTTTGTTTTGGAGTTTGTAAAACTTTTGATTATAATATGTGGGTCGTTTGATTTTCAAGTTTGCAGGTCATTTTTAAACCTTTGAAACCCAATATGAAAATTGAAAAAAAATGATTAGTATTGCTTATCTTTTATTGGTTCGAACTATGCAAGGTCTGATTCATGCGGGGTCATGATACGTAGGCAATCTCCATAAGATTCGACCACAACAAAAAATGAAAAAGAAAATGAAAAAAAAGGAAAAAATGTTGCTAGTAATAAGAATCGACTGAGTCCATTCTAACATGTTTTGTTTTGAATTGTGAAGAAAGTTGAGTTGGTCGGTTTGTTCAGAGGGTTCAACAAGAGTCTACTGTGCCGGAAAAATAGAATACTGAAACAGCAAATGACCGGAGTGTGTCAAGCATGGGCCAGTGGGCAAGGACAGTCTTGTCATGAGTCACAATTTGCGACACAACAAGAGCAGTACCACTCTCCTAAGTACCACCCGTACTCGTTTGATCTTCCTGCAAAGATTGAAGAGCCTGCCCGAAAGATGGTACAAGAAGAAATGACCCAAAGAGTGAAAAACTTAGAACAATGGTTGAAAAACAGGCAAGGGTTGTCTGGTCAAAAGAGTGTTGCCTTCAAAGATCTATGTATGTTCCCCGATGTCCACTTGCCGCCTGGTTTCAAGGCTCCCAAATTTGAAAAGTACGATGGACATGGAGACCTCATTGCCCACCTGAAAAGGTATTGCAATCAAATGAGAGGTGCGGGAAGAAATGAAGAATTGTTAATGGCTTATTTTGTGGAAAGCCTTACGGGAGTAGCTTCCGAATGGTTTATGGATCAAGACACGTCTCGTTGGTATGTATGGGACGACATGGCACAAGCATTTTTCAAACAGTTCCAATACAGCGTCGACATGGCCCCAGACCGCATTTCCCTTTCAAACCTGAAAAAGAAACCAAGTGAAAGTTTCAGGGAATATGCCATTAAATGGAGAGAGCAAGCAGCTCGAGTTAAGCCACCCATGGATGACCACGAGCTAATAACTGTCTTCCTTCAAGCGCAAGAGCCAGATTACTTTCAGAACATGATGTCCGTAGTTGGCAAATCCTTCTCGGAAGCAATCAAAATGGGAGAAATAATAGAGAATGGTCTTAAGACAGGAAAAATTATGAGTCAAGCAATTTTTAAAGCTGCAACTCACGCTGTCCGGGTTGAGTCTGATAATTTTTGCGACACAAATGAGAAGATTGAAGAAATCATGATGACATCAGGGTCAAGAAGAGGTCCTAGGAGAACATCTCGAAGGTATGAGCAGCCTCCTAAAGTTATCTATGAATCCCCTGAGCAATATTATCCCCCTCAGAACCCACAACACTCTATTGTTCCACCTCAGTATGTTGCCCGGCCACCAAAACGCCCCAGAAGGCGAGCACGAGCGTCACAAAATCTCCAGAAGCCTCCACATAACTTTCAGGTGCCCTATAACCCACATCCAAGCCAGAAGTATAAAGGGGAACGAAGGTTGAAAGATAATTTTACACCAATAGGAGAGTCCTATGAAAGCTTATTTGAGAGGTTAAAGCATCACGACATGATTGCATCTATTCCTCCAAATCATCTGGACCCACGTGCAAGAAGCTTTGACCCTTCTAAAAGGTGTGAATACCATTCCAATGCCCAGGGGCACAATGTTGAAAGTTGTCAGGATTTGAAAAAAGAAATAGAAAGGATGATCCAGGAAAATCTGATTGTGATCCAAGGTAATGACACCCAGAATATCGCGTAGAATCCTTTACCTGCACATCATGATGGGGAGGATGCCTGGTAACATGGGATTTTTGAGTCATCCCGGAAAGCCGCTAACTGATGATAATGATATTGAAGTTGGTAACGGTCTTGGCAATGATGATGGCTAAAACACCGTATTGGGCAATTGGAAAGGCGCTCCATCTCCTGGTCAGCCAGAGAGGAGTTTTGGTGGTTTATTTTGTTGTCATTTCTGTCGTCCGGACTTCGTCAGGGTTGTAATTCGGATATTGTCTTGTGGTCAAACCCCCTTATCCTTTTATTTGTCTAGTACCTAATGTGGTGTTATCTGGTTTAGTTTTAGGGTTGTAACTGTTTATTTTGTCGTTTAAACGGTTCTACCTTTTGTCTAAAAGCAAATTCCGGTCTTTTTCATCTTCTTTGTTTAGTTTTTCTTTACCCTTTTGTTTTGCTTTTGTTCAATGCCGATTCTAGGGACATGACATGCGCACACAGTTTGGGCCTAGTCTTAAAAGTTAATTATAAAACTTCGGAAAGGTGATCAGACCATTTAAAGGAAATAAGAACGGTGTGAGATTATTTGAAGCCCGAGTCATGTGGAATTAGGGCAAGTAAAACACAAAGAAAACCGCTAAATGCAAGATTCGCCGAATTGGCATGAGGGTCGTTCATGAGAGTGAGAGTGTCGCCCAGCAGTGCTTTAGAAATGGCAAATGAAAAGCAAGTGTTTAACATAATTGTCAAGACCAGCACCGTCGGAAGAGACTATAAATCTATGTCCAATTATGTTGTTTGCACTTGGCATGTTTTGAAGACTGGAATGACGAAGGCATTTGTTCTGCTACCTAAACACTTTATCCTTCGTTACCCCTTTTGAGCCTTATTTTATTTTCTTTCATACCCCTCGTTCGGAATCAATAGCAACGACTAGGAAATACGAGCCTAGAAGGTAAAAAAAAATCAAAAAAAAAACGAAAAAAAAAAAGAAAAAGAAAAATGATAACAAAAAAAAAACAAAAGAAAGTGAGAAGAAAAAAGAGGAATTGGGAACTACGTTTGACCTGATTCCTCAAAGAGGATACGTAGGCGCTTCACGGCTCGGTCATAAGGTGCATAGTGTGCATAATGTGCATGGTATGCATGGTGTAATAAATAAAAAATAATAATTAATAAATAATCCCCAAGCAAGAAACTGGGGCAAGGGTTGCTCTTGTTATAAACAAATATGATTTCGAAGGTTGTAATTTTGAACCCCAAATTGATTTGTTTTTTAGCCTTTAATACCCTTTCTTTCTAAGCCTATCCAAAAAACCCACATTACGGTCCAAAGAAAGACCTTCTGATCAGTCTGCAAAAGATGCCAAGTCAGACAAATGAGAGTCTTACCGGTGAACATAACACTCTGTTCCACAACAGAAAGGACTCTAATCTCCAGCAGAG